>NW_016806198.1:4563979-4631664 GCF_001698545.2 Rhinopithecus bieti
GTGGGGGGAGGTTAGTCAGGGGGTTAGGGACATTTGATTATGCGGTGAGATGGTCACATGGGGATGAAGTAATTCTTTAACATAACATCTGTATGCAGAAGTACAGTATACAGAGGTAAGAATTTACAATATAGTGTGTGCATCAGTAATTTCTAACAGAGCCTTAAAACAGAAATGCAGTCTTTCCATAGTCTATGATTAGCAAGATGTTAATCAGCAGTAACAGTTGCAGCAAAAGCTGGTTACAAACAATCCATAGAAACAGGACGTGAAGCTAGACAATCGGTTAGACCAGAAATTGTCAGAAGGGAGTATGCCTTAACCCTAAAGAGGCCTAGAAGAGCCGTGGCTAGATGAGGGCATTTATAGCCCTATCTTATCCATATGGACAGGTGCCCCCCAATGCGTCCGTTTATAGGCTCTCCATGAGGGTCGTATTCCATTCCCAGAGCTATGAACATTTGCTTTTCTGGGATAGGAATCTTGGTGATGTGAAACCTCCCGGACTGCATGTCCGTTCACAGGTTCTCTGAAGGGTGAAGCACATCACGTGCTGTTGGCTCATTCTGGCAGTCTAACCTGGCATTGTCTTTACACAATCCTGCATGCAATTTTGTATTTACAATAATCAGGAGCATTTCATCTTTTATTCCATAGCAATAGTTTCAGGGGTCTCCCTACATCTCCCCTTTTATTTTATTCTGTAGCAATAGTTTCAGGGGGTCTCCCTATAGGTGTGCAGGTTGATATGTGATTTGGATCTGTGTCCCCACCCAAATCTCATGTCAACTTGTAATACTCAGTGGGCATGGTGGCTCATGCCTGTATCCCAGCACTTTGGGAGGCTGAGGCAGGCAGATCTCTTGAGGTCAGGAGGTTGAGACCAGCCTGGCCAACATGGTGAAACCCTGTCTCCACTAAAAATACAAAAATTAGCTAGGCATGGTGGTGCGTGCCTAATCCCAGCTACTCACGAGACTGAGGCAGGAGAATCATTTGAACCCAGAAGACAGGGGCTACAGTGAGATGAGATTGCATCACTGCACTCCAGCCTGGGCAACAGAGCAAGACTCTGTCTCAAATAAATAAATAAACAAACAATAAATAAAATTGTAATCCTCAATGTTGGAGGAGGGGCCCAGTGGAAAGTGATTGGGTCTTGGGGGCGGATTTCCCCTTTGGTGGTGTTCTCATGACAACCAGTGAGTTATTAGAAGATCTGGTTGTTTACAGGTGTGTAGCACCTCCCAGCCCCTCTCTTCCTCCTGCTTTGGCCATGGAATATGCGCTTGCATCCCCTTCACCTTCTGCCATGATTGTTAGTTTCCTGAGGCCTCCCCAGTCATGCTTCCTGTATAGTTAGCAGAACCATCAGTCAATTAAACCTCTTTTCTTTGTAAATTACTCAGGTATTTCTTTATAGCAGTGCAAGTATGAACTAATACGTATGTCATGTTCTTATTATTATTTACACCAAACAATTTATCATGAGTGTTCCCTGTGTTGCTTCACTTCTTGTTATTAGCTGATTGTTACTGAATAACTTGTGAAATAGAGACTCTTAACCATTCTCATTAGATAATTTCCTTTTTTTCCATTAATTATCTAACATTAGTCACCTTCGTACCTTTATTTTTTCACAGGGAAATGATAATCACCTTTGAAGTCCCTCATTGTCTGTTTCTATTATGCAAACCAACTATTTTATCTGTAATAAAACCACTATCATAATCTCATCCACTTTGGGTGTCATGAGACTTTGCACTCGCAGGATAAATGTATCTGATAGCAATCCTTTAAGCATACCCTTACAATGATCCTGCATGGCAGATGCACTTGCATGGGTGCTCCAAGCTAGGGAATCCGGAAGTGACTAACCTGGAGATTCATTTGTTTCTTATCTATGGTAAATATCTGAGACCCCACACTGCCCCAGCTCATGGAACACAGTTCCATACAGGAGATTAAGGCCTTGAGTTTGGGGTTAAATGAAGGTTGCCAAGCAGAGGTCATTATGGGGAGGATATTAGTCTGTTTTCACATTGCTGATAAAGGCATACCCAAGACTGGGCAATTTACAAAAGAAAGAGGTTTAATGGACTTATAGTTTCACATGGCTAGAGAGGCCTCATAATCATGGAGGAAGGCGGAAGGCACTTCTTATATGGTGGTGGCAAGAGAGAGAATGAGAGCTAAGCGAAATGGGTTTCCCCTTGTCAGACCATCAGATCTTGTGAGATTCATTCCCTATCATGAGAACAGTATAGGAGAAACTGCCCCCAGAATTCAATTATCTCCCACTGGGTCCCTCTCACAACACGCAGGAATTATGGGAGTACAAATCAAAATGAGATTTGGGTGGGGACACAGACCCAAACCATATCAGATGTTAAGTGAAAATCATATATAAACTGCATAATATTTGTGGGTGGTTGTGGTTTTCCTGCTCAGCTCACCACCAGTGGGCCATGAGGTTATCTTTTCCCAGTCACTGCCACTGGATCTTTTCTGTACATAAGGCAGTTCTCCTGCCCAGTCCACCACCACTGGACTCCCTTTCCCATACATAAGCCTCTAATGAAACCCCATGTCTCATTTGCTGGCTCTGGGTCCTTTTTTCGGCTGCTTGAACTTGGTGCTTTTCCCACTGAGGCTAACAGTGGCTCAGCACAACACTGCCTTCTGAGAGTTAATGGCTGTGTGCCCACCTATTCTTCTGCAATAAGCAGTTTACAACGGGTGGGCCAGCTATTGAGCTCAGGAATGAATCTTCACCAGGTGGTGGTCACTGTGCTAGGAGCTACAATAGTCACACTTATTTGACAGATGAAGAAACTGAGGCACCGATGAAAATGTTCGGTGGCTCAGTGGTTGGGCTGACCCAAAGCCATGTGTTCCATCTGACATTCAAGATGGGCTCTGTTGACTTTGCCAAAACTGTAATCGTGTAAAAGTCAGAGGCTAAGCTAAGATTGGTGTTGTCATGCTGCTACTATAGATACCATGTTTCAGCAAGGCTGGAAAAAGTCCTAAAATACTTTTCAATATCATAAGAAGAGAACTAATTCTATACAGTCATTGGATACCATTAAACACTGCCTTAGACTAGTGTACAACTGAGCTGCTATTTGGTCAAAATAACAGCTGGAACTTGTGTGTCCCTACCCACAAAGTTCTGTGCTAAGTGCCTTACGGGTGATATCTCCCTATCAGTTTCATTCCATTTTATAGACAAGGCACCTGAATGTTACAGAGTTTAAGAAACTTATCTAAAGGCATGTGTGTAAGTGGTGGACCTGAAATCTAAAGCTTCACCTTTCTAATTTCAGAATCTGTCACCCTAACAACAGGTTAAGCACTGGGCATTCAAGCTGGCCACACCATGGAATGCATCTTTGTGAAACTTCTCTTTTTTTAGAAGAAAAATCTTAGACTAAGAGAGGTTGAGTTATGGGCCCAAAATCACATACTGACAGATCCATCTTTAAGGCCAGGCTCCCCAAATCTTCCTTTCAGAAGAATTCCAAATAGTGTATCACATACATATCCATGAGACAGAGCTCAATTCCTTTCCTTTTGATTCTGGGCTAGACTTAGTAACTTGTTTCCAAAGAATGTAATATAGAAATGAAAATATAGAAACCAAGTGGACACTACATTGGTTAAGGTTAACATCACCAGTGATAAGTTATCTTGCTTACTATCACATACCCATTTACACGCAACCAGAAGAACACTTCACCTCCATGATATTTTTCTAAAAAATCTATAACCCCAATCTAATCAGACCAGTTCAAACAGGAGGACATTCTACAAACTACTTGACTAATAGTCTTTGAAACTCTTTAGAGAATCAAAGAAAAAGATTAAGAAGCCCTTGGATCAGAAGAGACTGCATAGGTATGACAACTAAATGCAATGTGCAATTCTGGATTGAATTGGATCCCGTTGAGGAAGAGGACATCAGTGAAATAATAGGTACCAACAAAATGAAGTCTGTTAGCTCAGGGTACTAGACCAGTATTAATTTCTTAGTTGTCATAGTTGCACCATGGTTATGTAAAATGTTAGCATTAGGGTAAGCTAGGTAAAGGGTATGTTTGCAACTTTGCTATAAATCTAAAAATATTACAAAATACAAATTTTCAGGTAATATAAAAATAAAAATAAACAAATCACCAAAACTTTAGCTGTCTGTTTCATGGCCTTTTCCTTATAGCTTGTAATTCACTCACTCCTTTTTTTTGTTTTGTTTTGAAATGGAGTCTCACTCTGTTGCCCAGGATGGAGTGCAGTTGCATGATCTCTGCTCACTGCAACCTCTGCCTCCTAGGTTTAAGCAAGTCTCCTGCCTCAGCCTCCTGAGTAGCTGGGATTACAGGCACCCGCCACCACACCCAGCTAATTTTTGTGCTTTTAGTAATGATGGGGTTTCACCACGTTGGCCAGGCTGGTCTCAAACTCCTGACCCTCAAGTGATCTGCCTGCCTTGGCCTTCTAAAATGCTGGGATTACAGGCATGAGCGACCGTGCTCAGCCTCCCTCATTCTTTACAAAAATTAAAAAAAAAAAACACAGGGGTCCAAGAGGATATGTGTGAAGACCACTATTCACTGTAAACAACCCAGAGCAATTATTCTTGGAATGTGTATGGCCTCACAAACACCATGCCCTACACATACACACTGCACACTGCTAAAACGGGTTCCAAACACACGGCTACATTATTTTCCCTTCAGGCTGAGAGTCTGAGGTCTCACTTGGCCACTGGCCACGGCAGGATTGTTCCACGTTATTTTTTTTTCTTTTCTTTTCCTTTATTGGGGCAACAGTGCTGCAGCTGAGCCTCTGTAGAAAGAGAATGACATTCTTTCCATTTTTTTTTAAGAGGAGCAGTTAAAAATACACATTGGTACGTACTGCAATTATCATTCAGAATAAATGCAGGAACGGTGACATTAACTAATGGGAGTGCAGCAGCTGCCGGCTTGTTGAAAGCCATCCTCAGCACCGTGCAGAGGTGTCCAATGCTAATTGCTCCTTTAGTCTATCTGTCTGATGTCACGAGGGAATCCACTGAGTAAACCCAAGGCTGCTTTTTACCTCAGCATGGCCCAGAGTCAGCTTGTCCTCAATAACGTGTTTGTTGGCAAGTGGGTAAAAAGCTACAATATGGTCATGATTTCATTAACTTAAACGTTAGCAGTGCCTTTGATTAGCTGGAATTGGCCAACAGAAGACTCAAGGAAAACCCATAACAGAGTAATTATTAAAGAGGCACTTATGTTAACTGAAAACCAATCAAATGACAGATAGCACCAGGGGCTTGACCAGGTCTTTAATCCTCTGACCAATCTGCTGAGAAGCAGTGCCCTGCAACTTGTAGAAATGGGGCTTGGAGCTGGGAAATGACCACCAGCTTACACTTTGACAAGCGGCAGGCATGGACTTCTCTCCAGCCCAGCCCAGAGTGTCCGCATCATGCCTTGCACTCTGGGTGCTTAGATGACTGTTTTACTCATCTATTGATTCTGTCATAACCCCCATTCTAAAAAGGAATGGGGATGTCTTACAGAAACTCCACAAAACTAGAGAGAAAATTATATGCATTCCCAGCTGGGTGCAGTGGCTAACGCCTGTAATCCCAACATTTTGGGATGCCGAGGTAGGCAGATCGCTTGAGCTCAGGAGTTCAAGAGCAGTCTGGGAAACATGGTGAAACCCTGTGTCTACCAAAACTACAAAATCTTAGCTGGGCGTGGGGACGTACATCTGTGGTCCCAGCTACTTAGGATGCTGAGGAGAGGGGATCGCTTGAGCTCAGGGCGGAGGTTGCAGTGAGCCAAGATCGCACCACTGCACTTTAGCCTGAGCAACAGAGTGAGGCCCTATCTCATTAAAAAAAAAAATGCATTCCCAAAAGTATCTAGTGCAGAAGTTGGGGCTGGAGCTTTCTGATGAGAATCTAGCAGTCAAAGCTGCAAGATCCATGATGTGAGTGAGGAAAAAAGCAAACAGCAGAAAAGGTGGAGAGGGCACAGCAGGATACATGCTTAAGGCATGCACCCCTTCTTAGAATCTACCTTGGACACCAATGGAGTGCTACAAAAGCCGTAGATCGTGTATTAAATCATTTATTTTCATTCTCCACAGAGTCTTGCACCTACTGAATCACAGGTGATGCAATTTGCTCATCTGTAAATAATAATATCCACGTCAAAGGAATACTGTGAATGTCATTAGGCAACACATGTCAGCATGTCAATGGCTCAGCACACGCCTGCCATATGCGAGGGCTCAACATAAATGTGACACAAGGTTATTAACTTGGGTTAAAATTGTTTAAAGCAGACAAAACTGCTAAAGGTTACATAGTAGTGGGATGACATGTTTCAGCACTGGCCACCTGTGGGAGAGGTAGAAGAGGAAAGAGAGAATAGAAGAGGGAAAGGAAGAGGGGAAGAAGACAAGAAATAAGAAGAGAGGTGAGAAACAAACGGAAGGAAATGGGAAATGGGAAAATCAGAGGAGGACAGGGAGAAGGGAGAGATGGAGTGGAGAGAAAGAAGAGGGAAATGAGAAGCGGGGAAGAAGAGAAGATGAAGGGGAGGGAAGAGGAGGGGAGGAGACCAAAGAGATTATCAATCTGATAAAAAAAACAGGAGCCTCTGCTCCTGAAGATTCCAGAGTGGGAGGAGGAAGAGGGAGCTCTCCCATCTTACTTGGCCTCTCCCCAGGCATAGAAGCCACATGTCTGTCTACTTCACTATTGTCCTGTCACCTCCTCCCTTGGAGAACAACTGAGCTCCTCCGTGCTTTGGTAATATGGAAATGGTCCTTCCCTCTGCCTCTCAGAAGCTGGGCAGGACGAACCCCTATCTGCTCACCCTTTCATTTGCTCAAAAAATGACCGTAGATACCAGAGCAAGCAAACCGATAAACCCCGCCCTGGTGGAGATGATGCACTACGGGAGGACACAGGCAGAGAACTGGAAGTTACAACATGGGGTGTAAAATCTTTGACAAGAAAAGCCCAAGACAGGAACCAAACCTAGAGGAACATGGGAAGTTCCCCAGAGAAAGAAATCGATATCCCCAGAGAGACTGATGTTCCCTTGGAGTCCACCCACAAAGCGAGAGCTGAGAGCAGAACACAGGGAGGAAGCAGGATGTGCAAATCTCGGAGTTCAGCAGGAACATGGCAGATCCTGGAAATGGAGAGAGAATGGCCAAAGCTGAACACAGGGCTGTGCTGGACAGGGTTGGGGAGGATCTCTAGCAGGAAGGAGAGACCAGGAAGGGATGGCCTCGGAGAGGACAATGAGAAGCTAAACTTCTAAACTGTATCTCATCAAAGTCTTTTGTAATGAGACAAGAAGATCCTCTTGGTTGTTTTGTTTTGTTTTGTTTTGTTTCCAGGAAGAGCCTCTGATGGCAGTACGAGAGGGGACCAGGCTGGAGAAGGAGCCAGAAGATATTGTGAAGGCTGTAACAGGCAGCTAGAGAGGACCTAGGGAGAGTGCAGGGTGCTTGGGAAGATATCCAAGGACTGGCTACTCAGGAGACTGGATTTGTTGGACTGTATGTAGTATTGGGTGTTGGGTTGTGGGGAGATGCAGAGAAAGTCAAAGATAACTCTAGGGCTTCAGGTCTGGACAAATGGTGGAGGGAGATGCTGTCCCTGAGACAAAGAAAGAGAAAGAAGCTAGTTGGTCTTATACAGGTTTGTGGTCTTATGGGAAGGCCATGTAAATTGCACAGAGAAGTTGGATATTTGGGTCTAGAATAGAGGTCAGCAAACTGTGAAAATGGCCAAGGAGAGGATGTTTTTGGTTTTGTGGGTTGTACGATCCTTGCTACAACTACTCATCTCCACTGTTGTAGCTAGAAAGCAGTCACAGATGATGTGTAAACCACTGGATGTGGGTGTGTTCAAGCAAAACTGATTTACCAAGGTGGTGACAGGCTGGGTTTGGCTAGAGGGCCACTGCGTGCTGACCACTGATTAAGAGCATCAGATAGATGTCTGGGCTGGAAATATTCAGGGAAAGTGATTTGAAGTAATGAGTGTGGATTATATAGAGAGACACAGATTTAGATATATCTATTAAGACAATCTATTTTTCTATGTATAGATATATAGATGTTGAGAGATTTATTTTAAGGAATTGGCTCACATGACTATGGGCCTGGCAAATCTGAAGTCTGCAGGGCTTGGTAGCAGGCTAGGAACTCAGGCAGGAGTTGATGCTGAAGTCTTGAGACAGAATTTCTTTCTTTCTGGGAAACCTCAGTGTTTGCTTTTACGGCCTGCAAGGAATTGGATGAGGCCCACCCTCATTATCGAGGGTAATCTGTATTCCTTAAAGTCAACTGCGTCTGCAAAATACCTGCCCAGTGCACCTGGATTAGGTTTCAATTAAATGACTACTATATAGCCTAGCTGAGTGGACACATGAAAGTCACCATCACAGGGGTCATCTTAGAATTCTGCTACTCCACTTTTGTAAGCAGCCACATCATGCTAATAACCCATGTTGTGGTTGTGGTCAATGAAGACCCCAATATATTAAGGTATCATTTCTGTTTTGATCCCAGATGCCCCAAGTGCCTATATCTATATCTATATCTATAGATACATATGTATCTGTTGCCCAGGCTGGAGTGCAGTGGCATGATCTTGGCTCACTGCAACCTCTGCCTCCCAGGTTCAAGCGATTCTCCTGCCTCAGCCTCCCAAGTAGCTGGGATTACAGGCATGTGGCACCATGACCAGCTAATTTTTGTATTTTTAATAGATATGAGGTTTCACCATGTTGGTCAGGCTAGTCTCGAACCCCTGACATCAAGTGATCCTCCCACCTCAGCCTCCCAAGCTGCTGGGATTACAGGCATGAACCACTGCACCCAGCCCACTGCCCATATCAGTATCGATGTTCCAGGTTATGTCTGCCTTTGTCCAAGAGCAGAACAGCATTCACTGCTCTTTCCCTGACTGAAAAAGCTCCATTAAATGCCTCTCAGGTAAGATGGCCACCCAGCGCCCTCCCTTCTCTGAGGCTCATGGGTTCAGAAGGTTGTGAAAGGGGTCACAAACCTCCTGCCTCCTTCCTCATGCAAACCGCAGTTGTGAGTGCCTGCGTATCCACAGCAGAGGAGCCCTGCGCGCTGGCAATTCTTCAGTGGGAGAAAGGCATTTGCAAAGCCTAATAATGGCACCATACATATGTATACATTTTACACAAAGCCCGTTTATTTTAAAAAATCAATTTCTCTCCTACAGATGGCACATTGCATAAAGAAACACGAACCCAGCAGCACTCCTGCCAGCGGCAATTCTGAGCGCTCATTTCCGTGTTGCCAAGACATTACATGGGAAGGCATGTGCGTTTAAGGGCATCCAATTGTTTCTGTACCAGAACAGCAGCAACATCCTGGGCAGGCCTTTCCTCTGGAGTTCATGTGCAGGTCATACTGGCGCACAACACGGCCTAAAGGGACCATGGAGGAGGAAGGGACCCTAAAGCCAGGCCAAATGGGAGCAGGGTTGTCCTCAGGTAAGTGCCAAGCACATAGTGCCTGGAAAGTTTATTGCATTCCCTCAGTTTCTCCAGTTATAAACATTCAGGATCTGATGACTTCCTTATGAAAGGTAAGGTAGATTTGCCGCCTTCTAGATAGCACGCACCACCTCACCCACATCCCACATCACCTCACCCATATCCACGCACATTGGCAACAGAACTGACAGTCAGCTTGCTTTTCCAGGAATACAAGCATGTTCAATACTACTGGGCACACACGTTTTGTTGCAAATCACATCACAATGTGGAAGCAGACATGACTGTCACTGTGACTGTGACTGTCATTCTCTGCCTCACCTTTGACGATGGTTGCCACTGGTGTGGATGTTTCTGGGAGGCTTCTGCTCCCCTGGTGCTAGTAGCATCTTACCTCAAACATGCACAACATGGCCCTGCTTTCTCTGCCATTGGAAGGCACTGCTCCTACAGTGATGTTCCTCCAGCCTATATGTACAAGCATAGATCAGACCTATAGGGGTGTAAGCAGCCCTGGGGCTGCCCTCAATTAAGGAGGCAAGGTGGGAACCAAAAGCCTCCTTCCCTCCCTGCTGACACTTACCAGCAGCATCCTGAGTGTTTTGCAGACAGCCCTGGAGAAACCACACTCCACAGCCTACAGCAGCATCCTCAATAACACACCTGGCACTGGTGTTCCCTTCTTCTCTGCTTCCTCACTCCTTGATAACCTGCCAAATAAACCATCTAGGTAGAAGTCCTCATCCCAGCTCCTTCTGATTTCAGGAGGACCCCAGCTAGAACACTATCTCTGGAACCCATGGTGCCCTCTCACTAAAGTGCCCCAATGTTGGCACAAAACCTACTGAATTGTTGGTGCTGACTCTCTATATCCATGATTCAACCAGAACAACATTGATTGGTTAAAAGGTGCATTAATAAACTTAACTCTGGAAACAACAGGTCCCTGAAAAATTTATATCTCTAGGAAATTAAGAAGCTGTGGTAATCCCAGGAGGCCGAGGTGATTTCAAACATGATTTCAAGAAGAAGCAAGTATCTACTTAAATTGAGTGGTACAGGCTGGGCGTGGTGGCTCACACCTGTAATCCCAGCACTTTGGGAGACTGAGGTGGGCGGATCACAAGGTCAAGAGATTGAGACCATCCTGGCTAACACGGTGAAATCCTGTCTCTACTGAAAATACAAAAAATTAGCCAGGCATGGTGGTGGGCACCTGTAGTCCCAGCTACGCAGGGGGCTGAGGCAGAAGAATGGCTTGAACCCGGGAGACGAAGGTTTCAGTGAGCTGAGATCGTGCCACTGCACTCCAGCCTGGTCAACAGAGCTAGATTCTGTCTCAAAAAAAAAAGAAAGAAAGAGAAGGGAAGGGAAGGGAAGGGAAGGAGGGAAAAAAAGAAAAAGGCGAAGAGAAAGAAGAGAAAGAGAAGAAGAAGAGAAGAAGAAGAGAAGAGAAGAGAAGAGAAGAGAAGAGAAGAGAAGAGAAGAGAAGAGAAGAGAGGAGAGGAGAGGAGAAGAAACCAAACTATGGTAATCCCTTTGCAACCTCAAACTTCCATCTAAGGAAATTATAATCCATTCACCTTTACTTCTCCATACTTACTTTCAACAATGCTGTGGGTCAAGTGTGTAGAGGGGAGGACACTCACAAAACATACTGACACAATAGCAGTGAGGGGATTGGGGCCAAAGCCAGAGTAGAGATTTTTTTGCAATGAGATCTTGGGATGGAAAGGAAGCAAAATACACTCTCATCCTGCAGCCTGTTTTCCCTGAAATGCTACAGAAAGGAGGAAAATTTGTGTTGAGGGCCTCCAGACCATGAACAGGCAATGCTCTCTAGAAGGTAGAGCAGAGGGAAATCAAAAAGGTGACAGATATATGGTGAAGAACCAGACACATAAAACAAGAGTCTTGTGTCTACACAAACATCATAGTATTTTGTATCAGTCTGAATAAAAGAGGTTGTGCTGTGTAACAAATAATGCAACATCTCAGTGACCTAAAGCCACCGATTTTTGCTTCCCGCTTAGGTTGGCTGCCCATTAATGGCTGTGCTCCATGCTGTCTTCCCTCCAGGACCAGGCTGATAGGGCAGCCCCTGTCAGATTCATGACCATGATTGCAGGGGGAAGATTTGGCAAATTGCTCACCAGCCCTCAAAGCTCCCACCCAGGTGTAACACATCTCACTTTTGCTTGCTTGTCATTGGCAAACACCCATCACATGGCCGCACCTAAAGGTTAAAAAATACAATCTGGCCTGGCATGGTGGCTCATGCCTGTAATCCCAGCACTTTGGGAGGCCAAGGTGAGCAGATCACTTGAGCCCAGGAGTTGGAGACCAGCCTGGGCAACATGGAGAAACCCGTGTCTACAAAATATGCAAAAATTAGCCGGGTGTGGTGGCATACACATGTAGTCCCAGCTACTTGGGGGACTAAGACAGGAGGATCGCTTGAACCTGGAGATCAAGGCTGCAGTGAGCCAAGATGACACCACTGCCCACCAGCCTGGGTGACAAAGTGAGACTCTGTTTCAAAAAAACTAAAAAAATAAAAAAATACAGTCTTACCAGAGGGCAGAGAACTAGAAATACCTGGTAAAGAACAATGTTAATTTCTACAAGCAGCATTTGTGAACACCTCCTCCAAGCCTCAGACGGGGAAGCTCCTGGACTTTCGGGGCAGAAAGCATGCTAAATGGGTATTCCATGTGTAATTGCTTTTTATTTTTCTTGCAATTTTCAGGTACAGAAAATCCTATTCACACTCTGGTCACCTGTAGTCTATCGTTATTGTCTTAAAAATTTTTATTAATATATATCCATGAATTTTAAAGTAGTCACATTTTAGTTACATAGAAATGTAACTATTTCAATGTAACATTTAAAATTTATTTTATTTTTAATGTAATTTAATTTATATATGAAGGCATTCATCTTTGCACTCAAGGACTTCAGCCACCCTCGTTCTTTTTTCCTATAAAGCCCTACATTCTGGAATCACACATTTGCCTCTTCTGAGTATCTTTGTGACCTCTTTTTTGGTGCTTGGGGAACCCCATCACAGAAAACCAATTCCGCAGTCCTAATATTGAGGAGCATCCCATATTAAGGGCAAAAATAAGCATGAAAAGGAGAGGGAGAGAAGCAAAAATCAAATAACCAAGAAGGTCAGATAACCAAGAAGGTCAGAATAACCAAGAAGGTCAGAATGAAGACAGAGAGGGACAGGGGCTGATGTGTAGAGGGCCCACCTGTCCCACGCCCTTGCCGCGAGAGGTGGCTGATCAAAGGGCAGCCTTGCAGGGGATTGCAGCTGCAGAAGAGCTGTTCAGAAATGCAGAGCTATCCTTCCAGGCAGCCCTCGTCCTTCCCACGCAGCTTGAGCCTTAATTTAGGAATGTGGTCCTCAGGCCTCGGGGGGACCACCTCCGCACACTGTGGTGCCAGGGCCCCAAAGCCTGTGGGGCTGGTGGTGAAGGAGGAATCTGAGGTTCAACCTGGGGACCAGGAGAGTCATCTCAGCCTAAGGATCCGCCCTGCAACGTGGCCCAGAGACTTGTCCTCCTCACCCAGCCACGCAGGATCACCCCCAACACGCACACTCCAAACCATGTGTCTCCCTCCTACCTAACCACAGCAACGCCCCCTCTCAGAACCCACCCACTAAGAATTCACTACCAAGTTTGAGAATTAAAGCAGGAAGGGCCTTCATGGAAGAGAAGAAAGTCTTTCTGTTTGTCTATCTCTTGCTCAGTAACCAAATGCATCTCAAAAATAAAATAACCCAGAGGGAAGAAGCATCAGGAAAATGGATTTATTTTTGATTTCTAGCCAGGACTGTACTTAAGTTTTTCTGATATTCATAATTAGTTGAGGAGGGAAAGATCACTGACTTTTCAAGCACCATGTCTTCATTAGGCATACGGTCCTTAGGCCTTGTGGGAACTGCCTCTGCACCTGTGGTGCAGGTGCCCTCAAGCCCATGGGGTTGGTAATGGAGGAGGGAAAATCTGAGGTTCAGCTCAAGAATCGTGTGCTCTGGGAGAGGAGATACCCAGGGCCCACATGCTGCCTGTGACCGTCCACAAGCTTTGTGTCTCTGCACAAGTCCCTTAGCACCTCTGAGTCTATCTCCTCAGCTCTAAAATAGAAAACAAGAAGAAGCTGGATTAAAGGCTGGCAAAGGCCCCTTTCCACTCTAAATAACATACTGTTATGAATGCCAGGATTTCGGCTCCATTTTACACCAGTCTAGAGTATGCTAAAAAAACTTCGACACCTTATCCTCTCCACCTGGGCTGCACTTGACCCTTCCTCTCAGGCAGGCAAAGTCCCTGGAGGCAGACTCCATGTCCCCCCTTGATATGGTTTGGCTGTGTCCCCACCCAAAATCTCATCTTGAATTAGAATCCCTATAACCTCCATAATTCCCGTAATTCCCTTGTGTTAAGGGAAAGACCAGGTGGAGGTAATAGAATCATGGGGGCGGTTTCCCCCATGCTCTTCTCATGATAGTGAGTGAGTTATCATGAGATCTGATGTTTTTATAAGGGGTTCTTCCCCGCTTTGCTTGGCATTTCTCCTTTATGCCACCTTATGGAGAAAGTGCCTTGACTCCTCTTCCCCTTCCACCATGATTGTAAGTTTCCTGAGGCCTCCCCAGCCATGCTGAACTGTGAGTCAATTAAACCTCTCTTTTCTTTGTAAATTATCCAGCCGTTCACAGTTCTTTACAGCATTATGGAAATGGAATAATATACCCCTCCTACATCCTCCCTCTGACTGTCCAGAAGTGGAGATGCATCACAGATATTCTTTCAAGAGTCATCTTGAGACTACACAAACGGCAAACCCTTCTAGGCCTCAGTGTTGTTTGCTCTTGTCAGCTTTACTTAGATACGTTAATTCACTTGTAATAAGAGTTCACATTTTCTTGACACTTGCTATATATCAGGCATTGCTTTAAACAGGTTCCTTTTTCTAAACTTTCTCATATTCAGTCCTCAGTAATGTGATGAGTCAGATGCTATTATCATTAACCCCATTTCACAGATGAGTTCACTGAGACACAGAAAGGTAAGTACCTTTCCCAAGGTCATACCTCTAGGGAGGTGAGCAGCAGGACCCAAACCTGCAAGTCCAGCTTAAGAGCCTATGCCCTTCCATTTCTATTGATCTATCCACCTACCTACTTCTAGAGGCTTCGCTCTGCTCATGCCTCTTCCCTTCTTCTAAAGGTCAGCCACCATTTCTCTGCTCAGGATTATACAGTGTATTTGTTTCAAGACAGTTGCTATCTGTGTACAACTATGGCCTCCCATCATCTCTCAAAACAAAAGCCTGAGAATAGGCGAGATGAAAATGCAACTTTTGTAAGATTGTGTGTGTGTGTGTGTGTGTGTGGCAGGGAGGCCAAGGACTCTGTGCCAATGCCAGCTGTGAATGGAGCTGGGGGTCTCCACCATGTCCCTTCCTCATCCTCATCCACTAAACCCCAGCAGGCCAGCTCTACTGCAAGAAACTCTACTCTAGCCCAGAAGATATTTTCTGATTTCACCTCCTTGGAGTTTTCATTTCAGCAATGAATCTTATCAAATAGCTATTGCTCCAAAAGCATTTTCAAAGAAGAAATGAAAACCACGATCACCAAGGTGAGGAAACAGATGCATTTTATTCAGTTGTAGAAGTGAGGAGACCAAAATCACTCTCCTACCCGGAAAATATGCTCTTGTTGGCCCCTGATCCAGGCTTCTCTGTGTTTCTGACATCAGACAAAGAGCAGCAAAGGATTTTACCCAGCGATGCCTGTCTGCAGTCTCCCTGGGCCCCGTCTCTGCCCTCACTCACCTCTGGAAGATGAGGCCTGGTGGAATGAGCATCTGTCCATGGCTCCATTTCCTTCCCTGTCAGATGATGAGACTAACACCTGACCCACCAGCGGTCACCAGCGTTAAATCCACGTGGCATGCAAAGTCTACCAAAGAGCCCCGAGCACCGGAGGGTGTCTGTGAATGACAGTTGAATTCAAATGGAAAAGGATCTTGAGAATGAATGTGTTTGATGAGCTCAAATTGGGCAAATTCTGGCTACCAGGTGGTTGTTTAGATGCTATCTGAGAAACAAATCCGTCTCTTCACTCAGAGTTTGCAGAAATATAAAAAGACAAATATGCATATAACCAGTGCTAACTCAGACACAGGGAGATTGTCTTGTTATTTCAGGCACAACCAGAGTAGTTTCTGCTGTGGCCGTTGAACACTTCGCTTGTAGAGTCTCAGATGAATGGCAAAATACAGAACATCCATGAGATCAACAAACATAATTATGCAATCATAAGTTTCATCTATGGAGCACCTTCCATGTGTCCCGCATTGTGTTCATATTAGCTCCATTCATCCCAAGAGCTCTTTCATGCTTCCCATTGCAGAGATGAGAAAATTGGCCTTATTTGCTCAAAAATAGAAAACGTGGTTGGATCCAGTGTCCCTAAGGTTCATTAGAGATGGGAATCACCATTCCCTTTCCCAGGTGAAGAAGTTGAAGTGGTTTGTCCATCTGAGCCAGTCAGGAATAGAATCTGGTCTACATATTAGGTCTTGCTGACTCCAGATCCCGTGGCATCAAGGACTATTCACCAGCAAACTCAGGCCCTGATGAAGCCCATGATGCAGCAAACCGGGACCCTAACTCGGGGGTCAGGTGAACCTTCCACAGCCCAGCAGCTTGGTAGGAGAAACCTGCCAGAGGATGTGAGCACAGATGCTGAGGACAGTCCTAGAGCACTCTTTCTGTATCAGCAGTTCAGAGTCCCGGTGTTACTGAAGAAGAGGTGCCATAGCAGAGATAAAATATGAGGTGCCATGGGGATGCAGAAAAATGAGTCAGAAGTGGGGACCTTAGGAGGGAAGCAGAGGTTAAGCCATGGCGACCTTGACTTTGCCCAGGACTGCAGACTCTGTGCTGCCCATGATGGGGAGCCTTTGAAGCAAGAATCTGGCAGGGTCAGGTTTGTGGGTTAGAATGAGCTCTCTGCAGGAAGAGTTGAGGGTGCAGGAAGCTGGGTCTGCATGGAAGAGGATTGGTGGCCTGAGCTGCAAGGAGACCTTGGGAAACAAAGAACTGTTTGGCTTTTTTCTTTTTTTCTTTCTTTCTTTTCTTTTCTTTTCTTTCTTTCTTATCTTTTTGTGTGTGTGTGTGTGCCTTTTTCATCAGTTTCCATTTCTTGGTGATGAGAGGAGCTAAGAACTTCAAAGTAGGGGCTGTCACTGATACATGTGCTTATGGCACAGACATTTATTATTCACCTGCTTTGTTTACTGATGTATCTATAGCCCCTAGAAGAGTGCTTAGTACAGAGCAGGCACCCAATGATATCCATCAAATAAATATATGAATAAGTGAATGATGGAAAGATGGCAAGAGCTGAGTGGGGGTGGAGTATGAGAGTACCCGGCCCCCCAATTTTACACTGGAGCCCTCAGAGGATTCACCTCATAGCCTGTGCCTGACTCCAACCTGGTGGGAGTCTGAGAACCCGGTATGTGCCAGGCACAGTTTTGGTCCTGGGGTTGGAGAGGACACAGGAATGAAAACCCTGTGGCTCTCTGCCCTGCACAGACTGAGCATCTCCCAGGCGTGTGGGTTTCCACCTCAGTGAGCAGAAGAATGAGCAAGGACTTCTTTGTCTTTGGGACTCTTTCCAGAGACGTGGAGGCCAGGGATAGAAGCAAGATGTGGCGAAGTGAGATCCCCGTTAGTGCGGATCAGCCTGAGACCTCCCACTTTAATGCTGGGAGAAGCTTCTCTGGGCCGGGCTACCTGCCCAAGCAATGCCCCGTGGGAGGTTGAATAAAGGCCACCTGAAGATGTACATGTCCTAATGCCTCATCAGAACCTGTGACTATGTGGCCTTCCATGGTATCTCAGTCTGCTCAGGCTGCCTTAACAACATACTATGGACTGGGTGGCTTCAAAACAAATTTGTTTTTTCTTAGTTCTGGAGCCTGGAAAGTCCAAGGTCAAGGTGCCAGCTGACTCAGTTTCTGGTAGCAACAGTTCAAGGTTGATGTTATTAAGATGCCCACTTTTTGTTTTTAGAGGGGAGAGAGAGGATGTTGTATATTTAATTTCAATGTATTTCACAGGTTTATGCATTTAAGTTTTTTGTTTCTTTTGTCAGTATTGACTTTTCACATTTTTTTCCAAAATTAATGTGTTTAATATAGGTTTCAAAATTACTGGTGTATAGCTGTTCATGACACTCTTTTATAGTTTTAAAAACATCTGTATACAATTTTTTACTAATTCTATCAACCTGTTTTCAGCAAAATCAGTATCCCTGAAGCTTTTGAAGATTATTTATTCACAGAAATAAGGTTCTGCTTTTTGGGTTATCGACCTCAGGTTGGTTGCAGTAAATATCAATAAAAATATATATTTAGTATTTAAGGATTGAAATTCAACTGAATTTAGGCAATGCATTTACTATAAAGCTTATAAATAAAATATCAATTGGAAAAAAAAAAAAAGATGCCCACTTTAGAGATGGTAACAGTGAGGCTCTTCCAAGATTACACAAGGGGTTAGTGACTTGGATTAGACAAGATCAGTTGGCTCCATTTAATGCAAAGCTGTCTGGGCACCTGGTATATGCCAGGCACATTTCTGGTCCCACATAGTGGGACAGATATAAAGACCATGTGGCCCTCTGCTCTGCACAGACTGTGTGTGTGTCTCCCAGCCCTATGGGGTCCTGCTTCTTTGTTGCTCTGAGTGGAGTGAACTGTCCATCTCTCAGCAACTCCAAGACGGCAGGTTTCCCTGTAACTGACCAACCACCAGAGCCCTCTGTTCCTGGCTTGCAGATGGCTGGCTCTCCTCTTGTTGCATCCTTACGTGGTCTTCTTTCTGTGCTTGCTGTCACAAGGCCACTAATCCCCTTGTGAGGGCCCACTCTCATGATCCAGTGTAAACACTAACCCTCCCAAAGGCCCCATCTCCAAAGACCATCATATTGAGGGTTAGGGCTTCAACATATGGATATTGAGGGAGCACAAGCGTTCAGTACATAACACAAAGGGACTTTGCAAATAGGAAATCACCCTGGATTATCTGGATAGGCCCAATGTCATCACAAAGGACCTCATAAGAAGGAAGCAGGAGGGCCAAAGTCAGAGAAACAGAAATAAAGTTAGAGTGACGTGGCCATGAGCCAAGGAAGACAGGCTGCCCCTAGAGGCCGCAAAAAAGGAAGGAAGCAGATTTGCCCCTAGAGCATCCAGGAGGAATGTGGCTCTGCCCACACTGTGATTTTAGATTTTCCCCTGCAGGACTGTAAAAGATGAATTTGTGTCTTTCAAACCACTAAGTTCATGGTCATTTGTTACAGCAGCAAGAAGAAGCTGCAATATACCCTCTGACTCCCTCCTTAACCACCTGCATTTCAGCCTCAGGAGAGCCTAAAACTAGAGCCCTGGTTCCCTCAAGTATTGCTAGGACATACTGGAGATTTGAAAATGTTGTTAGCCAATAACTAAGGAGAATACCAGGGAACTAAACAGTCTGACTTGCAAAGAACAAATTCTGCTCCCTCCCTACCAGCTTGTTCCCTTTCCATACATTGTCTCCAGATACTGACATTCTAATACATTCAGAACAACCCATATTAACACAAAGGCCACTTCAGAAAAAAATTAAAATATTTACAAGCTCTAACTTTTTTCATTCAAGATGAAAATAGCTTTACTGGGCCCTAGGCAGATAATGTACAGCAGAGAAAACTATTAGAATTGAGCAGTTCCCGTGGGGAAACTAGCATGTTCAGACTCTAAATTAACATTTGGAAGAGGTGCACAGTAGCAACTGAGAGGCAGCTTTCTAATCTTTTGTTAAAGTTCATAAAGATTGTCTATGGCCATTTCTCATTTAATCTTTAAAACAGTCCAAGGTTGATGTTAGTAAGATCCCCA
Source organism: Rhinopithecus bieti (assembly GCF_001698545.2). Classification (NCBI taxonomy): domain Eukaryota; kingdom Metazoa; phylum Chordata; class Mammalia; order Primates; family Cercopithecidae; genus Rhinopithecus; species Rhinopithecus bieti. Next base: position 4,583,514 of record NW_016806198.1, read on the forward strand.
CTTTACAGCTGGGAACAATGAGGCTCTTCCAAGATTACACAAGGGGTTAGTGACTTGGATTAGACTAGATCAGTTGGGTCTGTCTAGTGCAATGTTGTCATGTCGTCTGAGCATCTGCTATGTGCCAGGCACAGTTTTGGTCCCAGGTAGGCAGACAGACATGGGGGCCATATTGCCCTCTGCCCTGCACAGACTGTGTGTATATCTCCCAGGCCTATGGGGTCCTCCCACTTTGTTGCTCTGAGCAGAGTGAACTGTGCAGCTCTCAGCAGCTCTAAGGGGGCAGTTTTCCCCAGAACCGACCGCCCACTAGAACGCTCATGGGGCCCCCGGCACGGACCTTAGACCTACCTCACCTGCCCACAGGAGCACTGGGACTTTGGGATAAGGAAGGGGAACTTTTCCTCTAAGTCTGTGGGATCTCCTTGAGGAATCCACCTGCACTCATCCAAACCCATCTATGGAATATAAATCAAAAGTGGTGCTTCAAGTAGATGGGGCCCACTCACAACTGGGGGCACGGGGAGGAGTCATGCATTACCTTCCTTTTGTAACCACAGACATCTTCATGTTAAAAAGAGAAAAATCAAAACAGAGGAAATCCACTCCTTTCTGCCTGCTGGGCTCCTTCCGAGGACCCACCTTTTCCCCCCAGTGACTGACAGATGACACCTGCCCCGGCCCCCAGTTGATGTGACCTCTGCCTTAGTTGGTGTGACCTTCATGGGCCTGAGATCAAACCACCCTGGTGTGATGTCATTGCCAGAGCATTTAGAAAACAGGAACCACTCTCAGGAAGCAATGGGGAGGGGTCGCCCTGCAGCCTTCCGGGTGGAAACAGATGGGAGGCAGACAGAGAACCTAAAATAGCAACTCTGTGGCCCCAAGCAGAGGATGAATACACAGCAGGCCGTGATGGCAATTCTCCAGCCCCCCATCATCAGGCAATCCTTATCTCACAGTTCACACAAGGAAGCAGAAATCTCCACCAGCATCCAGGCTGGGAGATTTGGAATCTGCTCAGCCCCATCGTATTGGTTTGTTCTCACATTGCTATACCTGCAACTGGGTAATTTATAAAGAAAAGAAGTTTAATTGGTTCATGGCTCTGCAGGCTGTACAGGAAGCATGGTGCTGGCGTCTGTTCAGTTTCTGGTGAAGCCTCATCGAGTTTTCAATCATGGTGGAAGACAAAGGGGGAATAGGCATGTCACAAGGCAGAAGCAGGAGCAAGCTAGAGAGAGTGTGGGGGAAGGTGACATAGACTTAAACAACCAGATCTCGTGTGAACTCAGAGCGAGAGCTCACTTATCACAAAACGGATGGCTCAAGCAGTTCATGAGGGATCCATCCCCATGACCCAAACGCCTCGCACCAGAATCCACCTCCAACACTGGAGATTACAATTCAACAAGAAACTTGGGCGGGGACAAATAGCCAAAGTATATCACCCTCCTCTGGCTTAATGGCCACCTCCTAAGAGCCACGTGCTTTCCACTCATCAATGGAGGCCATGCAGGTGTCGTGCGCAACAACACTGTCAGATGATGGCCAAAAGCATACCTATCCATCCCCTTGGAGCTCACTTGAAGTCCATCTCAGAAGAACAGTGGGGTTCCCTTCCCTCTCTGGTTTTCCTTCTCTTGTGATTGCATAATGTGAATTCATTCCCTTCTGCACTCACACCCCACTCCAGGATCCACCTTGGATGGGAGCACCTGATATTTGAGTTTCCATGAGATGGGCCCTACCCTGTACCAAGTGAACAACTCCTCTCTGTCTTTACTCAGGCCCAGCGCTGTTCCATCCCATCTTGTCCTGTCCTACCATCTACAGAGGAACCCTGTGTCTGGAGCTTGGCTTGCCAATTGGCTATAGTCACCTGTGATGATACTATCTTCCTTTTCAAACTTCCTGTGCTTCCTTACCCCCTCTCCTCTTAGCTCCCAAGCATCGGTGAAGATCTCCTTTAAACCTGACTCCCTTTGCCTTACCAAACTTACCTGCTTCAACATTTTTTATAACAGTGCTTCACAACTGGGGGTGATTTTGCCCCCTAGATGACATTTGGGATTCTCTAAGGGGCATTTCTGATAGTCACAACTGCAGGGTAGGGGGTTGGTTTCCTACTTGTGCGCAGTGGGTAGACAGTTGGAATGCTGGTAAGCATCCTATAGTGCCCAAAACAAACCCCTGTCCCCAACAAAGGATTCACTGATCCAAAATGTCAATAGTGCTAAGCTGAGAAACTCTGCTCTTGACTGTGTGTTGCTTGAGGGTAGAAATCTCAAGTTACTCATTTTTAAATCCCCAACACTTAAACATAAAACCTGGTACAGAGTAGTCATCCAATATACTTTTGCTGCTGGTAAATAAATGTATGAGTGAATGAATTCTTGCCTTCCTAAATCCCTTGTGCGTGCAGAGTCACCTACATGCAAGCCAGTCCTCAGGCCCACAGGTATCTATGTAAGCATACCTGCACATGCATGCATGGACACACAGAGATGTGCACACATCCAAAAACAGACCATGCACACACACTCCCACCTAATGCTGAAGTCCAGGAACCTGCCTGACTGGAAGACTTAACCACTCAATCTGAGAATCAGGAGTCTCTTTTCTCTGCTACACTCAGAAAGATCTCTGCACAAACACCTCGGCAGAGGCACTAAATGTTCTCCAAAATTAATTTCACTGACTGGACGCATTTTTTTATTGTGACTCCAGGATTAAATAAGCAGTGAACCCAAAAGGAGGAAGATCTTTTTTGCAATTACACAGCAGAAGGCAACTCAACAACTGGAAATGTGAGATGTCAATTTTGACAATGGCATAACAGCCCAGGAATGTGGCAGGCAGGCCTGACTCATTACATGTAGCAATACTGGTGAGCATTGAAAATGGGGTGCAGGGTTGCGAGGGGCGGGCTGGAGGAAACAGTGGGGTTGACGCCAACCCTATGGGCAGCACGAGCTGGAGCAGGCCTAGGAGAGCAGGGGGTGACAGTGACTATGAAGCAAAGATGCTCCTCTCTTCCATGGTACTTCCTCTACTGAGGACTGAGGACACTGTAGAAATGGACAGCAAAGAGGAGGGCCAGCCCATAGGGGAGATGGCACTAAAGTTTTGGTGCCAGTTTCCTGGAAAAATTGAAACAGCAAAAGACCGTGATATATATACTAGCTATTGCTCTGTGAGGCAACTACAATTACACCTTCCTCACTTCCCCACTGAAAACCCCTGCAAGTTCTTCAAGGGTTTGCATGGCTGCAAGCACCCTGGGCTTTCCTTTTTCCTGGTATTTGTCACCTTGCAGATATTTCCTGATTACTCATTTTCCTTCCCTGTTAGGCTGTGAGCTTCTCAAGCAAAAAGAAGTCATACTCATTTCTGTATCTGCATTGCCTATCTTAATAAATGTGTGATGAATGAGTAAGTAAGTAAACGAATCAGTGAGCACACTTCAGTCAGATGAATCTGCCTAGAGTTTCAGACTGAAGCAGGGCTTAAGGGCAAGGCGACAAAAGACCGTGTTTGCCATGTCGAGAAGTTAGGATTTTAGCTGAGAGCAACAAAGAATCGGCCGGGGAAGAGCATGCTAAGTTCATTGTGTTAAAGTGATCCCTTGGCATAAGCACATGTGCTGCGACTTTAAACTTATCACTGACGTACTGAGTTTTTACATTGTGCTTTGGGTCTGGTTCTTAATTGGAAAAACAAATGAACCCCTTGGTGCTGAATAGCCTCCGACAATGAAACCCTCTTCATGTCATCTTCAACCTAAGGCCTAGAATTTGTCTCTGCTAACTATGCTTTAACTTAGTATATGCCGTACAGTTTCAACCATGTAGCACAACACTGTACTCAAAAAATATAATAGTCCGGGCGTGGTGGCTCACGCCTGTAATCCCAGCACTTTGGGAGGCCAAGGTGGGTGGATCACGAGGTCAGGAGTTCGAGACCAGCCTGACCAATATGGGAAAACCCATGTCTACTAAAAATACAAAAATTAGTTGGGCGTGGTGGCAGGCGCCTGTAATCGCAGCTACTCAGGTGGCTGAGGCAGGATCGCTTGAGCCCAGGAGTCAGAGGTTGCAAGTGAGCTGAGATTGCACCACTGCACTCCAGCCTGGGAGACACAGCTGAGCAAGACTCAGCCTCAAATAATAAAAAAATTAATAATAGTAATAATAAAGAAACATACTAGGATATTCCAGTTTGTTGCCTCTGGAAGACAGGATTCTTTGGGTTTGGTTCAAATTATTTTCTGTTTGGTCCAAATAGTCTCTGGTGCACATGTCAATTGAACCTTTATGGAATTGCCCGCCCCGTCCCCAGCTGTTCATTTGGAACCTTCCATTTCATGAGCTCAGTAACATAAATGCTGCCACGTGTGCAACATGACCACACGCCAGGCTACTGTCCACCACGTAGATATGGACCCCTGAGTCAGATTGCACCACATCGAAGTCTTTTGCACAGGGTTTCTGGAAAAGAAACTGAGACCACCCTTTCCAGGTGGCTGAAATATGAGGTGTGAGAGCTTGAGAGCTGATGGCAGCTGGGTGAGGCTGCAACAGAAAAGAAAGAAGCTATTTTCCAAAGAGGCAGCGCCAAGAGTAGGTTAGAAAGAATCCCGTTGTTTTTCAGGCTTTGGCTTCTGATGTTCCTGTTCCCAAGTCCTGCCATATTCCCGTCCCTGGTTCTGGGAACTGCCTCGGTAGCCTCCCAGTAATATCTCTCTCTCTCTCTCTCTCTCTCTCTCTCTCTCTCCTCTCTCTCTCTCTCTCTCTCTCTGGCAGTATAATATATATGTATGATAGTATATATATATATAGTATATATATATCTCCGCAAAAAACAAGCTCCAGTTGGATTCCTTCCACTCACAACTCCAACTGATTATAATTCATAGATATGATTTCCTTTTACAATCTCAAAAATATCTTGAGAACATGAGTGGATATCATTTAAATTTCTGGAGCTTCTTGTCTCTCCTGTAGTTCAGATCTAGGCCTTGGCAACTGTGACAAGCCCACCAAACTTTGCTTTGAGGGGTTTCTCTCAGAATGAAAGATGGACAACCAGTGCTTTCTGGGTAGGCCAGTAGAGCAATTTGCTCTAACAAACCTTGCCCGCTGTGACCTCCCTCCCCACAAGGTCCTGGTCAGGAGCTACCATTTAATGGGCATCCCTGCAGGTAACCGGACCAGGAATCCAACCCTTATGAGTAGGTAGATGCTGGAGTCAGAGAGACCTGGACACAAATTACTGCTCTACTGTGTATGAGCTACATGAGTATGTCGGTTACTAACTTCCCTAAGCTTCAATTTCCAGAGCTTTAAAATGTTGCTCATCATGGACATCCCCCTTCTAGAACATGGGGAAGGATCAAATGATATAATGCCTGTACTCTCATTGTGCAGGGCTGTTGGCACACGGGAAACACCATATAAATGGTGGCTCACATTGTTAATGGTGTATCTCATCTTCTTGGTCCTCTTTAAAGTAACCACCTCTTTAACAAGAGCAGCTCTCTCCCAGCATGTTTTACTCCTGTATCATCACCACCACCACCATGTCTGCTTGAACTGCATAATACTAATGTTTTATTTTTAATGTTCTTAGTCCTCAACTTTTAGATCTTCTGAGGGTAACCACCTTGCATGACTGACACAGCTATCAACAGAGGTGTATCAGTTAGCTTAGGCTTATGCTGAAGGAACAAATGACCCCCAGAAGCTTGGTGGATTGCAGCAACTAAGATTTTATCTTTTGCTTGCAATCACATTCATCTCAAGATGCACATGGGCAACATCTCTGCTCCACACCTCTTTATTCCGGGACTAAGGAGCAGCCCCTATCCAGCACAAACCTGCCTCATGACAGTGGGAAGAAAAAGAGAAAACTTTAACATATCCACTAGGGTTGATACATATTAATTGCACTTAAATTTGACTTGGCCAAAGCAAATCACATGGTCAAACATTGTATCAGTGGGAAGTACAGTCTTCTTGCATGGATGGATTCAAGAAAATATTTTGAACCAATAATAGTCTTCCACTGAGAGTTCCTTCTGGTTTTAGGGACACTCTGGCTGTACATAGAAGAAAACATTTAACTATAATGCCTCACGTCTTGATTCCCTGTGGATGGGGGAGGTGGGGAAGGATGACTCGGTTTCTCATCTGCCTTCCTCCTCTTAGTTCCCTATTTCTCTGGGCTCCAGTGGCCTCCTGCCCTAGTAGCAACTGATAACTTAATTCTAGCTATCACAACGATGTTCCTGTCATAATAATTGGAAGGAAATTATCCAAAATCTGATTTTGTTTTTTCCTTTGAAATGATTTTTGGCGTACCTTCCAGATTTTCTAGAATGAGTGTGTATTTATTCAATATAAGACTAAAACACTCTATTAAAAGGATGAGTGTGGCAGCTTGGGGAAGATAAATTAGTGTGTCAGAGGCTCAAGGAGGAACATGAAGCTGAACTAGGGCAGTGACGGGGTGGGGCAAGAGGCAGAAGAGCAGGCTGGACCCAGTCATCTCAACTTGGACTTGTAGGACTGGCCACCGCAGGAGGTGGGAAGTCAGGAAAAGGGAGGCTTCTTGTTGGCCATGGACCTTGGGCCAGCACTGAGGGATGTGAAGGCCCTTCTGACCTGCAGAAGAGGGTATTCCTCTATGAGAAGGCTATAAGGGTCATCTTTAAGTGGAGAAAAGTTACAAGAAGTTCCTTCCTTGGATTCTCACTCCTAACATCAGTATCCCACTCAGGTTCTGCTGTGGTAACTCAGGTCTATGTCTGATCTTCAGACATAATTTTATGATTTGGAAACTGTCATTGGACTGCTACCATCTTACTTTTAGAGAACAAAGGCTTAAAGGACAACTAATGGGTTATTTCGTTCATCTTCCTGCCATCATGGGAGGAAAGTTCATATTCAGTTTCTCCTGACATTGCAAAAGACATAAGCTCCCAGAATAGAGAGTTGTATTCAAATGGTGTGGCCCTGGCCAAGTCAGTTGGCATCTCTGAGATTCAAGTTCCTTATTATTTAGATGAAACTATAATACCTGCTTGAAAGAGTTTGTTACGATAGAAAGAGACCATCTTTGCCAGATTACAAAAAAAAAGTCTTTGTAATTGTTAATATTACAATGTCTAGCACATTATTAATTATTATAATGATAGAGATATACCAGTACAACAACACAACGGTACAAAACTTTTAGCAAGGAAATAGCTGTGGCAAACACCTGTAGTCATAATCAAAATAATAAGCAAAGGCTATTGTCTTAGTTCATTTTGCATTGCTATAAAGGAATACTTGAGGCTGGATGATTGATAAAGAAAAGAGGTTTATTTGACTCACAGTTCTTCAGGTTGTACAGGAAGCATGGCACTGGCATCTACTTCTGGTGAGGGCCTCGGGCTGCTGCCACTCATGGTGGAAGAGGAAGGAGAGCTGGCTGTGCAAAAATCACACAGTGAGAGAGGAAGCAAGGGTTAAGGGATGCAGGGGTGCCAGGCTCTTTTTAACCACTGTCTCTTGCATGAACTAGTAAAGCAACTTATTACCAAGAGGACAGCACCAAGACATTCATGAGGTATCCACCCCCACAACCCAAACACCTCTTTAGGCCCCACCTTCAATGCTAGGGATCAAATTTCAACATGAGGCTTCACAGACAAATGTCTAAATGATAGCAACCATCTATAACTTATCTATCCATTCTACCATTTAATGACCAGTGGCTCCTTCCTTGCATCCTACCTAAATTTCTCCAGTACTGCTAAACACATAAACCAATAACCTACCATGTGACAGTGGCCCTGGTCAGAAATGAGTAGAGTGTCATGAGTAGAGCATTTGCTCTGGGGTCACATTGGTCTACTTTATAACAGCTTGACTCTGAGTATGTCACTCAAATCTCTTGAGCCTCAATTTTGTCCTTTCAAAACGGGAGCAATATTGTCTCTCTTAGAATCCTGTTTTGAGAATCATTTTCAGAGCAATATATGCAATACATCTGGCTCATAGATGGTGTGTATTAAATGAGAGCTCCTTTCCATGTATTTTAATGGACTTTACCACTTAAAGAAAAGCATATTTTTTAAGCAAGTTTTTTTCAGCTTATTATTTTGTATCCAGGACAAGGATAGCTAGTAAGTATTTTGGGCTTCTCTGTCTCCAGAGACATTTTATGATGCCGATTAGAAATGCAAGTATATTGAGATTAAAAAGTAATGACTAGCAAAATGAATAGCGGCTTCCATCCTTACACCCAGCTTGCTACTCCAGAAGCTTATCTCCAAATATCTTACTCTCCAGGGAAAAAAAACAAGATTCTAGAATCAAGGGAATATCAGAATTTTATAATTCATAATCATTTGAAGACCTCTGGGGAGAAGGACTTTCTGTTTCTACAGGTAAACTCATTTATGTTAAACTTTTGCACAGGCCGGGTGTGGTGGCTCACGTCTGTAATCTCAGCACTTTGGGAGGCCGAGGCGGGTGGATCACCTGAGATCAGGAGTTTGAGACCAGCCTGACCAAAAAGGTGAAACCCCGTCTCTACTCTAAGTACAGAAATTAGCCAGGCGTGGTGGCAGCCACCTGTAGTCCCAGCTACTCAGGAGGCTGAGACAAGAGAATTGCTTGAACCCAGGAGGCGGAAGTTGCAGTGAGCTGAGATTGCACCATTGCACTCCAACCTGGGTAACAGAGCAGGACTCTGTCAAAAAAAAAAAAAAAAAATCCTTTGTACAGACAACGTTGCCCTCTTTATTAGGACAGAAATATGACGACATGAAAATAATAATTAAATCTTAGGTAGTTGAGGAGATTGAGTCAGAAATGGGATTAGCCAAAGACTGGGTTTAGTTTTACATGCACTGATCTCCCCTATTTTGTTATGACACACAGAGAAGCCTCTCAATAAACCTGTGGATGCACTGATGAATTCATGCTTCTGTTGATGAAATTGTATTTATTTTTCCTTTCAGTTCCTTTCTGCCTCTTTGGTTACTTTTTTCTACATCCTTCTCTCCAAAGACCATAGGAATAAGAGTAAAATAATCTAATTTAATTTTATGACTGTGAATAAGTTTGCTATTTTCTCCAAAAACCACTTTTCTCCTCTGTAAATGTGATAAGTAATGCCTACTTCCCAACCTCATCTATTCTGTGCCCATTATTACCTCCTTAGTTCAGGCCGTTTCTCCCTCCTGGATTATTGCAGCTGTGGTCTATCTTGTTTTCCACTCTCCAGAATTAGCCTCACTGCCTCTTCGCTTCCCATCCCACACCACCCATTGTTGCTGGAGTGTTCTTTTGGCAATGCAATCTGGCCTTGTCGAGCACCTTTGTAAGTCTGTCTCCAGTAGAAGAGACCTGCCACCAGGAGATGGAATGCTGAAGAAGGACTAGGTAGACCTGGAGCCCACCCCCAGCTCACCACTCCTGCCCCTCCCACTCCTTTCCACTTTCACTTCGCGTTCCAGCCACGTGGGACACTTCCCCCAAACCCTGTGGCTTTCTCACCTCCAGGTCTATGCGTGTGCTCTGTTCTCTTCCTGAATAATTCCTTTCTGTGGGAGGGAAATCAACTTAGAAATCCACTCTTCCAAGAAGCCTCCCTGACCACTCCAGGTTTAACTAGGGACCTGTCTTCTGTGACTCAGAGCCCTCTGCCTTGACGGCATCCGGGAGCTCTTCCTGCTGTTTGAGGTCCCATCTCCTCCTCACTTGTCAGCTCACTGGTCATTCTCACATCCACATAGCACACTGGAATCGCCAAAGTCGTGTTTCAGGAGGGCATGAAAAAAAATGCATACTTTATAATATATCCCAGAGCCTAAAACTGGAAGCATCCAAAGAGTAGACTCACTCAGGGTGGACGCTCTTATGGTCTACATTTTGATAATGATTCTGTTGAATGGCTGAATTTGGTAAGGTACAATTACAAAATAGACTTCTTCGGATGCAGTCTGTCATCGCTTCCCTCCCCACCCACGAGTGACAGCTCCAGCAGAAACCATGGCTTCGAGCTCCCCTTCAGGAACAACATCTGAGTCAGAGGGCAGCCTGACTGACTTGGCTCAATTTGCATGGGGTGGAAGTTTAAGTATTACTTAAGAGTCATGTTTCAGAAACTCCCCCATGAGTCACTGTTCTCCTCCTGTCTGTGCTGTAGGAAGACACCACCAGGGAACAGACCCTTCTGCCTTCCATGGGTGGGGCCTACACTTTTCTTCTGAATGTCAGGGTGTCAGGGCTCTTTTCTTTTTTTTTAGACAGTGTCTTGCTCTGTTACCCAGGCTGGAGTGCAGTGGTGCAGTCTTGGCTCACTAAAACCTCCTCCTCCCAGGTTCAAACAATTCTCCTGCCTTAGCCTCCCAAGTAGCTGGGATTACAGGTATGTGTCCACCACACCCAGCTAATTTTTGTATTTTTAGTAGAGATGGGGTTTCACCATGTTGGCCAGGCTGCTCTTTAACTCCTGACCTCAAGTGATTCAACTGCCTCAACCTCCCAAAGTGCTGGGATTACAAGCGTGAGCCACTGCTCCCGGCCTGAATGTCAGAGTTCTCACCAATCTCTGTTCTCCATACTGGGATTTCATCCAAATTCTAACACAGTAGAAAAATAGTATTTTGTTATCATAAATCATATTTTAATAATTTTAGGAAAAAAAGACGGGAAATGTACTTTGATGAGTAATATTTAAATATTACTTCTGCACTTATGTATGTTTTTGTTTGACTTGTGGACAAAGACTTACTGATAAGAGCAAAAAATAAATCTTCTTTGCAACCCAGAACTCATTGTTCAGTACGAGTTTTAATACATATAAGAAGGGAAACTATGATACCTGACACAGTTAACTGGTGGGAGTATTGATAGCAATAAAGGTTGGTTCCAGGACAGGCACAGTGGCTCATGCCTGCAATCCCCACACCGAGGTGGGAGTTTTGCTTGAAGCCAGGAGTTCAAAAACAGCCTGGACAAGAAAGTAACAAACACCTCATCTCCACAAAACTTGAAAAATTAGCTGGGTATTGGGACATGTGCCTATAGTTGTAGCTACTCAGGAAGGGGAGGCTGAGGCAAGAGGATTGAGCCCAGGAGGCTGCACAGAGCTTTGATGGCACCACTGTACTCAAGTCTGAGTAACAAAGACAGGCCCTATCTCTTAATTTTAAAAAAAGATTGATTCTAGGACTGTAGAATAGATAGTTAAACAGCATGGGATACAAGGAACTCCTCAGTTATGTTAATTTTGTATTCCAATTTCTTATTGACTTGATACATATGATGGCTTTTTGTTTTAAAGGCTTTTATCTTGAGAACATGGCGTCTGGAGCTAAAGGTATAGGCATATTCCACACATCTGTACTATTCTTGAATGTGATCGCTTAGGAATGAATATGATTTGAACTCATTCGTGTTAAGAGAGGGTGTCAAATTGAGAAGCAGGAAGATCCACCACCTACAGTAAAAAAGACTCTAAAGTAAATTGGTTGAAGAAATTAGATCCCAAAGATTCTTGATGAATTTTGAAGTCTTCATCAGTATTTCCATATTGAAAGGAGATGAAAGGAGCCAAAATAGAAGAACTATTGGCTGACAGGACAACTGGATTAAAATAAGCCTCAGTTTCATTAAAAAGGGCTAACTTGAAGATAAATCTTTTGACTCCAGCTCTTTAGAGGATCTAAAGTGACCTTGATGGACAGTGGAAGAAATCACAACATGGAATTCCTTGAAAAAAAAGTTATTGACTTTAAATTTAAAAAAATAATAAAAAATATTACTTAAGCGTAATACTTAAACTTCTATCTCACGCAAATCATGTCAGCCGGGCTGCCCTCTGCCTTGGGAACCAGCAGTAAGAGGCCAGGGAGAAGTGGGTTTGGGCACTCCCCTAGCTGTGGCTCCCACTCTCTCTGCTGCCTCTGGGCCCTCCAGTGTCAGGAACTAAGAGGAACAAGGATGAAAGACAGAAGAGACAAAAGTATTTCCACTTAGCTGGCGCAGTGGGTGTCTGCTTGTCAGACTCACAGTTGCTGCCCCTTGAACTGGTTCTCTAGAGACGCTGATGAGCATCCCTGCACCAAAGCATGTCCTGACACTTGAGGACCTGCATTCAGCTTCTGACTTGGCTAGTCCCCCTGTAGCTACCTTCTTGTGGGTTCCACACACCTAGCGGGCAGCACTTTTGAGTAGGCTACACAGGAAACCCATCTATCTGTCCTTGCCTCATACAGCTCACACAACACACCCCTTGTCTCCTGGCAGCTCTGTTTGTCTCCCACCTCTCCCTTCTCCAGGTGAGAGGTGCCACCTGCCTGTGTTCCATGTTTGCCCCAAGACTCTGGGACATGTGCCAAGTTCTCCAGTACTCCACACTCTCACAACCCGGTGTACAGAGGCTCACAAGCATCTGCCCTGATGGTGCTCAACTGCCTTTCTCCTCCTCCTCCTATCTCTAGGGAGGTTCTCTTAGAGCCCAACTCTGGATCTCCTACCCCAGTATCTCTTGACCTCTTGGAACTTCCCTCATGAGTCACTGGCCTTCTCCTACCTGCACTGTAGGAAGGTACCGCCATGCACTAGCTCCTTCTGCCTTCCATATGTGGGGCCTGCACTTCTCTTCTGAACGTCAGGATTCAGATTGATCTTTGTTCTCCACGCTGGGATTTCATCCAAATTCTTACACAATAGAAAAATGCACATTTTATTATCGTAAATCATAGTTTAGTAATGTCAGAAAAAAAGAAAGGACAGGAAATTTGCTTTGATGAGTGGCACACAAGTATGTGTGTGTGCTGCTGAGCTACAAATAACAGTCTGATAGTATGGATGGGTGTTCCTTACCAGGAGAGGTGAATGTTTGTCATTTATAGAACCCATACTGGAAATAACGTCTTAAAATATTGACTTGCATTTGTGTATATACACTGGTGTGCAAATATCTACCTCATATGCTTAAAGAAGGTTTTAGTACCCTTGGGCAGTGTGGCAGTTAAAAATGCCTAAACTCTGGAAATCCTAGCAATACAGAAAATGCCAGATTTTAGACCTGCAGGGAAATCTTATTCTGTTGGGTCTACCAAAGGCCCAGGCCACCAAGAAGAGAACCATCAGTTCTGCTTGGGCTGGGCATAGAAGGCTGTACAGAGGGACTGGAGCTTGAGACTCAGCACAGTTTCTCTAGGGGAGATGGGAGATGCAGGCCCTGGAGGGAGGGAGCAGCTTGAGTCCAGCAGGAGACGCACAAGAGCCGATTGTGTACTGAGACACATTTTGTGCTGGGAGCTGAGAAAGGGAAGGAAACTACCCAGCCCTTTCTCTGTGATGTGGACCCTGAGGTCTGTGCTTTGGTTAGCTTCTCCCATCTGGTCCTCACAGCAGCCTTGGGAGGATAGTAAAAGCCTCTGGGTTTTTTTCTTTTTCTTTCTTTCTTTTTTTTTTTTTTTTTTCAGGTGAAGAATAAGGTATAGAGAGGCTAGTTGACCTGTGATGAAAACAAAGCTGGGAACTGAACTCAGGTTGGGCCTAACTCTAAGACACGTGGACAGAGGGGGAAATGGTGCTGGAAAGTTAGCCCGGGCCTCAGGCCAATCTGGCCTTGCACACAGGGCCCATTTGTGCCTGCCTAAGAACAAAAACCATCGCTCCCCACTCACTGCTGGGCAAACACAACAGGTGTCAGGAGTGGCCTCGCTGGACAGCAGCCAGGGCTGGCCCTGCTTCTAGAAGAGGGACACAAAAATCCCTGGGCATGGACAGGAAAGAATGCAACAGGCTCTTCCACAATGGGATGTCCAGATCTAGGCCCTGTTCCAGGTGTTCCCGACCCCATGAACCATCCTGAGAAGATTCCATCCCTGAAACATTTCAGAATTTTGTAAAATCATCCCCGAGGCCCCAGTCTCTAAACCCATGGAGTCTTCCTCTCTCATTTATGAGAGGCTTGCAGCTGAGGAGCTTCTTCTAGGAAAATGCACTGCTGATGTTCACTGGGGCCTGCCTGCTCTTCCCACAGAGGCCACATCCAGGTGAGGGCAAGACTCGCGGAAAGCACAAGGCCACCCCGAAGTCCTTGAGCATAACTTGCTGCCCATTTTGTGGCTGGCTCTGTCCTGGGTACAAAGGACACAAGATGAATAAAATCCAGGTCCTGCCCTCAAGAAACCACTGTCTGGGGGGTGAACAGTCACAGGCAGCCAGGTGCGGTGGCTCACACCTGTAATCCCAGCACTTTGGGAGGCCTAGGAAGGTGGATCACTTGATGTCAGGAGATGGAGACTAGCCTGGCCAACATGGTGAAACCCTGTCTCTATAAAAATACAAAAATTAGCCAGTCGTGGTGGCAAACATCTGTAATCCCACCTTCTTGGGAGGCTGAGACAGGAGAACCTCTTGAACCTGGGAGGCGGAGTTTGCAGTGAGCAGAGCTTGGACCACTGCACTTCAGCCTGGGTGACGAGAGCGAGACTCTGTGAAAAAAAAAAAAAAAAAAAAAAAAAAAAAAAAAAAAAAACACTCAAGCAAAATGTGATGATGCAGCACCACCAGCGTGCACTAATATGCCCATCGTTGCCTGGTAGAAAAAGGTTGACTTAGTCATTCAGTAGTTCTAAGCTGCTCATGAAAAAACTTACTTGGCTCTCTGTCTATTACCCCAGCTCCTAGAGGATGCCTAACAGGCCAGGGCTGATTAATCTGTCCAAAGGGTACAGTGAATCCTGGAGTCTCTAGTCTCAAAGAAGAGAGAAATAATAATGACAAAAACAGTGAATATTTACCAAGATTGTCCTCTGACCCAGAAGTTATGCTAATTACTTTACATATGTTGTCACATTTCATTCTAACAACCACCCGGTGAGCTGGGCACTGTGATCATCATCCCTGTTTACAAATGAGGAAACCAAGAGCTAAACATGTGAGCAAGCTGTCCTGGTGGCAGCAGACAGCATAGCCAGGACACCAACACAGGCTGCCTGGCTACACCTCTGTCTTCCATCTGGCCACTGCCCAGTACCCTCCTCTGCCACTCTGCAGGGAGCACAGAGTCCCTAGGGGGCTACTGGAGTGCACTGGAGTGGTCACGGGTCCTTATCTCCAGCTTACTGTGCTTGGTCATGGACAGTTCACTGCACGTTGTAGCCCTCATGGTCCAGCCTTCCAGAACTCTCTCCCACACCCATACACCATGCAGGGAGCCATTTTTTCCAAGGTCACTCTCAGGTTGGGGCAGGAAGGCTCTAGGATTAGAACCATCCCCAACCCTCCATGTTGAGTCCTTCTCAGAAGCCAGTTTTACACACTTGGCAAAGTCGGATGTATCTCCCCACTAGGAATAGGTCTAATTTTTATTCTTTTATAATAAAGGGTAAAATATGCCTGTATTCACAGCAGCACTATTCACAATGGCCAAAATGTGAACATAGCCCAAGTGTCCATGGATGGATGAATGAATAAACAAAATGTGGGATGTATATACAACAGAATATTACTCAGCCTTCATAAAGGAAGGAAGTTCGGACACCTGTTGCAATGTGCATGAACCTTGAGGACATCATGCTAAGTGGAATCAGCCAGTCACAAAAAGACAAATATTATGTGATTCCATTTATACAAGGTGGTGGTGACATTTGCACAGTAATGTGGATGCACTTAATACCACTGAACTGGATACTTAAAGATGGTTAAGACGGTAAATTTTGTGTTATGTGGATTTTACCACAGTTTTTTAAATGCCAGCATTTAACAAATAAAGAATAAAGCAGAAAGAGCCACGAGGTGCCGGGTGCAGTGGCTCACGCCTGTAATCCCAGCACTTTGGGAGGCCAAGGCGGGCAGATCACCTGAGGTCGGGAGTTCGAGACCATCCTGACCAACATGGTAAAACCTCGTCTCTACTAAAAATACAAAACTTTGCCAGGCATGGTGGAGCATGCCTGTAATCCCAGCTACTTGGGAGGCTGAGGCAGAAGCATTGCTTGAACCCGGGAGGCGGAGGTTGAGGTGAGCTGAGATTACACCGTTGCTCTCCAGCCTGGGCAACAAGAGCGAAACTCCATCTTAAAAAAAAAAAAAAAAAGCCATGAGGAGTCCCCAGAAGGTTCTCCTGTAGCCCCTCTATTCTCTCTAGACAGCATTCAAACATCACCCCCAGAATCCAGCCCTCTGCTTAGGGAAGTTCCTTAGTTTCAAAAGTCCCAGTAAATCTCAAGCCACCACCACTCCTCTGCCACCTCTATTTGAAGGAGGAAAGACCCTTAGGGTTTTATCTACAACTGGGCATTTGCTACCCAGGGCTTCTGCAGCTGGGACCAGAAGTCTGACCATAACCGCAATATATTCCTGGGAAGAGGGTTGGGTCTCAGGCTACTCCCACACTCTCTCTTGGAAACGCCAACAGCAGGTTAGCATAAGATTTTGAGGACGATCTAGCTGAATCTGCACCAGCTCTACATGTTCTCTCTGTTGAAATAATGTGATTTTTTTTTTTTTATTTTTTGAGAAACAGTACCCACAGGTCTTTGAGAGCTATAGACAGCAGACACAAATCACTCCCAACTTGAAGCATGAAAGAAAAAAAAAATGGTTCTCAGCCTTAGGCCTCAGTGGGAAATCTGACAGAGGCTTCCAGATAAGAGCCCTGCTGTTGGCCTACTAACTAACTGTCTTCAATCCTCCAGAGACTGAGAAAAGCACTGAAACAGAAAGAGAGTCAGTATTTTCTGCCATGATCTCAAAAAGACCATGGGGTATGTGCACCCACAAGAATCAACCATTGTGTTCCCTGAACAAATACGGAAGCTTGATTCCTCCAAGACTAAAGAGTAAAGTGGCCAGTGAGTTTTAGGGGTCAATTTTATCCCTAAAAGAGGAAAATCTTAAGTCTTATGCTACCTACCTTTATAAATACAGCAACTATAACCATTTTGGACATCCTAATGAAGAGAGCAAGTGGGAACCATTCAAGCTTTGGACACCAGGGAAGTCTACACAGATGGGCTGAGAACTGAGTTTTGAAGGATGAATAAGGGTGTGGCCAGTGAAAGGGTTGAGAGGTCTCCCATAAACCAAGGTGTGAGTTTGGCTCGGGGAATTGTGCCTAATGCTGAGCAGAGGCAGTGGCTGGAGATCCAGCTACCAGGAAAAGCGGGGTGGCGGGGGCGGCAACTCTGAAGGACCTTGAGTAACATAACAAGGAGCACCTTCTCTTACCGGTAGGCCCATTTCTACATGCATTCCAATGCTTGTACCACTTCAATGAACATCGAAGTCTCAAGCCCTCCTTTCGTCTGAAATTTGAAATAAACCATTCTCCTTGCAGTGAATAATCTTTATAAAACCTAACTCGTCCCATGTCATTTTTTTGCTTAAAATACCAGTCGTTCTTAGGCTATAAGTCCCCAGGGGAACAGGTAGTGCTCCTGTAGAACCTCTGCTATAGGCCAGGCCATGGGGATCCACAAGAGAGGGCCAGGCCTAGGAGTTACAGATTATTACCAGCTATTGATATTTTATTATACTCCAAGTGCTTTGCCTGTATAAACTTATTTACTCCTCATGACAAGGGCATGAGGGAGGTGTTATTGTTCACCTACATCACATTTGGAGATAATTTACCCAAGATCACAGAGCTTCTAAATGATGGAGCCAGGAAGAGAATCCAAGTGCTCAGACTCTGGAGTTCTTGAAAATGTTGTGCTGCGTGGAGTCCCGTGATCAGATTGAAATGTTCATCACCATATGCTTTTCTCCATCTTCTTTTGCCATGTCAACTCAAGCCACCACCATGGTTTTCCTAGGCAATGGCTATGGCCTTTGAACTTGACTTCCTCTACTACCTCCTACTCACTCCTAGACTTTGTCATTATAGTGATTGTAACCCCTCCAGAATCCCAACCTCAAGAATTTCTCTCTCAGACCACCACCTCTCTTATTTGCAGTCCATCTGCTATAGAGTACATTAACTATAAGTCCTTGGCCTCAACACAACCATATAATCCATTGACCCTACCATATTTTGTTGTCCCCACCCCACTCACGCCGCCACTTCCCTCCAGCCTAGCATAGATGTCACAGAGCACCATTATAATCATCTCTTCCATACACCTTTATCTCCCCTGCCCTTTTCTTTGTCGTTGTACTTTCCTGGAAAACTCCAATTTTGTAAAATCCTCACTACTCCCACTCTCTGCCTAAACCCAAACAACTGTCTTTCACTGGAAGAAAACCCAAAACAATGTTGATTTTAAATTAATGACAACCTGATCACCAATCTCAAGTGAGTCTTTAAGGCTATGCAGCTATCTTTCTGCCTTTCTTGCGTCAACCAATCTCCTACTATTTTAGACTACTCCATGGTTGCTCTCTTCTCAGATTTCCAAAAGTTCTCTCCACTTTTACCCTCTTCTTGCTACTTTGCTGAGAAAGTTTGGGAATTAGAAGATAAATTCCACGTAGTTCCACTACCTCAGGTACTTCCCTGCACCTGTACTCCCAAACGCTGGCTTCCTTTCAGATGCTACTGACTCTCTATGTTCCTATATAAAGCTAGTTCATCTCCTACATCCCATCTTCTCTCCATTCTCATCTTTCTCTTTTGCATTATTATTTTAATCAGCTGTATTATATTTTTATCTTTCAAATATTCTCTCTTGACCATGCATCTCCCTTCCCCCTCTTGGAAAGAAGTGTCTACATTCACCATTTTCTCATTCTCTATTTAACTCCAACCAACCTTAATTCTGTCTCCACTAATCCAACAAAAGAACCATTATCAAGGACACCAATAGCCTGCACATTGCTATATCCAACAGTTATGCCTCAGTCTTGTTATATTTCATTATACCAGTCACGTTTGATAAATTAATTACTGCTTCCTGGTGAAACCCTTTCTTCATTTGGCTTCTAGCACATGGCTCTGGACTGTCCTCCTCCTCCACTGACTTCTCGCTTGCCAGTTCTCCCCCATGTCAGCCACCAACAAACACTGGAATGACCAAGGCTTATTCCCCAGACTTCTTCTCTTTCTACATGCACCTTTGAGGTCAGCACCTCAAGATAATGACCTATAATGATAATAAAGAATATCATCTATTCCTTGATGACTCCTCCAGTTTTATTGTGGAGACATCTGATATCTCTCTTGCACACAAATATCTCCACTGGACTGGATAAAAAACATCTCAAACTTTACCTGTCCAAAAATTTCTGATTTCCCACCCTTCCTCCAACTTCCTCTTCCCACGACTGTCTTCATCCTAGTTAATGGTAATTTCAATCTTTTGGAGTTTGGTCCAAAGACCTGAAGTCACCCTTTACATGGAATCCATTAGCAAATGTTGGCTGTCCTTTCAAATAAACCCCATAGCTGACCGTTTCTCATCATTCCTATCATTCACATGTTGCTCCACAGCATTGCTCCATTAGCCCCCAAACTGGTCTCACTGCTTCTGCCCTATGCCCCTATGAGGGCACAGCAGCCACAATGTCCCTTCTGAAACATAGATCAGATCATGATACACCTTTCAATCCTCCAATGGCTCCCTATCATAGTGAAAGCTAAAGTCCTTGACAATCACCCACAAGAACATAAGTGCTCTGCTCCCCAGCCCCCTCACCTCTCTGCCCTCTGCTTTACTGCTCTCCCTTGCATGCCCTCTGGACCTTACAATGTTATATGTAATGCCGAAGACCATGCCCATTTTCTTCACCTGTGCTTGTTGAGGACCTAGCATCATACCTGACGTCTGTAGGCACTCAGTAAATACGGGTTGACAGAAGCACTCTGTCTCTATCTCTCTCTGTCCCTCTCCCTCCCTCCACCCACCAGATTAAGCACTCCTCCAGAGCACAAGCCTGGCCTCATTCCCCTTTTCAGCCCTGTTCACTCCCCGGAGCCTGACACTTGGTGGATCATACAAGCAGCAGGCTGTCCCAATGGTACTCTTCCTGCCACAATTTAAACACTGTGCCTAGACTGGGCCAACAGAATCCCCCAGGAGGTGTGGGGAAAAGCCCACACCAACACAGGCAGTTGCAAAATTTACAAAAAGAATGAAGGAAAGCCTGTTCTACTGCTCTTTGGATCCCTCAGTGGGAAACATCAAGGTGAGAAAGAAACTAAAAAGAGAGTGGTGGAGAAACCTCTGGAGAGAGTGATGTGAGTCCATAAGGTGAGATCCCCTATCCCTTCCACTGCGCAGGGTGCTACCTTCCACCCCCGCTCCAGAAAGAGGGGCTTCAAGGGGGCTTGCCAGGACCTGTTCCATTCTATCCTGTGGAATAGGATAAACTAGGTCTGACTTCTGCCTAAGTGATTGAAGAAGATGACCAGCTGCCCCGGGGGCCATGAGTGTGCTGCTTCTTTGGAGTATGTTCACTCATAGACAGGCCGGGGCCTTAGTGCACACCGTGGTCAGACAGTGACTCTGCAAAATGTGGGCTATAGCAGGCAGCTTAGAACAGCCTCAGATCCTTCTTGGTGGAGGGTGGGAAGAGGAGGAACAAGAAGCTGCAGGTGAGCACCTGGTGACCGAAGAAGGGGATTCAGGAGCCCACCTGCCTGGCTCAGGGGGGTGCAGGGAGGTCCTGGAGGGCTGTCCAGAGCCCACAGGAGGAAGAGCCCATTCTTTGGAGCAACAGCCAGGCCCGAGTGGACAAAGCTAGTTTATAACTAGGATGGCTCTAGGGAGACTTTTTTGATAGGTCTGTTTGTACTTTCTATAGCACATCAGAACTAGCCACAGAGAAGTAAAAGAGCCAGACCAGGCAGAGAGATGGAACAGAAGCAGAAGTCAGCCACACTCCCATTTGCCACGGCAGATTGCACCCCAAAGCCAACCCAAGCCACAAGAAAAGAGAAGATTTAGCACCAAGGCAGCTGAGCGTTCTAGTAAATACGTGCGACTGGAATCACCACAACTCTCAAATTTCGAAGTCTCAAATTTCAAAGTGAAAACCTAAAGCAACGCAGGAATGTCTGCTAATTTTCCTCTGAGTAAAAAGAAATTATTAGTCTATCGTTTTCATCCGTAGTCAGAGGACAGTAACCAAAACTGTCTAAGGTTGAAAAGTTGCATCGTGATTATCATTCAAATGTCATCTGGTCTATTCAATCTGCACACAGATTGAATAAACCATCCCCTCACCCCCCAACTCTCTCTCTCTGACACACACACACACACACACACACACATTGAACTCAACTGGGGATACAGAAATAAATACGACATAAACTCTACACATAAAAAACTCATTTGGGGGGCTGGGCACGATGGCTCATGCCGGTAATCCCAACACCTGCACTTTGGGAGGCCGAGATAGGTGGACCACCTGAGGTCAGGAGTTCGAGACCAGCTTGGCCAATGTGGTTAAACCCCATCTCTACTAAAAATACAAAACATTAGCCGGGCATGGTGGCATGCACCTGTGATCCCAGCTGCTGGGGAGGCTGAGGCAGGAGAATCGCTTGAACCCGGGAGGCTGAGGCGAGATCACACCACTGCACTACAGCCTGGGTGACAGAGTGAGACTCCATCTCAAAAAAAAATTAAAAATTAAAAAATAAAAAAAACCTCATTAACTGGTTTTTTGGAGGGGTCAAATACATCCTTACAGTACATTCTACCAATTACCGAGATAGACCTCAAAGCAAAATGCCATGGGAGGTCATGGGAGAGAGACTGGGGCAGTGCAGTGCCCTAGATCACAGGTTTTCCTGTCTTTGAAATGTTTGAGAAACTCTGAAACAAAATATTTTGATTCCTTTTAATAAGTATAGAAGGGCCATTGTCTTAGAGAATAAAGGAGGCTGCACCCACTTCCCCAGTCTCAGCAGCATGTGAAGGTCAAAGGTCTGATCCTGGCCAAGAAACCTGCCCCCTCCCAGGGTCATTGACAGTCTCATCGAGGGTTTCTGGAGACAAAATGCCTAGGAAAACATTACCAAATTTACCAAATTCAGTACCTACATCCAGGTACAAACACTCTGCCCTCCAACTGGAATAGCTGAATTCTCTTGCCCGATGGTTCCTCAGCCTCCCCTTTCAAGGCTGCTCAACCCAGCTCTGGACAGGTCTGATGGGGATAATATTCTCTCCCAGTGTTACCTTAAAGATGTGGCTATTTCCCTGTGGTGTCTAGCTGTTCGTCCTTGTTCTCCCCAAACTTCCTCACAAAGCAAGACTGCTGTTTTTCCATGATAGCCCCTAAGAAGCATGATGATTCCAACTTAGTCCTGTCCCCCAATGCCCAGATGCCTCTTCCCTGGACTAAACTGCCCTTATTCTTCAACTGTTATTTTAAACCATGATTTTGAACCTCCTGGTCAACCTGTCCTGTCTTGTGAACATATTTCAGGTACCCTCTCAAATGAAGTCAGCTTTAAACTGAGTGATGAAAGAACTGAATGAGCAACGCTATAACTGTGAGAAGGGTTCCAGGAGGAGGAGAAGGCAAAGGCAAGACCCTGAGGCAGAGGCATGCTCACAGCTCCTAGAACAGCAAGGAGCACAGTGCCGCAACAGAAGCATGAGCCGAGCGGAGTGCAATCAGAAATGAGGTGAGAGGGCCGGGCGTGGTGGCTCACGCCTGTAATCTCTGCACTTTCGGAGGCAGAGGCAGGTGGATCACCTGAGGTGAGGAGTTCGAGACCAGCCTAACCAAACTGGCAAAACCCCATCTCTACTAAAAATACAAAAAAATTTGCCAGGCGTGGTAGTGGCGCCTGTAATCCTAGCTACTAGGGAGGCTGAGGCAGGAGAATCACTTGAACCCAGGAGGCTGAGGTTGCAGTGAGCCGAGATCATACCACTGCACTCCAGACTGGGTGACAGAGTGAGACTCCATCTCAAAAAAACAAAAAATAAAAAACTCATTAACTCATTTTTTGGAGGGGTCAAATACATCCTTACAGTACATTGCACCAATTCCTCAGATAGACCTCGAAGCAAAATGCCATGGGAGGTCATGGGAGAGAGACTGGGACAGTGCAGTGCCCTAGATCACAGGTTTTCCTGTCTTTGAAATGTTTGAGAAACCCTGAAACAACATATTTTGATTCCTTTTAATAAGTGTAGAAGGGCCATTGTCTTAGAGAATAAAGGAGGCTGCACCCTCTTCCCCAGTCTCAGCAGCATGTGAAGGTCAAAGGTCTGATCCTGGCCAAGAAACCTGCCCCCTCCCAGGGTCATTGACAGTCTCACCAAGGGCTTCCGGAGACAAAATGCTTAGGAAAACAGTGAAGAAGCCCAGAAGCTCCGGTTTGGAATTTTACCAAATTCAGTACCTACATCCAGGTACAAACACTGCCCTCCAACTGGAATAGCTGAATTCTCTTGCCCGGTGGTTCTTCAGCCTCCACTTTCAAATATCCTGAGGCTGTTCAACCCAGCTCTGGACAGGTCTGACAGGGATAACGTTCTCTCCCAGTGTTACCTTAAAGATGTGGCTATCTCCCTGTGGTGTCTACTCTTTGTCCTTGTTCTCCCCAAATTTCCTCACAAAGCAAGCCTGCTGTTTTTCCATGACGGCCCCTAAGAAGCATGATGATTCCAACTCAGTCCTGTCCCCCAGTTCCCCAGTGCCTCTTCCCTGGGCTAAACTGCCCTTGTTCTTCAACCGTTTTTGTTTTGTTTTGTTTTGTTTGTTTTTTTTTTTGTTTGTTTTTCTGATTTTTTTTTGAGACAGTGTCTCCCTCTGTCGCCCAGGCTGGAGTGCAGTGACGCATTCTCGGCTCACTGCAACCTCCGCCTCCTGGGTTCAAGCGATTCTCTTGCCTCGGCTTTCCGAGTAGCTGGGACTACAGGTGCGCGCCACCGCACCTGGCTTATTTTTTGTATTTTTAGTAGAGACAGGGATTCACTGTGTTAGCTAGGACGGTCTTGATCCCCTGACCTCATGATCCGCCCACCTTGGCCTCCTAAAGTGCTGCAATTACAGGCTAAGCCACCATACCCAGCCCTTCAACTGTTATTTTAAGCCATGATTTTGAACCTCCTGTTCATCCTGTCCTGTCTTGTGAACATGATTCAGGTACCCTCTCAAATGAAGTCAGCTTTAAACTGAGAGATGAAGGAAATGAATGAGCAATGCTATAACTGTGAGAAGGGTTCCAGGAGGAGGGGAAGGCAAAGGCAAGACCCTGAGGCAGAGGCATGCTCACAGCTCCTAGAACAGCAAGGAGCACAGTGCCGCAACAGAAGCATGAGCCGAGCGGAGTGCAATCAGAAATGAGGTGAGAGGGCCGGGCATGGTGGCCCATGCCTGTAATCCCTGCACTTTGGGAGGCAGAGGCAGGCAGATCACCTGAGATTAGGAGTTCGAGACTAGCCTGGCCAAATTGGCAAAACCCCATCTCTACTAAAAATACAAAAAAATTAGCTGGCTGTGGTGGTGAGCACCTGTAATCCCAGCTACTCCAGAGGCTGAGACAGGAGAATCTCTTGAACCCAGGAGGCTGAGGTTGCAGTGAGCCCAGATTGCACCATTGCACTCCAGCCTGGGTGACAGAGCAAGACTCCATCTCCAAAACACAAAAAGAGAAATGAGGCGAGAGGCAGTCACAGGTTAGGCTAGGCTGGGTCTTATAGGTAGACCCAGACCCGGGATAAACTTCCAAGTAATGAGAGTAGCATTATTAGATTGATTTTTGAAAGACATCACAGTGCAGTTTGAGAGGCAGGCAGCAAGAGATGATAGAGAAGACCTCTGAGGCAGTGGCCACTGTGGTCTGGGAGCATTGACATGGCATGTCTTGGTGCACAGACATTGGTCGTGGTCCTTGCAGTGGGGATGGGGGGGAACTCAGAGGCCGAGATAGGAGAATCTTAACATCAAGGGTTAACTTTAGTATTTTTTGTTTTTATTTTTTATGCGTACGATGTGTCTGGCACTTTTCTAAGTGTTGTAGATCCTGGGACAAGGGTTTTGTAAGAATTACAGCCCCCCTTTTACAGTTAAGGCAACTGGGATGCAGAGAAGTAATGACAAACTCCACAGGAAAAAGTCTGGTGCTGCTGGGAAAAGGTCTTGGGCTTCCCAACTGCCAGCCCCACACTCTTCTGAAGGGTTCTTGTGTTCATCTTTGTGTTCAAAGCCTCGAGAACGTACATTTCCATCCAAGGTCAGCATGTTAGGGGGTGAGACCAATGTCCTTACCAGACTGCAGCAGTGTTGTTCACTGAACTAACCCCATTATGTCACAGTTGATTGTGGAGGAGCAAACCGGGCAGAGTCGCTTTGTGAAGGTCTTCAAGTTGCTCTGCCAACCAATGGGGAGTCATTAATGATTCCATGGTCCCCTTGGGCCATTGGCATGACATTGATAACGGAGATGAAGAGATTTGTGTCCTTGATCTCCAAGGCTAGGCAGAGAGAGAGCTCATTGCCAGGTTCCAAATTAGCAGACAAGGCCCTTGGAGAACTTGTGGGGCTAATTAGTATTAGGGATGAGTTTAGAGATGAGCTTGTGTGCACACGTTCTCAGGACGGTCCCATTGGACACATCCTTGGTTCTGAGTGTTAATTAAAGCTTCTATACTGCAGCTTGAAATTTAGCAGGAAATAAATTAACATACGTGCATTCCATAGACAGAAAGGATCATCCCTCCTTGAAGTCTCATTTTCTTCCATATTTGGGCAGCTGGACAAGTTCC
The DNA here is from genome assembly GCF_001698545.2 of Rhinopithecus bieti. Lineage (NCBI taxonomy): Eukaryota > Metazoa > Chordata > Mammalia > Primates > Cercopithecidae > Rhinopithecus > Rhinopithecus bieti. The sequence continues at coordinate 4,609,207 of NW_016806198.1, forward strand.
AGGGCCACCACCTGGCGATCTTAGAGTTCATTCTCCAGACCTGTTATAGTCCCTGTAGTATCTCTCTAATTAGCAATGTCAGAGTCTTCCTCCTGGCTCCCAAATCTCTTAGGTTAATTGAAGGGCAGAGTGGTGAGGGGAAGTCTGAAAGATTGGTTAAATTCTTTTTTTTTTTTTTTTTTTTTTTTTTTTGAGACGGGAGTCTGGCTCTGTCGCCAGGGCTGGAGTGCAGTGGCCGGGATCTCAGCTCCACTGCCAAGCTCCGCCTCCTGGGTTCCTCGCCATTCTCCTGCCTCAGACCCCCGAGTAGCTGGGACTACAGGCGCCGCCACCTTCGCCCGGGCTTAGATTTTTGTATTTTTTTGGTAGAGACGGGGTTTCACCGTGTTAGCCAGGATGGTCTCGGATCTCCTGACCTCATGATCCGCCCGTCTCGGCCTCCCAAAGTGCTGGGATTACAGGCTTGAGCCACCGCGCCCGGCCTGAAATTCTTGTTCTAGCAGTAACTAACTCTGAGACCTTAAAGTTGCAGAGCCTCTCAGAGCCTCAGTATCTCCATCTGGAAAATGGGAATGAAAAGAACAAAATGCCTCCTGGAGTTAGTGTGAAGATGAGAGGACTGAGTGATATCCAAGGAAAAGGCATAAAGTGAGCCCTCGGGAAAGGGCTGCCTCCATGTGCTTAGTCCTAGAGTGTGTCCGGTCACTGTCCTCCAGGTACCTTTGGAGAAATGCACCCTCCTGATTCTAATCTACAGCAAAAAGTACCGATGTATCTGCAGTGCCCTAGGGCTAGCGCTTTGTGCAGAGGCGCCCTGGTACCCAGAGATACTGGGCCTTTTGCTGTGTTGCCACATGAGCCTCCAACGAGAAGGAGCTGCCAGACACCAAGGGGCGAATCCACAGTAAGGAGGGCTCGGATTGTACTTGGCACTTGGATTTGGTCCAGTAATGGCAGAGATGATGAAGAAAGCCCTTCTTCTAAACAGTTCCAGAGACTTCTGCAGATCATCATATACTAGGACTCTGTGGGGGTCATTAGTCAGAACCCTGTCCACCTCACCCAGGGAAATCTGACCATCCAAGGCACGCGGCTCCTAGTGCATTTAACTCCCAACAGAACCCACATCACTCCCTCACTTTGATAAAAGGCTGCTCTGCAGTCTGGGGGTCAGTGCAATGGGCAGAGTCCCTGGGAACAGCCTTGAGTTGATGGGTGCAGGATATCAATGCTGCAGCTCCCTGGCCCCTGCCTAGGGCAGCTCTGAAGTATGACCTACACTGTTTCCCGAGCTCCTCTGAGGGGTTGAGCCAAAATCACCCTCCATGGGCCTTTGCTTGACCTCACAGCCTTGCTTGGTCTCCTCCCCTACACAAACCCACTGCCCTACAACCACACCAGTGTTTTCAGGTGCGCACTTCCTAATGCAGCACTTTCGCATTCCTTATTTCAGGATCTGCTTCTGGGGAAGCCAACCTAAGGTAAAAGGAAATTCAGATAACAAATATTTTTTACTCACTATGTGCCAGTCACTGAGTTAGAAGGTTTTTCTTATTTTTAATACATTATCTAATTGTATTATCATAATTAATGTTTGGGGATTTTTAGAGGTAAGGAAACTGGGGCTCAGAGATTTAAGCAACTTGCCCCAGGTCACACAGCTGGAAAGGGGTGAGCATCTTAGCCCGGTAATCCGGTCCTCTTGCCTCTGCCTCTTTGGCTTGGAGGGTAGGGTGGAGATGGAGGCAGGAATGCTGAGAGCATCTCCAGGATGCTGCACAGCTTCTGTCTCTTCTATATGTTGAAGTTTCTGTGCTGTATTTTATTTTTAAAATACGTTCTATTTTAAAAAGAGAAAGCTGAAAGCCAGTGCATTTTATCTTCTCCACAGGACAGCAATGAAGATAAAATGAAATAATGACTGTAAAGTGCTTAGCACAAAGCTTGGCACACGGCATACAGCTCGTAAATGTCTGCAGACAGGATTATATATTTGTAATGTGCACTCACAATTTATATGCGCTTGTCATAAATATGCCATCTATAATTTAAGAAAACAAATAATTTACCTATTTTCAACAGATGCAAATACTGTCCATGTCCAGTTAGTAGAAATAAATTATCGAAACATGCATATATGCATTACTTCTACCTATATATTTATTTAGAGTTAGTGGATACAAACGATTTGATCGGCTCAGCATGGTGACTCCCACCTGCAATCTCAGCACGTTGGGAGGCCTAGGCAGGTGGATCACCTAAGGTCAGGAATTCAGGACCAGCCTGGCCAACATGCTGAAACCCGTCTCTACTAAAAAATACAAAAATTTGCTGGGTGTGGTGGCAGGCGCCTGTAATCCCAGCCACCTGGGAGACTGAGACCAGAATTGCTTGAACCCAGGAGCCAAGATGATGCCATTGCACTCCAGCCTGGGTGACAAGAGCGAAACACTATCTCAAAAAAAAAAAAAAAAAAAAGATTTGATTCTAAGTTGTGTGCATGCGTGATTCTGTGTGATTCCTTACGGTAATGTAGCAGGTTCTGGGATGTGGGTCCTTAAGAAAGGTGAGGCCAGGCGCGGTGGCTCAATCCTGTAATCCCAGCACTTTGGGAGGCCGAGACGGGCGGATCACGAGGTCAGGAAATCGAGACCATCTTGGCTAACCCGGTGAAACCCCGTCTCTACTAAAAAATACAAAACCTAGCCGGGCGAGGTGGCGGGTGCCTGTAGTCCCAGCTACTCGGGAGGTTGAGGCAGGAGAATGGCGTAAACCCGGGAGGCGGAGCTTGCAGTGAGCTGAGATCCGGCCACTGCACTCCAGCCTGGGCGACAGAGCGAGACTCCGTCTCAAAAAAAAATAAAAATAAAAAAAAATAAAGAAAGGTGAAAATTGGCCAGGTGCAGTGGCTCACACCTGTAATCTGAGCACTTTGGGAGGCCAAGACAAGTAGATCACCTGAGGTCAGGAGTTTGAGACCAGCCTGGCCAACATGGTGAAACTGTTTCTACTAAAAATACACAAATTAGCCAGGTGTGGTGGTGCACGCCAGTAATCCCAGCTACTTGGTAAACTGAGGCAGGAGAATCCCTTGAACCCAGGAGACAGAGGTTGCAGTGAGCTGAGATCGAGCCATTGCACTCTAGCCTGGGTGACAAGAGCGAAACTCCACCCTCCCCACCCACCCCTTCCAAAAAAAAAAAAAGAAAAGAAAAGAAAGGTGAAAATTGGCCAAGCGCGGTGGCTCACACCTGTTATCCCAGCGTTTTGGGAGGCCGAGGCTGGCGGATCATCTGAGGTCAGGAGTTCAAGACCAGCCTGGCCAACATGGTGAAACCTCCATCTCTACCAAAAATATAAAAATCAGGCTGGGCGTGGTGGCTCATGCTTGCAATCCTAGCACTTTGGGAGACTGAGGCAGGTGGATCATCTGAGGCCAGGAGTTCAAGACCAGCCTGGCCAACATGGTGAAACCCTGTCTTTACTAAAAATACAAAAAGTAGCCAGGCATAGGGGCACAAGCTTGTAATCCCAGTTACCCAGGAGGCTGAGGCAGGAGAATTGCTGGAACTTGGGAGGTGGAGGCTGCAGTGAGTCAAGATCATACCACTGCACTCCAGCCTGGGAGACAGAGCAATACTATGTAAAAAAAAAAAAAAATTAGCCAGGCATGGTGGTGGATGCCTATAATCCCAGCTACTCAAGTGGCTGAGGCAGCAGAATCGCTGGAACCTGGGGAGTCTGAGGCTGCAATGAGCCAAGATTGTGCCACTGCACTGCAGGCTGAGCAACAGAGTATGAATCTGCCTCAAAAATAAAATAAAATAAAATAAAATAAAATAAAAAAGGAAAGAATAGAACAGAAAAGAAAAGAAGAAAAGAAAAGTGGAAATCAGCTTGATACCCCCACCTCAGCCCTATCCCTACTCTCACCCTCATTGTCTGTGTATTTTTCAAAAATGGAAGGAATTTTCCTCACCATCATCTGCTCATCCCACCCCTGTGCCACTGTGCACCAGCAGAGAGTACCCACAGACAATTATCCATCCAGGTGTGGGCCACCCCTGCCCCAGACCCAGAGCTCCATGCCACATTCACTCATCACATAGCAGTTACTTGGCAGGACCTACTGCGTGTCATGTTCTGTGATAAACACTGGGACAGACACAGCAGAGAAACAGCAACGACAATAATTCAACAGACACTCCCCCTGTCCCCATAGTGAGGGAGATTGATAACAATCAACCAATGTATACACAAATGTATATGACTAGCTGCAGTAACTCTACAAATGCTATGGAAAGAAAACTGTTTCATGAGTCTAGAAGGGCAGAAGAGTTCTCTGCAAAAGAGACATTTGAGAGGAAATCCAAAGATGAATAGGTGTTAGCCAATGGAGTGAGAAAATCTTCAGATGGAGCTAGGACCCTAAGGTGGAAGGGAGCAGGGGATGCTCAGGCACAGAGCTGGTACCCAGAGAAGAGGAGCAACATGAGACTGGAGAGGTGGTGAGGGCCATACAGGCCACATTAAACACATAGGGCTGGATTGCCTGCAGGACCAGGGAATTATTGAGTGATGAAGTTCAGAATTTGCACAAAGTACCCTAGTGACTAAAGAAAAATGGATGGTGGGAGAATGGAGAAGGCACAGGCAGCTTCCAGTCCAGAAGCTGCCCATTGCTCCATTGTTCAAAATAAGCCAGCAATCCCCTTCCCCCGGCCGACTCACTGATCTATGATTTAGGGTCATGCTGCACCCACCGAACCACTAAACATTACCCACTCTCACTCCCACCTACTCCCCTTTGGCCACATGGACAAATATTAATAGATTATTTCCCAATCCCCAATTTTTCTTTCATTCCACTTTGAGAAATAAAATCAGATTCAGAACATGGAACAGCTTATTAAAAACGTAAACTCACTCCTGGCCTCTGTGTGTTTGTAATAAAAGGTATTTTTTAATCAAAAGAAATTTCTAACTTACTGCAGGGCTCAGTTTGCTGAACTTACTCTGTGTGAAATGCCACTTTTCTATAGGACATGGGCTGGCATCAGGTAGAGAATTAAGCAGCTATCTCAGCTGGCTGTGATCAGCTCTTTAAGAGGTCACACACTTGGGAATGCATCAAGATTGGAGGAGTCTGAGGCTCATCACCAAGAAGGTGTTTGGGTCGGATATGTTTGAAAATAGATGAACACCTGAATAAAGCCTGCCCGAGGAATGGAACAAGTTAATTTCATTCACTCAACTGTTCAAAAAATATTTATTGGGCTTCATCTATGAGCTTGACTGTCTTAAGGCACGAAACGTCTAGAAATGACTTCCATATGGTTCCAGGCCTCAAGGAATGCCCAAACTAGTGGGGAGTCAGATAGGTCAATCACAAACTGCAGCACAATGAGCCAATTATAAACTACAATACAATAATGAGAGCCCTCAAGGAGAGATACACAGCAGGAAGACAGAGGAGGAAGAATGAGCTCTTCATATTCCAGGAGGGGAGAAGAGCTTCCCCCAGGGAGGAAGCATTTTACCTGAAACTAGTCAAGACCCTGTCTGTTGCGGACTCAACTTGGCTTAAATGAAAAAAGGGAATTTATTGACCCAAGTAAACAAGTCCAAAGGTACAGCCTCAGGCATGGATGGACCCGGGGAACCTGGCCAAGGGAAAGACCCCTTCATTTGCAGGTCCCGGGGCAGCTCTCTCTCCACCTCCTGGCTTGGCTTTTGCTCTCACCAAGCTTCAGGCTTGAGCACATTTCCCTAAATAGTGGTCAAGCAGCCCCCAGAGACTCCAGCAACTCCAGAGAAGAAAAGAGCGTATTTCCCAGTAGCTCCAGGAGTAGTCCTGGGCCGATTGTCTTTGGCCTGGCTTAGCTCTTTTATCTCCCTGGGCCAATCCCTGCTACTAGCAGGTGTGAACCCAGAAAATCTGAGACAGGTCTCGGTTAATTTAAAAAGTTTATTTTTGCCAAGGCTGAGGACACACCTGTGACACAGCCTCAGGGAGTCCCGATGACCTGTGCCCAGGGTGGTCAGGGCACAGCTTGGTTTTCTACATCTTAGGGAGACATGAGACGTCAATCTATACATGTAAGAATACATTGGTTCTGCCTGGAAAGGCGGGACAACTTGAAAGGAAAGCAGGAAGACTCACAGCGGGAGGGAGCTTCAGAGACACAAACTGTTACATTCTTTTGAGCTTCTGATTAGCCTTTTCAAAGCAGGCAAATCAGATATGCATCTATCTCAGTGACCAGAGGAGTGACTTTGAACAGAATGGGAGGCAGGTTTGCCCTAAGCAGTTTCCAGCTTGAGTTTTCCTTAGTGATGTTGAGGGGCCAAGATATTTTCCTTTCATGCAGGGTTAGGAGGTGTTGGCTGGGGTAGGCCTGGGCCATGCGCCCATCCTTGCAGTCAGAGGAATGGGGAAGAGGTTGTGCCAACCTTTCCTAGTGACATTTATTCCCAAACATTCATTAAGGAATACTGTGAACCAACCACTGCCATGAGAGAAGAGGGGGCACCAGGACAAAAAGAACAGAATTCTCTGCCCTCGGGGAGCTTACAAACGAGTAAAAGACATAGTGGAGCAGATGCAGGAAGCACAAGCACTCGGGGAAATAAACCAAGGAATGGGGGTGCAGTGCTGGGAGGGGGCCTAGGCTGCTGTGTTAACAAGGGGAGTTGAGGATGGTCTCACTGAGAAGGAGACACCGTTTGTACAGAAGCCGAAGGGGCTGAGGCCTGAGCCAAGTGACTCTCTGGGATAAGAGAAAATGTAACAGAGGAGGGAAGTTTTTTTTTTTTTAAGGTAGAGTTTTGCTCTTGTGGCCAAGGCTGGAGTGCAGTGGTACCATCTCAGCTCACCACAACCTCTGCCTCCTAGGTTCAAGCAATTCTCCTGCCTCAGCCTCCCAAGTAGGTGAGACTACAGGCGCCCACCACCATGCCCAGCTCATTTCTGCATTTTTATTTCACCAAGTTGGCCAGGCTGGTCTCAAACTCCTGACCTCAGGTGATTCACCCGCCTCAGCCTCCCAAGGTGCTGGGATTACAGACGTAAGTCACCGCACCCAGCCAGGAAGATCCATTTTTAAGGTCCTGAGAGAGCAAGGGCCTGACAGCTTTCAGGAGCAGCAAAGAGTCCCCTAGCTTGACCCAAGTGAGTGACCAGGAGAAAAGCATGTCAGACGGGGGTGGGAAGGCGGGGCCGGAGCATGTGGTACCTTAGAAAGTGTGGGAGAGGTGGCACCCCAGGGGAAAATTAAGATCCTCTGATCAGAGACCCAAGGATGGATCCTGGGGAGATGAGAGAGAGGTGTCTTGCTCAGGGTCCTAGAGGAGCATGAACGGACAGGTGAGGAGAGAGTGGCCCCGATACAGGGAATGGCAGGGAACAAGGGCAGAGAGGTTAAAGACAGAGTGCGTTCTAAGAGTCAGCCGCTGTTTGGGCTACAATATTTAAAGAAAGAGACTGGGTCTGGGTCAGAGTTGCCAGGAGGAGACACAGGAAGGAGAAGGACCAAGTGTGCGGCTACGCTTTGCTCCAGGCCCCTGATGGAACCGTGCTGGTGTTCAAGAGAGTCTCTGGAGGCAGAAGACGCCTCCCAGAATCAGCTGTGCCTCCTCATCTCCTGTCCCAGGAAATCTGCAAATACTAAAATGACCACTCAAAGAGAACATAATTTGATTTCAGGTTTAATGGAAGGACTTTGTGTAAATGTGGAGATTTAGAGAGAGAAAATTATTCCTGGAGATGGTTTCATTTGTATTTCTTTCCAAAACCATGGCAAGCTGCATATTTAAAATGCTAGATGGAGAATATTGCAAACAGATAACCATCTATTTTCTTTCCCTAGAAAGGGTAGATGACATTTGGGATCCCCTTGGCAGATAATAATATTAGTGAATATTCACAAAATATCGAAGCTGGCAAAGCACTGTGCACATGTGTATATCATTAGCAGAAACAGTAGCAATTAACATAGTGGAGTTCCACCCCACATAGAGTGTGAAGGGCCCAGAGTCCCAGAAAATCTAGTCCCACCCAGCAGACACATGAAATTCAGCAAACCTTTGGGGAACTTCATCAATATGCCACAAACTGGGCCAAGCCCTGGGGGAAACTGGGTTTCTGTTAGAAGCCAGGATGGTCCTGGAAACCAGAAAACATGAACCAGAAACACAGCCCTCCAGAATAAGAACAACAACTCCATAAAAATGGTCCCAAGCACAAGTTCTGACCTTATTTCGGTATTTGTAGAGCATATTACAGTTAGCAAAATGCATTCTCGTGCACTAACTTCTTGCCCTCGCAGCAACCCTGTGCAGTAGGAATTGGTCCAGATCTGTATCACTTTGGTGTTTTGGTGAATAGGACTTGATCTTTATCTTAAAATTCTGTGTGACCTAATCCAGCACCTCCTTCTACTTGCTTCCTGGCTTCTACTGTCAGCCTAAGAGCCATGATTTTCACTGATTTCATTCTCAGAATAACCTATGAGGTCCCTACCTTCGGGTTAGGACATTGAAATCTAGACTGAGTCAACCGCTTCAAGGTCACTGTCTAGACTTGACCCCAGGTTGTCTAGGAAGCTACACTCTTCACTACTACTTCCCTATACCTATACCACAAATGTGGGTGAATGTGGGTGTACTCAGCCCTATGCTTGTTGCCTGAGGGTCGAGACTTGGATGTCAATGTAATTTTCAGCAAGGTGTTCCCTTTTTTTTTTTTTTTAAGACAGAGTCTCACTCTGTCGTCAAGGCTGGAGTACAATGGCATGATCTCCGCTCACCGCAACCTCCATCTCCCAGGTTCAAGCAATTCTCCTGCCCTCAGCCTCCCGAGTAGCTGGGACTATAGCTACTGTACCACCACGCCCAGCGAATTGTTTGTTTTTTTGTATTTTTAGTAAATACGGGGTCTCGCCATGTTGGCCAGGCTGGTCTCGAACTCCTGACCTCAGGTGATCCACCTGCCTTGGTCTCCCAAAGTGCTGGAATTACAGGCGTGAGCCTCTGCACCGGCCGAGGGGGACTTTTTAAAGTGCCTATTTTTACTGGGTAAATAAAACAGTTAATTTTTTTTTCTTTTGTTGACTGGTAGTGTTTGTAGAAGGACCTTGTGAAACCAGTCCTTGCCCTGGCCCTAACAGCCTCTTGGTCAAGCTGGTTGTGTTGCTGCTGTTTACATCTCCTGCTCTGAAATTCCATAAAGAAACCCGCTGCAGAAATCCTGAAGGCCACCTGGAGACTGTTCCCTTCTCCAGGGCCTTCTTTGGAGCCTTTGATCCTTTATAGGAAGGATATAGTTGGAAGAAGGAAGCAGCTGCTAGGAAGGAGACCCAAGGGGGCACCTGAGAAGTAGAAATTTAGGGCTGGGAACAGGGTCACCTGAGTGACCTCACTCTTCCACTAAGAGGCTGCTTAGCTTTGAAAAAGCCACTCTATTTTCCCTCTGGGTCTCTTCAGGAGGGGGAAGGGATGGGTCAGAAATCTAATACCCACCACAATAAGTAATTAGAAGAAGAAATATTTTTCTGAGCCGAGATGAGCTGACCATGTTATTAAAACACGTGATATTACCATCTCGTCAAATCCTTACCACAAACCTGCAGACTGGGGTGAGCCTCCCCATTTTCCACATCAAGACATGGAAGAGGAGATGAGGTAGCCAGCCTACTATCACAGGAAAAGAGGTGGCAGAAACAACTTCAAAGGCAAGCCCTTCTGGCACCGACGTCGAACACGTGGACGCCCTCTTTTGGGTAGTCTTTCGTTAGGATGCTCTGTGAGGGTCAATTCTGACATATTAGGAGCTGATGCTTCCAAGTAAAGTTGAAGTTAGTCCCTGCAACATTAACCGCAGTATGTTTTTCTTTTTAAAGGTGACTAGCCGGCCGGGCACGGTGGCTCACCCCTGTAATCCCAGCACTTTGGGAGGCCAAGGTGGGCAGATCACCTGAAGTCGGGAGTTCGAGACCAGCCTGACCAACATGGTGAAACTCCATCTCTACTAAAAATACAAAGATTAGCCAGTCATGGTGGTGCGCATCTGTAATCCCAGCTACTCAGAAGGCTGAGGCAGGAGAATCGCTTGAACTTGAGAGGCGAAAGTTGCAGGTGAACCGAGATTGTGCCATTGTACCCCAGCCTGGGTGACAGAGTGAGACTCCATTTCAAAGAAAAAATTAAAAAATAAATAAAGTGACAAGCATTAAGCCTGACTTTGTGGGAAATTAATTTCAGTGTTTCCATGCAAGTCAGGAGGGTCTTGGGAGGCCAGGCAGGACACATCACCATGAGCCTTCTCCCACCCTCTCTGTCTTCCAGGGCATGGCTCTGTGTTTCCCACAGCCATCCAGTCAGATACCTCAGGGTCTGCCTCATGCCACCTTCTTCCCACTGAAATCCAATGAATCGCCCACTCCTACCCCGCACTGCAGCCCCATTCCCACTGCCTGACATCAAGTTCTGTGTCCGGCTGCAGTGTCAAGAGTGGTAATGCCTCCTTTCAGAGCCAACACCTTATGGTGCCAAAATTTACAGGCATTCAAATTGATATTACTCTGCTTAGCCTGCATTGATTATTCCCAGAGTGCTTCACAGTTTGTAAAGCTCATCCACACATATGGCAGTGTTGGGATGTGCTGTCAGTTTCACCAAACTTGGGATCTTCAGGGTTCAGGAAGCTCCCCTTCCGTGGTCCCCCAATCTCACTGACATCTTCACACCACTCCCTTTGAAAACCTACAAACTGCCATTGCCCTCAAAGGCCAGCTCAAATGCCACCTGCTCTGGGGAGCCTTACACCCTCCCTTGGACTTCTGGCCCTGCTTCCTCTGGAGTTCCACACCTCACACTGACCTTGGTGCAGTATTTTCCAAGTTGTGTTGCAATTTATTCATCACTGATTCTCCCTGCTGGGTGAGGAGTGCCACAAGAGCAAATGGCTCAGTTAATATCTGAGGGTATGAAGACTGAAGGAATGGATGATAGATGAATGAATGAGTACCCAGCTTCTTATTAGCTAAGCTTATTAGCCCATAGGCTTCTGTATTAGCTAACTTCCCTCCACTCCCTGATTCCCTAAGTCAACACAGTGCCATCCTCACGCTCACCACACAACAGATTTATGAGGGCCTCCTGTGTCCCCAGGACTATGCCAGGTATGAGAGACACAGGTGAGCTGGAAAGGTAAGGCCCCTGCCTGTCCTTGTGGTATTTCCATTGTGCATGTACACAGTCAGGGCACTTCTCACACAGATGTTTTGATAATCATCACTCCAAATCTCTGCAAAGACCAGGACTATGTATGACTGATCTTCATACCCCAGCACCCACCTCAGTGTATGGTGAATATGAGTACTCAGTGAATGTTTGCGGGATGGATGGGTGGGTAAGTGGAAAGAAATTCACCACAAGCCAGGTTTCTTTGCCTGCCCTCATTTCTGGGTTCTATCCAGGACCTAGGAGTAAACTGTAAACATATTTCCTAACATTCCAGAATTTCAGGCAGCACCCTGAGCAATGAATGCTTTTATTCTTAACCTATTCATGCTCAAGACAGGGTCATTGGTAAAGCCTGCATGAGTGTTTGTGTGTGCGCCCCCCTCCCCACCCTCCAATACACACACATTTATTTATATCTATCACCAGTTCATTTGCAAAACATGGAACAGGGTCCTATAGTCAAAACCTACTTTGGTGAAGGTTTAGACATCAAAATAAAGATGAATAGTTGTGTCTGACATGCTAGGACCACTTCAACAATGCTGTCTTTACACACACACATGCACAAACACATACACAAACACATGTGTGTATGTACATATACCCCATTTGGAAACAGTCCTCACATTATAGCTCAAAACAAACATTAATTCATGCCAAGAAAATAAAACAGAAATCTGCCTTCTGCTTTTCTCAGAACTGTCCTGGAAGCCACTGAGGTAAACAGGCAAGGTGGCAGGGAGCTTAATAGGCCTGGAGTCTGCTTGGCCACCCACTAGCTACATTAACATGGGCAAATCACTTCACCTCTTTGAGCTTCAGTCCTCTGACATGCAATTTGGTGTAGGAATAAAATAGACAACCACATTTTACCTACTTGCTGTCACTTATTATTTTGTGCAAAGAGGCCAGGAGCAGCCGGGCACAGTGGCTCACGCCTGTAATCCCAGCATTTTGGGAGGCCGAGGCGGGTGGATCACAAGGTCAGGAGTTCAAGACCAGCCTGGCAAAGATGATGAAACCCTGTCTCTACTAAAAATACAAAAATTAGCCAGGCACGGTGGCAGGAGCCTGTAACCCCAGCTACTTGGGAGGCTGAGGCAGGAGAATCACTTGAACCAGGATGGCAAAGGTGGCAGTGAGCCGAGATCGAGCCACTGCACTCCAACCTGGGTGGCAGAGTGAGACTCTGTCTCAAAAAAACAAAACAAAACAAAAGCCAGGAGCCTAGAGCTTCAAAACAGGCAGAGGAGTTCAGAAGCAGCAGACAGCAGGGCGTGCACCAGAAGTCAAAGAGAGCAGATGAGTGTTCAGTGAGGTATGACTGGGGCGTTACTTCTGGTAAAAATGTAGTGTAATCCAGATCCTGTCTCCTAGCAGCATTGTGGCCTTAGGCATGTCACTCCAGCTCTCTAGGCCTCTCTTTCTTCATCTTTAAAATGGAAATCATAATGCTTTATCTGGCCTCAGGGTCTACAGCTGTCAGGTGCGCTCTTCCTGCCTCTGCTTCCTGCCTCACACCTCTGGTTTCTGGTCTGCAATGGTCTGTGAACTTGTGGTTTCCAGTCCAATAAGGGTGTCTGTGCTAAGCTCAGAAAAGGATGCTGCACCCTCCAGAATGACTTAAATATAAAATACAAAGTTACCTAGTCTCAGGAAGGTGAGCAACAGATGGATCTGTTGGTAACTGAAGATGGAAACCATAACCCCTTTCTGCAACTGTTTGGCAGTACCTACAAAGGTTGAATACACACGTAAACTTTGATCAGCAATTCTGCTCCTAGCTATGTTTATCCAAGACATGCACTAAGACACTCATACCAGCACAGCTTCTGGTGGAAATACCCAAATGCCCATTCACTGTAGAATGGACAAATGGATCAATTGTGGACCCTTCACATCACGGAATATTACAGAGCACTGAGGACACAGCTCTGCAACTACACACATCAGATTTGTGAAGAAACCTCACAAATATAATGTATGGCAAAAGAAGCCAACACAAGAGTTTGCCTGATTCAATGTGTATAAAGTACAGAAAAAGAAAAAAATAAATCTGTAGTGATGGTGTTTGAAATGAGTGTTGGCGGTAGTTAAGGATGGAATGTACTTCAGGAGGCATGGGTCACCATCTGTATATTTATTGGTTTGCTGATTTCATGAGTGTGTTCAGCTTGTGAAAGTTCATTAAGCTATTTATACACTTAGGTTAGGTGCACTTTTCTGTATGCATATTATACTTTATTTTTATTTAAAGACAGAGAGAGAAAGAAAGGAAGGGAGGAAGGGAGGGAGGAAGAAAGAGAGAGAGGGAGGGAGGGTGGAAGGGAGAGAAAGAAGGGCCAGTGAACTGTGAACTTGAGGGAGGGAGAGGAGAAAAGGAAGATGAACAGAGAGATTCCCTTCAAAGGAATACCAATAGGACTAATAGCTTACTTTTTAACAGAAACAATATGAGCCAGAAGACAATGGAATGACATCTTTCAGTTGCAAAAAAGGAAATAACTGCCAACTAGAATCCTATACAGGCAGTAAAGGTATCCTTTGAAAATGAAGAAGACAAAATATTTTTGGGCAAACTGAAACAGAAGGAGACAAAAAACAGAGTGTTCACCACATAAGAGGAAAACAATCCTAGGGAGAAACATGAAAATAAGAGTGTGATAAAAGAACATTGGGAATGACAAGTAAATATTGACTGTATAAAGCAATACCTGTAATGTTTTGTGCAATGAAAAACTATGTTGAACCAAAATGCAAAATGCTGAAACCAAACAAATAAACACAAATGGTGCTGGCGTGACAGAGCTGCCCATCCCCTCCCTTACATGCAAGAAAGAAGCATGTGCCCCCCTCAGAATCGCCATGACAAGCAATGACGTCTCTGCTGAGTCGTGTCATTGCAGCAAGTGCTGTCTAACACATAAGGCCCCGTGCTGGGACTCTATCAGCAGATTGCATCTTTACTCTTTTCAATCAGGAAGTACACAGTTGAGGAAACTGCAGGTCAGAAACAGGAAGGTCTTTATTCAAGTTTACACAGCTGGGGCTTGCATCTGTGTCACTTTGACACCAAGGGCTCTGCTCCTAACCATTTCTTCTAAAAAGTATATAACCATGATGTATAGTTGGTGTACAGTCTGATACACTTGGATTGTTAGATGTATTCTATACTTACCTATGGATTTGTGGTATCTGTCTCTGAATGTGTAAGTACAAGAGTTAAACGTACCATGATTCCATTAATTTGACACTGTTATTCTCCATGAATTGGATGAGAAAGCAGAGGCACGGAGAGGTTCAGTAACTTGCCTGAGGTTACAAAGCCAGGAAAGAGTAGGATAGATCTGAACCAAACATTCTGCCTCCCTTTTTTCCTTCTCTTAGCCAACACAAAGGCATCACAAAGCCTAAATCCTAATCCTGCTATGGGGCACTCTGGAACCCTCTCTTCTCCAGGCTTCATTTCCCCATCAATAAAATGGGATAGTTGAAATGGATTTACCTCGAATTCTCACCTCCACACCTCACCATGGCTCTACCAATTTGGGTGTGCATGCACATGCACCAATCGTATTTAAGTCCAGTTGCAATACAAATGGAATTTTCATCCAAGAAGTTAAGAGAATTAGATGACACTCCAAAAGATGCTTAACACAGAACAAGTGCCCAAAAGGACAACCCTGGCAGATCCTCAACTCTGCAAGTGAACTCTTTCAGAGTTACTCCTTTCCCCTTTTAAGTCCATCCTATCAGCTACGACTGAAGACTCAGATTTGATAGACATTTATTTATGTGCCATGAGGGTCATGTGTGTAATCTCACCTCATCCTCCTCTCCAGATGAGGATGCTGATGCTGAGGAAGACCAAGGCATTGGCACAGGGTCACACCCCAGTAAAAAACAAAGTGAAAAGTCCCTGCAAATCCACCCATCTGCATACCCTAGCCCCTCCGCAGTCCTCAGCCATCTCCACTGCTCCAGATCTTATCCTCTGAAAGGCCTTCTGAGCTTTCTCATTCTGATAGCTATCAGGACAGATGATTGTAATCTTTCTTTTGAGACAGTGCCATCTCTATCACCCAGGCTAGAGTGCAGTGGTGTGATCATTATGGCTCACTGCATCCTAAAACTCTTGGTTCAAGCCATCCTTCCACCTCAGCCTCCTGAGTAGCTAGTACTACAGGCATGCACCACTATGCCCAGTTAATTTTTTTTTAACCAAAATTTTGTAGAGACAGGGTCTCATTATGTTGCCCAGGCTAATCTCCAACTCCTGAGTTCCAGGAATACTCCCACCTCGGCCTCCCAAAATGCTAGGATTACAGGCTTAAGCCAACATACGTGGAGATTGTAACATTTTTAAAATTAAATCTCTCCTGCTTGTCCTCCAGTTAAGGAGATGTGCCAGACCTTCAGCTTGCTCTTTAAACCTCATCCTCTCATCTTCCTCCATCATTTGATCTTGCTTCAAGACTCTGTTTGGTCCTTCATATTAAAATGTTGCTTGCTGGATAGAAATCATCTGAGAGTCCCCTCCAAAACAGAGAATGTTATTCTCCCCTTTTCAGTCTTACTAGGAAAAGGGAGAGTGTAATACTGGAGACTTGGGATCCTGACTCTCTCATGGATTGCACTTATTGTCCAACCTCAGCTGTTTCCACTGAACCCAGGTTTGCAGCTACCTGGGGAGGCAGGGTTTGGCGCACAGCCCTGGAGTGGAGCTGCACCAGGTGGTCTCCTTCGGCGTCTGCACTTCCACTTATTCATCTGTAAAATAAGACGAATAGTGCCTAATTGGGGCACTATTAGGGTTGTGGGAGGATTAAAGGTGGTGGGAGGATTAAATGAAAATATCCAGGTAAAGTACAAAGCCAGGTGGTAAGCAGAGAAATATAGTAGATATTGGGCTGGTGGTGATGGTGGTGGTGGTGCTTCTCATGACCGTTGTTTTATTACTACTTTCCAGGTAATACCCTAGGCACTATACATGCATGATCTCATTTCATCCTATGAAATCCGAATTATCCCCATCCTACTGCCTTGGGCATGCCACAGCTATATCTTGCAGCGTGAGACGTGCTCACTCACACGACACCACAACACCACCATCCCCAGCCACTCTGACACTGTATCAGTGTCTCCTAGTGTCCTCATCATGTCCTCAACCCAACTTCAGAGGCAAGCTGGGCAATAAGGCTATCAGGGTTGGATCCAGCCAAGCTTCCCAAATTAGAAGAAAACCTGTTCTTAGAGGGTGTGTTAATCACAGCTCTCCAGAAACACAGAATTAATAGGATATGTGGAGATGTGTTATGAAAAATTGACTCACACAATTATGGTGGCTGAGAAGTCCCACTCTCTGCCACCTGCAAGGTAGAGACCCGAGAAAGACAGTGGTGTCATTCACGCCAAGTCTGAAGGCAGGAGAACCAATGGAGCTTATGGTGTATATGCCAGTCCAAGGACGGAAGAAGATGAAAGAGATGACCCAATTCAGGCAATGTGACTGAAAAAGAGGCAAGTACCTCCTTCCTTCACCTTTAATTCCTCAGGCCCTTGGCAGATTCGATGAAGCCCAATTAGGGAGGGCAACCTATTTTACAGAGTCCAATCCAAATGCTGATCTCATCTGAAACATCCTCATTGACACACAAGAAATAATGTTTAATCTGGGCACCCCTTGGCCTAGTTAGGTTGATGCATAAAAATAACCATCTCAGGACTGTTATGAAAGCCAATTGATATAATACCACTCATTCTCAAAGTTCAGCTGCATGGTAGACTCACGTGGAAATCAAATGAAAAACTCACGCCCTGAGATGTGGCTGAATTGATCTAAGGTAGGACCTGGGGATGAACATTTTTAGATTCTTCCCTCCTTCCAAGTGACTGTAATGCGCAGAGAAGTTTGTGAATCACTCCCTAGATAACATGCAAGCATGTGATTTCCAGCCCAGTGTCCCGCACAGTGTGGACAGAGTCAGAATGCGACTGCTATGGAGCTGGGGAGGTGTGGTCAGCCATCCCAGAGGTGGTGCATATCTCTGTCATAGGCACTCATTTGTTCTTTCTGTTCGCTTTTTGCAAACATAATTTGTTATTTTTACACTTTTGCTGAACAAATAGAAGTCCCAGTCGGATCACATTTTGCATGAAAACTCACATGGCCAGCTTCCTGTGCCATTGAGTTGCCTACTCCATCCCATTCCCAGGGGCTCCCCAGCCCCTACCTGGGAGAGACTGCAGTACACTGGAAGGCAGAGCTCTTCCAAACAAGGGAAATCTAGTGCCTGCTCTGTGTCATAGATGTTCCAGTTGAGATCCGATTCTCCCACCTGCTCCTCATCCTCTGACAGCTCATGTGCCACCTCATTTCTTTTTTTTTTTTTTCTTTTTTTTTTTAAGATGTAGTTTTCACTCTGGTTGCCCAGGCTGGAGTGCAATGGAGTGATCTTGGCTCACTGCAACCTCCCCCTCCTAGGTTCAAGCGATTTTCCTGCCTCAGCCTCCCAAGTAGCTGGGATTACAGATGTGTGCCACCACACTCGGCTACTTTTTGTATTTTTAGTAGAGACGGTGCTTCACCATGTTGGCCAGGCTGGTCTTGAACTCCTGACCTCAGGTGATCCACCTGCCTTGGCCTCCCAAAGTGCTGAGATTATAGGCATGAGCCACCGTGCCCCACCCACCTCTTTCTTCTACTCAGATTGCACTGCCTAGTCCATGGTCACCAATGTGACCCAACAGTGGGGGCTACATCTCAGCTAAAACATCAATGAACTGAGCATCAATTGAACGTGTTAACCAGAGCAGAGGCAGCCTCTTAGGAGCCAAGGAAGCAGGGCTCTATTATACCCAGGTAGCAGAAAGGTGGGGTGCAGGGAAGGCTGCCCTTATGCCCCAAACTATCCACTCTAACTGCACCCCCAGACATACTTGGAGCTATACCTGCTCAACCGTAAAGTACTACAGTGCAAAAAGCCGGGTTTTGAATTCAGGAAAATCTGGGTCTGTTTAGCAGTATAGTGTTTGGAAAGTCAACTTGCTCCTCTGAGTCTCAGTTGCCTCAGCTTTCATATGAAGTGATCATTTCTGCCACCTGGGAATACTATAACCATGTGCAACGACATATGTAATATCCCAGGTGTGTTGGCAGATGCTCAGGGAATGCCACTGTCCTTCCCTTGTCCATGCTTAGCTATAATAGCAACTATCAACAACCCCTCACTCTCTGCCTCTGGCCTGAAGCCTAAGGAAACAAAGGTGTTTTCGAGAAATTCTAAGCCAAGCTAGATCTGATTTATAGATTAAAATCACCATCCATGCCTTGGAACTTGATATTACTTCAAGAAGGCTGAACAGAAGATGAGGAAAATAGGGAAAGAGATGGTGAAGGATGTCAAGCACTTTTTCCCCTAGAGTTGGCAGGATTGTATCTGATTTTCCACCCACTGCCTGACCAACTCTACTTCTTCATTTGAATGCATTGATCTGATTCAGGAAAACAGTAGTCTCTGTTATTCATCTATCCATTCCTATGTGTTTATTTGAGTGAGCATCAACTGACCATTTATAATGTTCTGAGGTGGGGGTTAGCAAGCTATTCTTCTAAAACAGAGCCAGATAGCAAATATTTTGGGTGTTTTTTGTTTTGTTTTGTTTTTTTGTTTTTTGTTTTTGTTTTTATTTTTTTGAGATGGATTCTCACTCTGTCACCAGGCTGGAGTGCAGTGGCTCAATCTCAGCTCACTGCAACCTCCACCTCCCAGGTTCAAGTGATTCTCCTACCTCAGTCTCCCAAGTAGCTGGGACTACAGGTGTGTGCCACCACACCTGGCTAATTTTTTTGTATTTTTAGTAGAGATGGGGTTTCACCATGTTGGCCAGGATAGTCTTGATCTCTTGACCTCATGATCTACCTGCCTCAGCCTCCCAAAGTGCTGGGATTACAGGAGTGAGACACCATGCCCAGCCAATATTTTAGGTTTTGTGGGTCACAGTGTCTCTGTTGTAAGTGCTCAACATTGCTGTTTGAGCATGAAAGCAGCCACAGGCAATAAGGGTGTGTCCATGTTCCAATGAGGCTTCATTTGTAAAAACAGATGAAGGGCCAGACATGGCCCATAGTTCAACCCTGCACTAGGACATATGCTCAGTGCTTGGAAAACAGAGATGATCAGTTTCCCTTGGAGAAGTTCACAGAGAATGAAATACCAAATGCAATACCCCCAGGCCTTTAATCCAGAGGTTTCTATAACAAGATGAAGAGTCACCCAGAGAGGAGCGGTAGATGCTTTCTGGGAGGCTCAGAGAAGGATCAACATGGGAGATGACTTTGATTGATCTTGAGAGGTCAGTAGGAGTTCACCAAGTCAAGGGCAAAGAGTCTTAAGGTGAGGGGAACAGTATATGCAAAGCAACAGGGCTGGAAAGGACGCTGCAACTCAGAAGCCTGGGGTCACCCTTGGAGCACCATGTTCCTTCTCTACCCTAAGGTATTAGAGCAAATCTTCTGATTGTTTGACTTAACCCACTTCCTTGTGAGTGGGCTCCACTTGTGTAGTGTAAGTTCTGTGAGGGCAAGAATGACCCGTAACATGGAGTGAAATGACCCCCTTTATGTTTCCTAGCACCCCATGCCTTCTCACACGATGGAATCCACTACCAGTTTGGAGTACTTGTCTGTTCGTGTGTCTACCTCCCCCTCTGTGGTGAACTGCTCTGGGACAAGACCTAGGTCATCCTCTGCTCCAAGATCAGTGGTTGAGACTCAGTAGTTACAAGTTGTTGGTGGCATCAACAGAAGTCACTCTGTATAGTGCAAATGTGGAGGTCAGGGAGTAAAGCAGAGGTGTAGGAGATCAGCCAGGGTGTGGGAAAAATTGTAGGAAGATGTAAACCTTCTTGGAAGGCTGGAAGGTTTTACAAAAGCTTCGGGAAAAGATTTGGCTGAAGGCAGCCAGATTCTCTTGTTCAGCACCTGAAAGTATAGGTTAGATAACAAGGGGATGTAAAGAAACTGATCTAGATAAGTTGGTTTACTTAGGCCTTGGAACCTGGCCTTTAATCTCCAAGTGCAGGACTACTCTTTTGGAAGGGGGCAGAGGAGAGGGGACCATGTGAATTGCCCACAAGTGTGTTGACTCAGGGTCTTTGTCATTAAATCTATACTGAATAAATGCCTGCCGCACTGGCTTGTCAGGGCCACGGCTTCTGACTCTTTACAGCAACCTCCTTGGTGTCTGTGAGTGGCCCGGTCCCCTAGCCTGCTCTTTCACTGAATAACTGTGTCTGAGTGCATTTGTTCATCCCTCGTTGGATTAGGGTCTGTGGGTCAGACCCAGCAGAGGGAATGTCAGGAAATGAGGCTCGAGAGGGGTCAACAGCCAGGACATAGATGGCCCTGTGTGTCATGGGAAGGTGTTGGGAGGTTGTTCCAGATGTGTTGAGCATGGGTTAGACAGAACAAAACTCAGTCCCTGGGCTCAGAGACTGGGGAGACTGTTCCATAAACTGACAATGTTAACACATTGTGAAGACATGGATAACAATAGTGTTACCGGGCGTCCTTGCTCCCAGAGCTCCCAAGATGGTGGTGGCCACTTCCAAAATGGTGGTGGGCCACTTCCAAGATGGAGGCAAGCCTCATGTTCTCTAACCTCATGGATTCTAAGGAACGGAATCTTGGGCCCCGCGATGAGTGTTATAGCTCTATTAGAAGCCGTGAGTCACGGAAGAGAACTGTGGAACCCAGTGACTAGTGTTCAGCTCTATTAGGACGAACCCAGGCACTTAGCCGTGCAGGAACAATGGCAAGCCTTTAGCCTGATCGGGAGCAGCAATGGGCACCTCCCTGGATCAGGAGCACAGCGGACACCCTGGCAGATCCGGAGGGATGGAAGTCAGCGGCAGGTCTGCGATGGCGGCAAACAACAGTGATGGACTGTGAGCGAAAGCTCAGTTTGAGCTGTAACACCAGCCGTAACAAATACAAACCAGAGGAGAGTGCAGTTGCAAGATTTAATAGAGTGAAAACAGACCTCCCATACAAAGGGAGGGAACCCAGAGAGGGTAGCCATTGCCGACTCAAATGCCTGGGTTTATATCCTGGTCATTGTCCCTCCTGCTGTGCTCTCAGGCGATAGATGATTGGCTATTTCTTTACCTCCTGTTTTTGCCTAATTAGCATTTTAGTGAGCTCTCTTCACTACCTGATTGGTCCGGTGTGGGCTAAGTTGCAAGCCCCGTGTTTAAAGGTGGATGCGGTAACCTTCCCAGCTAGGCTTAGGGATTCTTAGTCAGCCTGGGAAATCCAGCTAGTCCTGTCTCTCAATAGGGTAGGGGCCCCTACATCATGAGGAAGGGGTGCCCTGGCTGTCTGATAAAGGGTAGGTAGCGATGTTGATGGACTTCAACACTTGTCTTCCCCCTAAACTAGGGGGCAACCACACCCCTCAGGGAAGGGGTATTTACAAACCTGTAACCTGAGGCAAGTGAAATCACTGTGTGGTCCCTCTTTCTTCATCCATAGTACAGAAGGAACCAGAACACCACTGTCTGACCTCAGGTTCCCTGGGAAGCAAGCATGGGGAGAGATGTGGGTTGAGAAGAGGTGTGAGGGAGTGGATCCCCTCAGCGTTTGTAGGGAGGGAGGAAGTCAGGTTAAGTAGGAGGAGGAGCTGGGCTGCAAAGTCGACGCCTCGGGGAGCTCTGGGTATGAATGGTCCTGCAGGGTTGGGCTGAATTGGGATGAGGGGGCCTGGCTCTGTGCCCCTGCTCAGACCTGTCATTGGATTCAGACAGCCTCAGGACAGAAGCATGACCTCAGGGGAGGCAGCTCCCTTCAACCACCAGCAATTCCTGGTCAGGAGGATTCAGCTATGAGTTTATGGCTGGCAACTCTCTCAGCAGCTGAAGGCCAAGAGTCTTCCTGAAGGAGTCCTGGGCAGCTCACCACACCCACTACAAACCTGCTGGGTGGAGCACAAATGTGGACCTCCCGAAGACCCAGCCACTGTGAACTGAGGAGATCTTGTCATAATTCTTGTCTGACAACAAGTTAGGTGACTGTATGGGAGTGGGGCCATTTCTCAAACACTGAAATGACTTTCTATAGTTTCCCCTTGAAAAAAAAAATTGAGAATCCCTCTCCCGACCCCTGCAAAAAAAAAAAAAAAAAAAAAAAAAAAAAAAAAAAAAAAAAAAAAAAAA
>NW_016806198.1:4632368-4633655 GCF_001698545.2 Rhinopithecus bieti
AAAAAAAAAAAAAAAAAAAAAAAAAAAAAAAAAAAAGACAGGGAAGCTTGAACTTGTCACTCTTAGGTAATGGGTCTCCTTCAGGTCCTCATACCATCACAGCAACCGAATGACCAATCCAGCCTCCCTTTGAACACATGGGAAAACTGAAGCCCAAAAAAACAAAATGGCAGTTGTGGATCAGAATCTACATTTTCTGGGACCGGGAGCTGTTGCTCATGCCTGTAATCCCAGCACTTTGGGGGGCTGAGGTGGGAGGATTGCTTGAGTCCAGAAGTTTGAGACCAGCCTGGGCAACATAGTGAGACCCTGTCTCTACAAATAACCAAAAATTTGCTGGGTGTGGTGGTGTGCACCTGTAGTCCCAGCTACCCAGGAAGCTAAAGCAGGAGAATTGCCTGAGCCCAGGAAGTCAAGGCTGAAGTGAGTGGTGATTGTGCCACAGCACTCAGCTTGAGTAACAGAGTGAGACCCCCTGTCTCAAAAAAAATCTACATTTTCCAACAGACAAGTGTCTTTCTATGTCATCCTGCTGACTCTCCTTTCCACCAAGATTCTCTCAAAGCTCATATCCAATTGTGGAAACAAATTTCTTAATCTTGATTTTTTTAAAGTCCTTGTGATGTGATCCAGGGATTCAGCTCTCTGGCTTTGGAATCAGGCAGATGTTAACGTGGATCCTGGCTCTGTCATCCACCAGCTGCAGGACTCTGGGGGAACCCCTCACCTTCTGACCTTGTTTTCCTATCAGTACACTGGGCATGGGAATACCTACCTCATAGATGATTGCAAGAATTTAATAAAATACAGTGTGGATAAAGTGCTTAGCGTGGGACCCAGCACACTAAAAGCACACAAAAAAAGGCAGTACCATTATAATTGTGTGGTTGGTCCTGGGTTAGGCACCAAGAGGCTTGGAGGGAGAATATGAAGATTCTCTCTCTCTTTGCGGGATTTACGATAAAGATTTATGATAAAGATTTATGATAAAGATTTATAGTTAGGGATGAATGCTTAAAGCACAAGTGGCAGGAAAGGCATAATTAAGCGATGATATACATGAGAGTGGGTAAAATGTATTTTAAAACAAAGGAGAAGGAGGGTATATTTTAAAAGAAAGGAGAGGGGGCTGAATTCCAACTGATATTAGTGGGCATTTGACATCTTTTTTTTTTTTTTCTTTCTTTTCATTTATTTTCTTTTTTTTTTATTTTATTTTATTTTTTTATTTTTTATTATACTTTAAGTTCTAGGGTACATGTGCATAACGTGCAGGTTTGTTACATA
>NW_016806198.1:4634663-4686768 GCF_001698545.2 Rhinopithecus bieti
GAAAGAAAGAAAGAAAAAGAAGAAAAATAGAAAAGGAAAAAAATTAACCATTTGAAAGTATAATACAGTTGATTAATATAAAATTAACCATTTGAAAGTATAGTACAATTGATTAATATAAAATTAGCCATTTGAAAGTATACAATTGATTAATATAAAATTAACCATTTGAAAACGGTATTTAGTACACTCACAATGTTGTACAACCACCACCTCTATCTAGTTCCAAATACCTTCATCACTCCCAAAATAAAACCTCATACCCACTAAGCAGTGACTGCCTCCTCCCTCCTCCTGTAGTCCCTGGCAACCAGCAATCTGTGTTCTGCCTTTGTGGATTGTGAATTATGCTATCATGAGCATTGGTATAAATGGGTCTCTTTCAGTACCTGTTTTTGGTTCTTTCGAGTATGTATTTGGAATGGAATTGCTGGGTCACATGATAATCCTATGTTTAATTTTTTGAGGAGCTGCCAAACAGTTGTCCACACTGGCTGCACCCTTTTGCATTACCACCAGCAGCATATGAGGGTTCTAATTTTTCCAGATTCATGCCAACACTTGCTATTGTGTGTGTGTGTGTGGGTGAGAGTGTGTGTGTCTGAGTGTGTGTGTGTTCATACTATTGGAAGGGAAGTGGGATGTTATTGTGGTTTTAACTTGCATTTCCCTAATGTTTAATGATGCTGAGCATCTTTTCATGCGATTATTGGCCATTTGCATACCCACTTTGGAGAAATGTCAATTCAACACCTTTGCCTATTTTTAAAAATGATTGTCTTTTTTGTTGTTGAACTGTAAGGGTTCTTTATATATTTGGGATACTAGACACCTACCAGAAAGATGATTTGCAAATATTACTCCCCCTTCTGGGGGTTGTCTTTTACTTTCTTGATAATGTTTTTTTGATGCCCCAAAGTTTTTCATCTTGAAGTCCACTATGTCTATGTCTTCTCAGTTGCCGGTGTGCCTTTGGTGTCCCCCGGGCTGATATTTAAACCCTGGCCCTCTGGCAGCAGATCGAGGTCACTCCTGGTATAACCCAGCAGCCACTGACAGGGCCACGACAGGAGCTTGTGCCTGATGAGCACTGAGCAGTGGGTCATGAGGTCTGGGGGTTCTGGGGCCAGGGACTGGGTGAACAGACAGTCCCAGGCAAGGGATTGGGGCTCCCACGGCTGTTTCTTCTCTCTCAGCTGGCGGATGGGAAGTGGGGTGGTCCCCTTTCTAGATGCTTCTATGAGGCTGCACAGGAGGGGCTTGGAAAGGCACTGCTCTTAAAAGAGGGCAAATCAGGTATAACTCCCAATGCAATCCCTCCCTGCTCCCCCTTCCCCATAATAGGCCCTGGTGTGTGATGATGGGTGCTGACAAGTTGACGGGTGCAGCACACCAACATGGCACAAGTATGCATATGTAACAAACCTGCACGTTGTGCACATGTACCGTAGCACTTAAAGTATAATTAAATATACCGTATATATATATATATACACACACACACACACACACACATACATATATATATATATATATTTAAACAAGAAAAAAAAAAAGAGGGCAAATCTCCAAACAGAACCTTAGAGGCAGGGAACTGGGGGCAACCATGTGGAATGCAGGTGACAGCAAGCTAGAGGAGGGAAGGGACAAGGTGGGGGAGAAAGAGAGGAATGTCCTGGGCTGAGGAAGGGACTAGAACAGATGTTGGAAAAATAACTGCTTTTTCCAACACTCAAGCACAGACTCAAAGGCCTATCTGAGAGAAATAATGGAGCACAGGCAGCTTAGGGCTCCAGCCTGTGGCCCACAGGGCGCCCTAGCGACATGTGGAGTGAGGGCTTGTCTTGAGCAGCTACAGACTCAGATATAGGGGTAAAGAGCATGTCTGGATCATCTACCAGGTGCCAGGTGTCTCCACATACATCATCTCATTTAACTTGCCCAGCTTATTCCCCGTGGAATAAGTATTTATCTCCTGTACTTTACAGGTGAGTAAACTGAGACTCAGAGCTGAAATAACTTGCCAAAGGCCCTGTTATAAATAAGGGACGGATTCAGACCAAGATTTGGACTCCTCTGACCCATAGTCTTGGATTCTTTCTGCGACAACAGAGTCACAGACAAATCAACAGTGACCCTCAGTGAATCCTAGAAGTTATTTAAAAGCAGGGGCAATCTCCACGTACAATTGGCTTAGAAAGTTGTGTTACTGAGGCCAGTCATGGTGACTCAAGCCTGTAATCCCAGCACTTTTGGAGGTCAAGGCAGGCAGATTACCTGAGGTCAGGAGTTTGAGACCAGCCTAGCCAACATAGTGAAACCCCATCTGTACTAAAAACACAAAAAATTAGCCAGGTGTGATGGTGCATGCCTGATATCCCAGCTACTCGGGAGGCTGAGGCAGGAAAATTGCTTGAATCTGGGAGGCGAAGGTTGCAGTAAGCCAAGATTGTGCCACTGCACTCCAACCCAGGCAACAGAGCATAACTCCATCTCAAAAAGAAAAAAAAAAAGATAGCCTCGTTATTCAAAGTGTGATCTATGGACCAGCTGCACTGTGTGCCCTGGGAGCTGGTTAGACATTCAGAATCAGGCCAGGCATGGTGGCTCACGCCTGTAATCCCAGCACTTTGGGAGACGAGGTGGGCAGATCACGAAGTCAGGAGATCGAGACCATCCTAGCTACCACAGTGAAACTCCGTCTCTACTAAAAATACAAAAAATTAGCTGGGCGCGGTGGCGGGCACCTGTAGTCCCAGCTACTCATGACTCAGGTGGCTGAGGCAGGAGAACTGCATAAACCCAGGAGGCGGAGCTTGCAGTGAGCTGAGATAGCACCACTGCACTCCAGCCTGGGCGACAGAGTGAGACTCCGTTTCCAAAAAAAAAGAAAAGAAATGCAGGATCAGGTCCATGCTAGGTCAACCGAATAAGCAAATACATTTAACAAGATCCCTGGGTGATCTGTGTGCACACACATTTTAGGAAGCATGCATCTATGGGGTGTCATTTTAGACTTTTAAGAACTTTTGTTTTTAGAAATAAAGATAATAATAACAGTGATCATCATAATTGAGCTTAGGCTCCTGATCCATCCACAGACTACTCCAGACTTTCAAAAATATCATCTGAAGAGAAGAGCTTATAAAGTGCTTTGCTTATCAGCCAATGGCTGATCTCAGTACCTCTGGCAAGACAAAATGTTCTGCTCTCCCAAAGAGATCAATATTACACTTACGGTACTGTATTTATTTAGTTATCATTTCTGACATGTATTACATAAAATGCCCCTCTTCTTTCTGCTATCACTGGTTTTTTTGAATTTCTGTCTTACATTGACCCTAAACCACGTGGAAGCTTATGCAACAACCCAAATGGCATCTCCTCC
Source organism: Rhinopithecus bieti (assembly GCF_001698545.2). Classification (NCBI taxonomy): domain Eukaryota; kingdom Metazoa; phylum Chordata; class Mammalia; order Primates; family Cercopithecidae; genus Rhinopithecus; species Rhinopithecus bieti. The sequence continues at coordinate 4,638,052 of NW_016806198.1, forward strand.
AAAGTCCTCTCTGCCCCCTGCAGTGGCCTTGGCTCCCTGCCCTCATCCCACAGGCATGACAGCTGTGTGCAGCCTCTGATTCCCTAGGCAACTTTGGGATGCAACACTGGCTTAATCCTTGATGCTTTCTATTCTTTGAGGATTTTCTGGACTTGATGAAGCTCCTTTTCAGACTCTTGTTCTCAGCTTTGCAGAGCTTAGAGACTCATAGAGAGAAGAGGTGCCTGGCTCAGAATCTAAGCAGGAAATACTAAACAGCATCTTCCTCCCATATCTAGATGGGGAATAGGGTGAGCCAGCTAGTAGGTCAGGACCAACCATGAGATCAGCTCTGCCTCTTATTAGGTGACATTGGGTAAATTACTCATTGTCTCTGAGCCTTTCTGGCCTCATCTATAAAATGAGGATATGACGCCAGCTTCAGAGGGTTAAATTAGATAATGCAAGTAAAATACTGGACACTATGCCTGTTATGGAACATTCATGTTCATGCTCTGCCCCTAAATTCTTATGTTGAAATCCTAACCTCCAAAATGATGGTATTAAACGGTGGGATCTTTGGGAGGTGATTAGGTCATGAGGGTGGAGTGCTCATGAATGACATTAGTGCATTTATAAGAAGAGATCCCAGAGAGCTTTCCTGCACCTTCCATCTCGTAAGGACATAGGGGCAAAGAAGACTTATGAACCAGGATGTAATCCCTCATCAGACACCAAATCTGCCGGCATCTTCATCTTGGACTTCACAGTCTCCAGAACTGTAAGAAATAAATGTTTGTCGTTTAAGCCACACCATCTATGGTGTTTCTGTTATAGCACCCAACCTAAACCAATGTCTGTCACATACAGATATTAAATAAGAGGAGCATGTATTTTCATTAGAGAGCAAATCACTGAGGATCATGTCAACAAATACCATGAATCTCTCAACTTTTAAAAACAAAACAATTTTAAAAAATGTTAGTGTGCTTCCTGCGTAAAATTCAACAAAGGACAACTGAAAAAAATAAGAAGATAAATGACTCCTGTAAACAGTTGATGCAATTTCTAACACATGACATCAGCAGTGTTGGCAAATAGCAGTGCACTAACCAAATTCACCCATGCCATAGATGTATATTTTAATGATTCACAAACTGAGAATGAATTTTACATTGTTAAAGAATTGTTTATATATGAATATATATGTGCAGCAGAGACCATATGTGGACAACAAAGGCTAAATTACTATCTTTCCATTGAGGAAAATTATTGCTGACTCCAAATTAGAGAATAAACATAGGAAGGGCCCATCCATATCACAGGCACACATGTTGGGAGCCTTTATGGATAACGTTGTTTGGTCTTCACACTAACCCCATGAGATACCCATTATCATCACATTTTATAGCAAGTGAGAAAAACTGAGCCTTAGGAAGTGTAAATAACTTGATCAGGGTCACAAAACTAAGGACCTGCTGAGCCTGGATTGAGTATCAGTGCTCTAAACAAATTACCTTATTGTATGTCTTCTGAATTGATTCTACAAAGGATCAAAACCTAGAAAGGAATATCCACAAATGCCAAGGGGCCACTCTACACACGGAAGGAGATCCAAACCTGTGGCCTTGTCAGGGAGGCTGAAGTCAGGCAGGTCCAGAATGAAAATGGTCTGTCTGGGTCAAGGCAGGAGTTAAGAGCAGGGAGAGAACTGGGGGCTGCTGCCAGTGTGCGCTGCCCTGGTGCTGGCTGGGACACATGTTGGGATGCTGGAAGACAAATAGGGTCTGGGGAGTAGGCTTTGCAGCTTACTTCCTCAACCCCATTGATCTCAACTCAATTATCAGTGGTGGGGCCCCACCCACATGCTTGGTGTGGTCCCAAGTGCTATGAGAATGCCAAGATGAGGGAGATCTACTCCCTGCCCTTCAAGGTCAAACTAGTGGGTGGGAACAGGCTGCAGAGATCAGGCTGCAGAGATCATCACACACTACAGCTCAAATGTGATAGGAGAAGCAAAGGCGAGTCCATTGGGGTCTCCATTTTCTCTTTTCTCTCTTCCTCTCTCCCTTCTTTCTTTCCTTCCTCCTTTTCTCCCTGTCTCCCTCCCTTCCTTCTTTCCTTCCTTCATCTCTCTGATATTTTCTGAGCATGATCAAAAGCCAGGTGCTGTGCTTGGTATAAAAGGAAACATAAAGAAGCAGCAGGCACATTCTTCATCCTCACAAGCTCGTGAGATGGTGAGGAGAAGCATGGAGCAGAAGTCCACAACAGCATGGCAGAGGCATGTGCAGGCATCAGGGAAGTTGGAGGGGCCGGCAGATGGGGAGGCCTTCCAACAGAGCTTTCCAGGCACAGTCAATAAGACTTTACCAAAAAGGTTCCATCTGACCTGGATCTTAAAGTGGCACAGTCAGAGCAAGGACTCAAAAAATGCAAATGTACTGAGGCAACAGCCAACTCTGTGCAGGGCCATTGCAAACAGTTCTGCAGGGTGCTCACCACACAAACGAGACAACGAGTAAGGGCAAAACCCAGCCCATCCTCTTGTGATCAAATTGTGTGCCCTGGTGGGTGCAGCACTACACCTGCCCAAAGCAAGTAGGACTTTTTTTCTCTGAAAGTAGCCACTGCATCCCAAGTTGTGCCCACCCAGCAGATGCACCTTTTCCTAAATGCCTGAAGAATTTATAGAAGCCAGCAATGCTCAGACTCTCTGACTGAGGATTTAGAGGGAGCCAAGCCTAAAGGATCTGGAGATATAAGCCATCTTACCTTTAAAGCACACAAAAAAGACAAAGCAAGCACTGCTCCCTCTGTTTTACGGATGAGAAGGCTGAGACTCCAGGAGGCAAACCAACCTGTTCAAGGCCCCACGGTTTGTTAGTGGCATCACTCAGAGAACCCTTACTCATGGCAGTCCTCCCTCCCAGCCGTGCAGCCTCTGAGGGGGTTCCTAGAAATGCAGGAAACAGCACAGGGAGAGCTGACTCCAAGGCTCTGTCCTCAGCATCACAAACAATGACTGGGCCACAAGATGGTGTCATGTCTTTATGACTCCTTGGAAACTCAAATTCCTTGGGGTCGGAAGACTTTCAAGTTCTTTATAAACAGCAATCATAGTATTTACGACTATACTCAACACAGGCCTGATGAAAATAACAATAGCAGCAAGAGCAGCAATACATTGTGGTAATTTTCTAGTCAACTTCTGTTTTCTAATGTAGTGCTACATGTTAAGGTCTTTTGTATCCTTGTAAGTGAGGAGTTAGAAAAAGAGAGTGTAAGGGAAGGGGGTAATGTTTATTGGACAGACGGGGGAAAGGGAAAAAAGAGAGGGACACCTACATTAAGAATTCCCAGAGTGTCTGGGCACGGTGACTCACATCTGTAATCCCAGCACTTTGGGAGGCCGAGGTGGATCACTTGAGGTCAGCATTTCTAGAGTGGAGCGGCGTAGGGTGCTGGGAACGTCACATAATGTGATCGAGGTGACTTTTCTTTATGTAGATACAGACACGTGTAAAAATGCATTGAGCTCTCCACTGAAGATTTGTGCACGCTGCATCAGTCATGCAAAGGAGAAAGGTCCCTGCCATGTGCCTTTCTACCACAGGCCATTTCACGCATTGTCTGATCCCATCGCCATGCTCCTCTGTGTGGAATGATTGACAGCTTCATAGAGGAGGGGGCTCAGTTCTGCCACTTGAACACACAAGCTCAGACAGTCTGCTGGCAAATCCACTTCTTTACCTGAAATTGATTCAAGTGAAGTTCCATTCCATGGAACATGGAATCATCTGTCCACCATTGGTCACAATGGAGGCGGCACATCAGCCTCTGTCACCTTCCTCCCCCTCCCTGTGGTGCCTGCTCATCATGCTAATTGATGTGGATGCCATTGTCTGCTCATGAATGGGTTAACAGGCTGGCTGTTGGAACAGGAGGGTGCACTCCGTCCAGAGAGTCTTCACGTCCCGCTTCTCCCTGTGCCAGCTGCTTGAACACATCATGGAAGGACGGGCAGGGCCCCTTCCTCCTGCTTCGTGTAAAATACTCCATTGCACATCTTTGTTAAGCTGTCATAAAACTATTCAAAAACCCCAGCTGGAAGGCCAAGGCAGGCCCTACTGTTTCCGTGCTACTTAAAATGAGATCATTCACTCTTAAACCTGGAAAACCACTGTGTGTGTTGTGTGGTGTGTGTGTGTGTGTGTGAGAGAGAGAGAGAGAGAGAGAGAAGAGAGAGAGGAGAGAGAGGGGTTAATGCAAAAAGCAAACACCCCAAATACCTTTTTGTTGTTGTTGTTGTTGTTTAGATGGAGTTTTGCTCTTGTTGCCCAGGCTGGAGTGCAATGGCACCATCTCGGCTCACCGCAACCTCCACCTCCCGGGTTCAAGCAATTCTCCTGCCTCAGCCTCCCGAGTAGCTGGGATTACAGGCATGCGCCACCACATCCAGCTAATTTTGTATTTTTAGTAGAGACAGGGTTTCTTCGTGTTGGCCATGGCTGGTCTCAAACTCCTGACCTCAGGTAATCTGCCTGCCTCGGCCTCCCAAAGTGTTGGGATTACAGGCGTGAGCCACTGCACCCGGTCCCAAATCCCTTTTATCTTAGAGACTGCCTGATTGTTTTTTCTGCTGAGCTGTTAGTCTGGTCAAAGGACATGGACAAATGTGTATTCATTTAAAATGCTCCTCAAGTGGCTAATCTGTGCAGGGGTTTGGAAGAACTGGTACAATAAGTGCAGAAATTAGGGCAGGACTGCGTGTCATTCATCAGCCCCTGCCTGTGCCCACTTCAGCCTCATTGTGGTTGGTAATACCATGTTTGTTGAACTGAGCAAGGAAAAGCTAAAAACCAATCCATCTCAACTGTGTTCTCCTAGAGATCAATCCAGGCATGCTCACATCTAATCGAGTCAAATCCCAGCCACCAAGTAATTACTGAGCTGCTATTATGGACTAGAACATATTGTCTTCAGTTGTTTCCTACTTCATTCAACAGGCATTAGCTATTAATTAAGCTCCTGTATCTGTTGGAAACTATGTTGGCTATGGGGCAGTCAGTCACGAAGGGGTAAAACCGGAAGCTTCACCTCCAATAACCCTAGAAAAGGACGACACACCACCTGATAAATATAAGAGTGTGCTCACTTTCCTGGCATGTGCAAAGTGCAGAGAAGCATTTTGGCTGGGGGCATTTGCAAGGCAGACAGATACGTTACAACAAAGTAATCTCACCGAAAGTTCAGAAGTTCAGGAGAGGAAAGGGAAGAAAACGGGTATTGGCTAAACTTCTCTGTGTTCTTGGAACTGAGTAAGGGGTTATCCACACAATGCCTGTCGCTCTTCGAAAGACCCTTGTAAAGAAAGGGATTTTGCTCCTTCTGCAGATAAGGAGACGGAGGCTCAGACAGGTGAAAATGACTGTTCAGGGTCATAGAATTAGAATGTAGCAGATCCAGGAGTTGGATTACAATTTTCCTGACACAGGCAGAGGGGGCAGAAGGTGGACAGGGGTGGTAGGGCTGGGGAGGCTGGCTGGGTAGTATATTCTACAAAGAGTCTGCACTTTGTCCTGCAAAGTGTCAAGATTGCAACTTGACAGCACGGGGGCCAAATTTGGATCCTCATGAGTCTTAAAAAGCAAGGAGGAGAAGTATAGAAGGCAAATTCTAGAACCAGTGCCTGGTCTGTAATCACAGTTCCACCTCCCACCAGTTCCACCTCATCACCAGTGTGATGTGGGGCAAGTTACTGAACTTCTCTGGTCCTCATTTATCTCCTCTGCAGAATGGAGATATTCACGACCAAATCTGTCTCCCAGGACTGTCTCGAGGGTTGCTTGGGTCACACATGCTGCCCCACATTGAGAAATGCCTGGAATATAGGAAGTGCATAAAAAATTCTAACCATTCTGATGGATATACAGCACCTAGCACAGTCTCTGGGAACTAAGAAGTGCTTAATAAATGACTATTATTCTTATAATATATTTTATCAAAAATTACCTAATATCTTGAATAATTAGTTAACCTCTTTCACAATAAGGCAAAGCAGGGGTGTATTTATTATCCATTGATCCCATCTTCAAGCAGGGACATTGGGTTATAAACTGAGTACATGGTCGGGTAAGGTGGCTTATGCTTGTAATCCCAGCATTTAGGGAGACCAAGGCAGGAGGGTAGCTTAAGACCAGGAGTTTAAGATCAGCCTGGACAACATAGGGAGACCCCATCTCTATAAAAAAATTAAAAAATAGCAGTGTGGTGGCGCACACCTGTGGTCCCAGTTATGGAGGAAGCTAAAGCAGGAGGATTATTTCAGGGAGGTTGAGGCTGCAGTGAGCTGTGATTTTGTCACTGCACACCAGCCTGGGCAACAGGGTGAGAACGTGTTCTAGTAAATAAATAAATAAATGTATGCAACTTTTTTTGACAGCTTAGATGTTAGAGAACAAAAAAAAAAAAACCCTCATTTTCTTGACTCACTGTGAGCTGGTACTTCCAGATGTGCAGCGGGGATATGAGCGAGTGAATGGCTATTTGCAAATGTCTCATGCAGTTTGTCCTGTGGGCTCCTTCAGCGTGGGCCTGGAGACAGTCAGAAGTTTCTGCCTCCGAAATGCTTCTTGAAAAGTATCTCAGGTCCCTGGCACAGCTAGACTTTTTTTTCTTTTTTTGATTCTACCACCAATTAGTTATGTAATCTCGGACATGTCCCTTTCCAATTGATGTTCTTATTGGATCTTTATACTATTTCCTGTAATAAATGGAAAAGTGATAGAAATTAAGAGAGGCGTCCCAAATTACAGATAATTAGCCTAAGAATACGATTGGAATGAGGAAAATACACTAGCTTGGAAACTAGAGCAGACCCCCTCTTCCCCCAGGAGTCCCCTCAGCTCTTCACAGCTTCTCCTGTCTCGCCACCCTGGCCACCCCAGTTGTTGCTGTTCCATCCCAACTCTGCATGGGCTCAGGTCCCCGCCCCCCTTCCCCACTGCGACAGTCTTCTCAAGGGGTCCATCTCTCTGCGGTTGCTGAGGTGGGAGACGCCTGTCCCCCAGCTGTGGTTGTGCATCGGTACCCTGGACAGGGCAAGAAAGGTAATGTTCATGGGGAGAACCGTGGGCTGATGGGAAGTAGGAACCAGTGCAGACATTCTTCTCCCTCCCTCCTCCCACCCTCACAGTCTGTTCCGAGGTGCAATAGTCCCTAAGCGTCCTGGTAGACAGTCCGGGAGATAGAAGAGTCAGTGCACTTGGCACCAAATGTGGCCAGCTTGGTAACATGACCTCTCATTTGTCCCCTTCCTTCCCTGACTACCTCCTTCTCTCTCTCTCTCCAGCTTCTCTGGGATCATTCTCTCTGGTAAAGTAGCAGCATGCCAGGTTTTCATTAGCCTCGGCTTTCTGGGAAAGCCAGGCTGAGACAGATTCTAAAAGAAAGTAATTTCTACTCTCGTTATTATTAATTGGGATGGCTAAAGAGAGGGAGGAAGGGAAGAAAGGTGAAGGAGAGAGAGAAAGAGAGTCATTGGCTGTGTCAATGGATATTGAAGAGGTATGGTGAGTATTACAGGAGAGGAGACCAGTTCAATGCACAGAATTTGGAGACAACTGCCTGGGTGTGTATCCCTCTTAATAATTACAAACCTGTAATTGGGCAAGTTACTTAACATTCAGCTTCCTCATCGACAAAGTGTGAATAATAACCCTAAATGTCATAGGGTTTCTGTGCATTTTAAAAGTGCTAATATTTGTAAAACACCTAGAACACTGTCTGATACATTGTAAGTATTATCTATGTCTTCATTAAATGTACAAATCAACAAATAACTCCCTTGAATTTATAGGCAGTACTCTGAGGAAGTCAGTGAGTTTCTCTGGGCCACAGTTTCTTCAGCAATAAAATGACAAGTCTGAATTAGTAGTGGTCAAGTATCTGTCAGTTCTGACCCCTGATATTCTAAGGATAACCCAGGCACTAATATAAATTCAGCCCCTTTGTGGCACAGGAATAGTCTGAAGAGCTTATATATATATGGTCTCCAGTTTAGAAGTATTATGCTATAATTAATCCTCACAAGAGCTCTGAAACATTGTGGTGCATTCTCCTGTAATTTACAGATGAGAAAAAGAAGGATCAGAGAGGTAAAGTGGCTTGTCCATGGTGCAGAGTGAACTGAAGGGTTAGGATATAAACTTGTATCTGGTTGAGTCAAAAGCCTTTTTTGCAGCACAGAGCCCACTGATTAAGTAAGACTGGGGATACCTAAGCTTTGGTGTTGAAGATGTAAATAGCGAGGCTAGTTGCATTCTTGGCAATTTTTAGATTATGTAAGGGGCACCCTTCTGCGTATTTGATAAATCACAATAAAAAGGGTTACCATTACCAAATGGTCTGGGGCAGATGTGTGAAATGAGATGGATTAATATTTGTGCTATGTTATAAGGGTCTGAATAAAGAATAACATACAGGCTGGGTACAGTGGCTCATGGCTGTAAGATCAGCACTTTGGGAGGCTGAGACAGGAGGATCCCTTGAGGCCAGAAGTTTGAGACCAACCAACATGGACAACATAGGGAGACCCCATCTCTGCATCAAATACAAAACTGAGTTGGGCATGGTGGCAATGCCTGTGGTCCCAGCTACTCAGGAGGCTGAGGCAGGAAGATTGTCTGAGCCCAGGAGTTGGAGGCTGCAGTCATGACCGAACCACTGCATATCTTCCCACATGACAGGGCAAGACTGTATCAAAAAAAAAAAAAAAAAAAAAAAAGAAAACACACACACACACACACGCCAGAGGGAAAATACCATTTGGATTAGAATCCACTTGTTTGTTTCCGTGCCTGCCAGGCTGTGTGTTAAATGTGGCACATGGTGGCTACCCAACAGTCCATGTGACTGTTGCAGCTTCCCTAACAATTTTGGATACATAAGTGAATTTTTAAATTAGTTTTGTTTTTTGCAAGATGCTGTCTGTTTGTTATCATAAAAACTTCATATTTTATTAAAGAAACAATTGCATAAAATAAACAATCTATGGTTTATTTTGTCGCCTTCATAGAAGAACTGCCATGGGAGAATTTCAGAGCCTTTGACTTCCTCTGTCGCTTTGGAAGGGGAAGATCCTGAGAGGTTACGGGTGCGGGGACTGAGCAAGAGAGCCGCAAGCCCATAATGTCATCTCTCTGCCTTGGGTCCCGTTTCTGTGCGCATCCTATCATGTTCCTTCAGTCCAAGCTAATGGCATTTGCTGTGAGTTTGTTTTGACACTGTCACACTGTCCCCAGGGTGGCATTGACAAGCTTTCTTTTCACCTTGGTATCACAGTACCAGATACATTGCTCACGGGTATCAGAATCATTTCACCTTGACACCAAACCCTGGCATCTACAGATTTCAAGTAACAGGCTTCTACTTCCAGGGATAGCTCAGACAGCCCCTCATGCTGGGGCGAGCAGAACATGACAGCCCATCTATTTGGCTGAGATTGCCTTTTTATTTAAGGCCACAATGGGCCTGCATTTACAGAGATATGCAAACATGTGAGTGGATAAATTTGCTATTCTATTTAAATCAGGTTCATTTGAGCATCTTCTTAAGTCACTCATGTTAGGCACTGGGGAACCAGCTATAAAAAAAAAAGACAGTCTGTGTCCTCATGGAGCATCCCTTTAAGAGGAGATGCAGAAATCAAACCAATACTTACACCAACAAGCAAGCCCACTAGAATAATGCTCTACCACCCAGGCCCAGGAAAGAAAAGCACATCAGAGAGGAACAGTGTGGTCTAGGGAAGATTACGTTCAGGAAATATTGAAGACCATTGGGTCTGTGTCAGGGACTAGGTTGGCAGTCTGTTCTCGAGGAGCTCACATCTACTGCTTGTAAAAATGGAGTTATGTACCAGGTGCAATGGGCAGTAGAGGAAGCAGTTCAACGGCAGGCCTGGAAAAGTCAGGGATAGTTTCCAGGAAAAAGAGCATGGAAGCTGAGGCTTGAGGACAAGTGTGCAATGCCAATTGGCCAAGAGAGCAAGAAGGGAAGGAAATGCATGAGGTGTGGAGGCATGAGAGAACATGGAATCGACAGGATGTAGTAGGAGGCTGGTGTTGCTGGAACATGAAATATGAGGGGAGGAGGAGAGAAGAGGAGCAAGATTTGAGGTGGAGAGGTGGCAAGGGCAGTCCATGGAGGTCTGTGAGTATCCTGCTGAGGAGTTGTCAGCTTCAGTCCACAGATGAAAGGGGTCATAGAAGAACATGTTAAACTGCAACACCTAGCTGTGGTCCCAGCTACTGGGGAGGCTAAGGTGGGAGGACCATTTCAGCCTCTAAGGTTGAGGCCGCAATAAGCTGCGATTGCATCACAGCTGCTAGGTAGTCCAGAGGAGGAGGTGATGGTGCTGGTGCTGTTCTCCTTCTCTTCCCCTTCCTTCTTTTCAAATTGGCCCTTGTTGAATATATTATACAATTATAAGTTTAGTTCCTTGTTTTAATAAGCAATTCTTGTGAACATCATAGGTCCTTCTTGGCTATTTGTCCAGTGTGTAAAGTCACTCTTCTGCACATGACCCTGTGGCCCAGGCCCACAGAGGTAACTGGAGAAGGAAGTCAGAGCCTGCAAACCAAGCAGGACCTCTTAGCATAATTGAAGCCAGTGGGTCTTGAACTGTGTTAGTTGGTGGCCCCCAATCCATGATCTTAAACTGCAGCAGGTAAAGGGAGGTCAATGAGGTGAGGCCAGGGCTTTTCCTTCCTGCACCGAGGACACCTTCTTTTATACTAGGCTTGCTACACCCAGAAGACTTTGCTTACAAGGAAGAGAAACCAACCCTAGTTAAAAAAAAGATGCAAAAAGAATTCAATGGTTTCATTTACAGAATTGAAAGAAAACCTCAGCAACTAGGACTTAATAATAAAAAAGTAATGATAAATAATAATAACAATAATAACAAGCATATATTAAGCATCTCCTGTGTACCAGTTGTTACTCTAAGAGTTTTACATGTATTAACTTACTCTTACAAAAATACTAGACAGAGGATACTATTATTATCCTGATTTTATAGATGAGAAAACTGAGACTCAGAGAAGTTAAGTAACAAACCCAAGGTCACACAGTGAAGAAGCAGCAGAGCTGTGATTTGAACACACAAAATCTGGTTTCTGAATCAGTACTTCTTACTACTATGCTAAAAACTGGAAGCAAGAAGGTAAAGACTAGTGATCTAGGTGGAAGGAAATAAAGCACAGGCTCTTCAAGGAAGTGGCATGGAGGATGTACCTGGCTGGGGACACCTGCCACCCTGCAACTGAGGAAGGTGAGTCTCTTGCCTGACAGGTTTCCCAAATTTACTTGGAATTGGCGAGGGTCACTTCTCAAAACAAAAGCTAAACACAATATTTCATATTAGATGTACTTTATTTATTTTTGAGATAGAGTCTTGCTCTGTTGCCCAGAATGGAGTGCAGTGGTGCAATCTTGGCTCGCTGCAACCTCCACCACCTAGGTTAAAGCAATTCTCCTGCCTCAGCCTCCTGAGTAGCTGAGACTACAAGCACTTGCCACTACTCCCTGATAATTTTGTATTTTAGTAGAGAGGGGTTTCACCATGTTGGCCAGGCTGGTCTCGAACTCCTGACCTCAGATGATCCACCTGCCTCGGCCTCTCAAAGTGCTGGGATTACAGGTGTGAGCCACCATGTCAAGCCTAGATGCAATTTGGAACAACAAACAAATAAACAAATAAGAGTTCCCCTAATAGAGACTAAAGAAATTATCCCCAGAGCCCTTTTAGTTTGTTTATAAACAAATAAAGATAAAAGTGAAGTTGTCAGTGTGAATTTAAATATGTTATTATCTATGAGGGCAGCTTTTACACACAGAAAAAAATATTTAAGGTTGGTTTCTTAAAATGTATTAACATGAAAATAATAAAAAATCCACTTTTCCTCAGGTTTTAACTTCAATTTGCAAATTCATTTAAACATAGACAATGCTTTTCCCATTACTTGCAAGAGGTCTCTTGGTCAATGTTGAAATAAACTTAGCTAACTTTATGCAATGAGTTCAGGTAACAACTAAATTCATTAAGTTGCCCCCAACGTTTAAAATGATATAACAAGCAAAGGTAGTCAAAACATCTGGTTCAACAGATAGGCACAGTGGCTCATGCCTGTCATTCCAACACTTCAGGAGGTCATGACGGGAGAATCGCTTGAACCCATGAGTTCAAGACCAGTCTGGGCAACATGGTAAGACCCACATCTACAAAAAATTTTACAAAATTAGCCGGGCACGATGGCACTCACCTGTGATCCCAGCTACTCAGGAGGCTGAGGTGGGAGGATCACTTGAGCCCAGGAGTTCAAGGCTTTGGCGAGCCTTGTTTGCACAACTGCACTCCAGCCTAGGAGACAGAGTGAGACCCTGTATCTGGTTTTTTTGTTTTTTGTTTTTTTGTTTGTTTGTTTTTGTTTTTTTTAAGACAAAGTCACTCACCCAAGCTGGAGTGCAGTGGCACAATCTCAGCTCACTGCAACCTCTGCCTCCCAGGTCCAAGCAATTCCCGTGCCTCAGCCTCCTGAGTAGCTACAGGTGCATGCCACCATGCCTTGCTAATTTTTGTATATTTAGTACAGACAGGGTTTCACCATGTTGGCCAGGCTGATCTCGAACTCCTGACCTCAGATGATCCTCCCGCATCAGCCTCCCAAAGTGCTGGGATTACAGGCATGCACTACCACCCCCAGCCAAAATCTGGTAAAGTAATAACTAGGCTTACAGGTAGAAGGACTCTTGAGTTCTTTTAAACAATCAAATATAGTAATTTTTCTAATATTTTCCTTAAATTTTTTCAATGAAAAGCATATCTAAATCAAATTACTACTCAGTTAAAATATGTCAAAAACTTTTCTAAAAAATTACACAGAACTCAAATACCAAACATAAGCTGATTTCCTGTACAGTGTTATTTCTGTGATTTACTTTCTAATCTCTCCATATAATTAATTCTAAACTTTCCCAGCAGGAAAAGATAAACAAGTCATGTTTAACATCACAAGAAAGTTTCATTCTGAACTCATGATCTATCAGGCTGAGATTTTCTGCTAGGACACAAGGTCTAAGGTATAAGAATAACTTTTTCTTCATCACAGTTAGGCATATTCAGTCTTCTCTCTAGTTACTTCTAGTTTCTATGGCAACAAGAAACTCCAAATCCACCCATTATAGATGAAACTAGTTTTTGCATCCGTGGCCTGATCTGTTTAGTAACCCAACCACTTTTACCCTGAAGCAGACTGCTAATTGTCCCCTAAATTCCAGTTCCCCTCGGCACATGTGTTCCTGGGATAAAGGCTAGATGTACAGCATTGCTTGCAACTAGACAACTAGAAGAAGACTGAGGGGTGAAATGTAAGAAGTAGTGTTGTGAGTAATATGTAAAATTGCCATGAAAGGTAAAGATCATGTTCTTCTCTCTCTTTCTAAATGCCTGGAATAAAGATTTGATTGCTGGAGCTGCAGCAGCCAACTTTGGACTATGAGGTAAACTTGGGGATGAATAGTATTTATTATTTACTATTGCAAAACAACAAGGTGGATGAACCCTAGGTCCCTGGAACTGTAAAATGCCATACCAGCCTTGTCCACGAAGACTTATAAAAGGACTATATTAACTTCTATCTAATTAAGCCACTCTTACTTTGAATTTTCTGCAGCAAAACTTAATCCTAATGACTGCAGACATTAGCACATGATTTGTAGAGATGAAATTCTGAGACTTTGCTCCCACTCCCCACAGGATTGTTCACTAGTGAGCTGTTTGGCTGCTTGATACAATTCAGCCTTCTCCCCATGTCTGGCCATAGAACACAGTCCTAAGGCACCTTAATGACTTAAATGGTTTTACCTTATTGATATCCAAAATCAGTGGCAGGATATCACATCTCCTAGAACTGGGGACATAGCTTCCAATGTAACTTCAAGATAGATTTAGTTGCCTCCAGAATCATTAAATGTAGATCATTCAAGGCAAGAAGCTAACATTATTATGTATTTTGTATGAGTTTGCAGTTCAAAATTTGTAAGTCAACACCAGAATATTTGGTAAATCGTATACTTAAAAATAGCAATAGCTAATTTTAGTAAGTTGGCTAACTTACTGAGCACTTACTTTGTCCCTGGCTCATTTAATACATCACCTTATTGAATTTTGCAACAGTCTTAGAAGATTCATTCTAGCATCATCTCCATTTTAAAGACAAGAAAGCTAAGGCAGGCCAGGCACAGTGGCTTACACCTGTAATCCCAGCACTTTGGGAGGCTGAGGTGGGCAGATCACCTGAGGTCCGGAATTTGAGAACAGCCTGGCCAATATAGTGAAACCCAGTAAAACCCTGTCTCTGCTAAAAATACAAAATTAGTTGGGCGTGGCGGTGGGCACCTGTAATTCCAGTTATTTGGGAGGCTGAGGCAGGAGAATCGCTTGAACCTGGGAGGCAGAGGCTGCAGTGAGCTGAGATGGCACCATTGCACTCCAGCCTGGGCAAAAAGAGCAAAACTCCATCTCAAAAAAAAAAAAGAAAAAAAGAAAGCTAAGGCTAAACATCTTGCCCAAGTTTCTACAGGCAGCTTTATTCCACAAACCACTAAGCGATAGAAGTATTCCTTGGCTTGGCTTGGCTTGGACTTTCTCTATATAGTTTTAACTATCAAAAAAAAAAAAAAAAAAAAAAAAAAAAAAAAAAAAAAAAAAAAAAAGCAAAAGGAAAAGGAAAAGATTTGAAGGTTTAGTCTCAAAGAAAGTTAACCTATTAAACTATAAGATATCCATATAATTTTTTTCCCAGGCCTCTTTTCTTTTTCTTTTTTTGGAAACAGAGTCTCACTCTGTTACCCAGGTTTGAGTGCAATGGCATGACCTTGGCTCACTGCAACCTCCGCCTCCCACGTTCAAGCAATTCTACTGCCTCAGCAGCTGAGACTACAGGCTCGCACCACCACGCCTGGCTCATTTGTGTATTTTTAGTAGAGACGGGGTTTTACCATGTTGGCCAGGCTAGTCATGAACTCCTGACCTCAGGTGATCTGCTTGCCTCAGCCTCCCAAAGTGCTGGGATTACAGGTGTGAGTCACCGTACCCAGCCCTCTTTTATTTTTCAACAACATATATGAATATCAACTTCGTTCTTTTTGAGCATGGAAATCTTATATCCGAAATTTGGATATTCATGCTTGGTTTCAACTGGGAAAAATAATCTGCTCTCCCTTGCAAAAAATAAAGGGACAGGACAAGCTCAAAATTTTAAGGCTATCACCATGGGCACATACTGTTTTTGTTTTGTTTTGTTTTTTTTGTTTTTTGAGACAGAGTCTTGCTCTGTCACCAGGCTGGAGTGCAGTGGCACGATCTCAGCTCACTGCAACCTCCAATTCCCAGGTTCAATGATTCTCCTGCCTTAGCCTCCCAAGTAGCTGGGACTACCGGCGTGTGCCACCACGCCCAGGTAATTTTTGTATTTTTAGTAGAGACAGGCTTTCACCATGTTAGCCAGGATGGTCTCGATCTTCTGACCTCGTGATCTGCCCACCTTGGCCTCCCAAAGTGCTGGGATTACAAGCGTGGGCCACCACGCCCAGCCGGGCACATATGTTAAAAAGAATCACAGGGCTTTCTTCCCTTGAGATTTGCAGTTGGCCTGGCAGATTTCTGATACTTGGCAACTCTCAAACGATGTAATTTTCCATTCTCCTTTATAAAACATTTGCAGATATGTTGACAAGCATAATGCATATTTAAGAAAGATACTAAAATTAGTAATAACCATCATTTATTGAGTGCTTACTGTCTGGCACTGAGCTAGTAACTTTTTCTGTATAATCTTTCTTAAAATGACTGAGGCTGGTACCACGATGCCCATTTTGCAGTTGTAAATCCAAAGACTCAGAAATGTAAATCACCACCGGACGTGGTGACTCACACCTGTAATACCAGCATTTTGGGAGGCTTAGGTGGGTGGATCACTTGAGGTCAGGAGCTCCAGACCAGCCTGGCCAACATGGTGAAACCCATCTCCACTAAAAATACAAAAATTAGCCAGGCGTGGTGGCGCATGCCTGTGATCCTAGCTACTCAGGAGGCTGGGGCCGGAGAATCAATTGGGCCCAGGAAGCGGAGGTTGCAGTGAGCCAAGATTAGACCACTGCACTCCAGCCTGGGTGACGGAGTGAAACTCCATCTCAAAAAAATAAAAATAAAATAAAAATGTAAATCACTTGCAGGGGGGCTATGGTGGTTTATGCCTGTAAAAGCATAAACCACTTTGGGAAACCAAGGCAGATGGATCATTTGAGGTCAGATATTTGAGACCAGCCTAACCAACATGGTGAAACCCTCTCTCTACTAAAAATACAAAAATTAGCTGGGCGTGGTGGTGCATGCCTGTAACTCTAGCTATTCAAGAGGATGAGGCAGGAGAATTGCTTGAACCTGGGAGGGAGAGGTTTCAGTGAGCTGAGATCGAGCCACTGCCCTCCAGCCTGGGTAACAGAGGAAGACTCTATCTCAAAAAAAAAAAAAAAAGAAAGAAATGTAAATCACTTGGCTAGCACATCCGGTGAGCTGCTCGACCACACATGTCTGAGCCCAGAGTCCTCATCCCCATCCTCTGTGCTCTGCAGCTCCCTGCACCAGGCAGGGCTGCATTTCAGTTTTCCTTGTCTGATCTCTCACTCAATCTCCCAGGTTAAAGTGCTAATTTTCAAATGCCGTCAAAGTATGATATAGAACATTTTTGATCCCTAAAGAGCCCCATAATTTATTTTCAAGAATCAAGGTGGTAACCTTGGGGTCTTAGACAGATTTAAAATCCAGTAATTGCATTCTGACTAAATGACTTGACTTAGAGGTAAAATCATAGAAGGACTATGATGTCCAGTTGCAAGAGCCCTTAGAGAGCACCTAAGCCAGTGTTTTCCATCCTGAGAACAGTGTGTCCGAATGGCAACCCAAGCAGAATCACACACACACCCAGACACACAATTTCAGCTCTCTTTATCTGCTACTTTGCTTTGAATGTGTGTGTCCTAGTAAATTTCATACATTGGAACTTGAAACCCAAGGTGATGGTCCTATGAGGTAGGGCCTCTGGAACGTGAATAGGCCATAAAGGTGGTGCCTCCTAGATGGGATCAGTGCCCTTACAAAAGGACTTTAGAGTGAGTGTGTCCCTATGTCCCTTACACCATATGAGGACACAGAGTCTGTCTCTTTTATCTCTTTCATGCAGCAGAGAGAGGACTTGAAGCCAGAACATCTTAGCAAAAAGACTGCCTTGTCCCTTTGGGATTTATGCATGGGTGGCTGAGGACTGGACTGTCTGTGAGTGTGGTTGGCCCAGCCTCTACAGTCATGACAGAAGACACTTGTTTTAAACAGACAGATTCCTGGACTGCACTGCAGGTCTCCTGTTTTAGTCTGTTTGCGCTGCTCTAACAAAATACTTTAGACTGGGTAATTTCTAAACAACAGAAATGTTCTGCCAGCAGTTCTGGAGGCTGGGAAGTCCAAGGTCAAGACGCCAACTTATTTGGTGTCTGGTGAATACCTGTTCTCTGCTTCATAGATGGCACCTTCCAGCTGTGTCCTCACACCGGGAAATGAACTTCCGTGGGCCTCGTGTATGAGGGAAGTAATTCCATTCTGTCCTCATGATTTCCTCAACTCTTAAAAGCTCCATGTTAATATTATTGCACTGGTAATCAGGTCTAAACATATGAATTGCAGTGGGACAAAAACATTCAGATCTCAACGTCCACTGAATGAGAATTTCTTCGAAAAGGGGTTCAGGGGTTTATATTTAGAATAAGCCTCCTGAAGTGGCTCTGGTGCACGTTAAGGTTTGAGAAGCAGAATTCTAAGGGTTTCCTGTCTGACTCCAAAAGGTAACTAGAGGCTCAGCCAACTGAGATCCTCTTACTTGGGTCCGACTAAAGAATCACTGACCTGGGGAATTCGCTATCTAAAGTCATGTTCTTGAATGAATTATTCATTCCATTAGCCTTTCCTGTGAATCACCATGTCGGCGGGGCCCCAGCCTTGCCCTCTTTTCATTTTCTGCAATATTCCCAGGCAATCTTCTCTACATCTGCCTCCACCTCCGTCTGTTGGCTGTGAATACAGTCTGGCCCCCAACTCCTGAAAATGCAGCTGACTGTAACTGTATATGACTTTCTAAAACGTGGCCACAGACTCTTTGCCATTCTCCCCATCAAAAGGAATACAGTTCAATGAAGTGAAGCTACCTTACTTCTGGAGCTAGGCCACAAGAGGTACGTGGCTTCCCCCTGGTTCCCCAGGGAATCTCACTCTCACAGTCTAGCCTCCTTGCTGCAAAGAGCCCAAGGCATGTGGAGAGGCCACAGGGACATGCTCCAGTGGGCAGTCCCTGCTGCATCCAGCCCTCAAGTCAGCTCATTCCTGATCCTACATATATGAGTGAAGAAGGCTCTAGGTGACTCCTGTGAGTTACCCTCAGCTTCAAGTCTTCCCAGATATGGTGGGGCAGAGACATGTTATCCCTGCTGAATATCATCCAAATTTATGACCCACAGATTCCATGATCATAATGAAACATCAGCTATATGTCTCTGAATTTTGGGATGGTTTGTCAGGCAGGATTAGTATCTAGAACCAGCTGCAACTAAATGGTGCACAGAAAGTACTGTGACAAATAAAAATGATACTGCCTCCTCTCCTCCATCCTGGCAGATGCCCCATTCTGGAGATTGTCACCATCCACTGAGTGTCGGTGAGGGTTGTACCTGGGTTGCAAGTAACAAGAAACCTCAATATGATATATTGAACGACTAGGACTAGGGCTGAGTATTGTTGCTTGCTTGCTTTCTCTCTCTCTCTCTCTCTCTTTGTTTTAGACAGAGTCTCGCTCTGTCACCCAAGCTGGAGTGCAGTGGCGTGATCTCAGCTCATTGTAATCTCCACCTCCTGGGTTCAAGCAAATCTCCTGCTTCAGCCTCCCAAGTAGCTGGGGTTACAGGCATCTGCCACCATGCCTGGCTAATTTTTGTACTTTTAGTAGAGATGGGGTTTCATCATGTTGGCCAGGCTGGTTTCGAACTCCTGACCTCAAGTGATCCACCTGCCTTCGGCCTCCCAAAGTGCTGGGATTACAGGCATGAGCCACCCAGCCCAGACATTGTTGCATATTTTCTTTCACAAAACAGAGAAAAGATCCCCAGATAGGAGACTGCTGGCATCGATTCCAATGCTCAAGAATGCCTTCAAGGATCAAAGAGCTTTCTATCTTTTAACCCTGTATTTTTCTCATGCTAGTCTTGCCATACTAGATGGATGCTACCTCTCCAGATACCACATGCATGTTTAAAACAAAACAAAAACAAAACGAAAATAACTCTGTTGCCAGAAAGAAGTAAGAGATGGATGCTAGGGGGCAGTGTAATTAGCAATGCCACTGCTTGCGCTCATGGAAAACAGAAATACAAGCTTTTTCCTTCTCCTCCTGCCCCTGATCTAAATGATTGCGATCTACCTATTTCACCTTCTTCGAAACTCATCTACCTCTTTTTAGGCTTCTGCCACGTCCTTAGGTCAGAGTCCTGGCAGCTCTTAGATGATTGAAATTATGGTCTCATTGCTTCTCGTCTGGACATATGGCCACAAGGCTGCCTGAGGTGTCTGCCTAGCATGCAAATCTGCCAACGCTCACCATGTAAAATTCTCTGAGAGCTTCTGACTGCCCTCAAAACACAGCCAGACTCTGGCTCTCAGGGTTCTGCTGGCTTAGGGAGGCACCACACACACTAGGCTTGCACACTCAGTTTTCGGCGAAAGCCCAGGGAACCTGACACCAGAGGTCTTACTACACCCATTTGTTACCGTGTCACAGCACTGCCCAAATGTGGAGAATTAACTGGAAATTTGTCAGTCCCTCATCAAACTGTGGATTCCCTGAGACAAGGAACTATGTCATGTCCACCTGCATGGCTTCAGCACTTAGCACAGTATCTGGCACAGAGTAAATGCTCAAAAAATTTCTGCTGAATGAATGAATGAATGAATGAATGAAGGGAGGATTGCACCTCTCCTTCAGGATCTGTCCATCGAACAGGGAACAGAGCCTAATAAGCACGTAACTGCAAAGGTGCAAAGTGGTGACAGCTTTTAAGGGAGACCCAGTAGGGATAAGCAGAAGGGATGAGGGCTGTACAGGGCCAATAGCAAAGGCCTCACGTGGGGGCAGCCCTTCCACTACCCACCCCCATGGCCCCCGCTGCCTCAGGAAGAGCTGTGCACATTAGAGAGGAGGGGATTCAGGTGGTGGACAGCCTTCCAGGGAACTCGTGGTCCATATGCAAAGCCAGGTGGTGGCTCTTCTAGAAGGGATGATGGGTGTTCCATTAACTGATGTGTGTGGAATGCAGGTGCAATAGGTATGACAGGACACTTCAAATATTCATTTGTGGTTTTTGTCCACTATAGATTTCCATTTCCCCCATTTCAAGCCCACAGTCAGGCCCTTAATGTTTCCTTGCCTCAAGGACTGCTACCTTAGGGAAAATTAGAAGTTACTGAAGGTCTAGCTTTTTGGAAATCAAACTTAAATCCATCTACATGAAAAAAGGGGACAGGAGTCTGCTTCTGAGAACACCAGAAAGAAAAGGATGAAAAGGGTTTCCAGGGCTGGCCGTCAGCTGGAGCTGCAGAGAATGGAAGCCATCTGCTCCAGTGGTGGGCACGGAGATGTCGGTGTCCCTGGTTTAGTGGGTTGAATAATGTCCCTGAAATATTCATGCTCACCAGGATCTTCAGAATTTGACCTTATTTGGAAATAGGGTCTTTGCAGATGTGATTGGTTAAACAAGTTGAGATGAGGTCATATAGAAAGGCATGGGGCAGTTTCTCTCTGAGTCTCCAGTAGGAATCAACTTTTGCAACACCTTCATTGCAGCCTCCTGAACTGTGAGAAAATATATTTCTGCTATTTCTGGCCACACAGTTCGTAGTAGTTGGTTATGGCTATCCTAGGAAATACACATATCTGGGCTAGCTGGACCCTATGATGAGGAAGCTTAGGAACCATGATTCTTATGGATCTCGCAGCCTAGGACAGTGGAAGGCACTGCAGAAGCAGTGAGGATTGCCAGGAGTCAGAGTTCCCTCACATCAGACCCTGCATTAGCCCTCTGGACTTCTGTATATCTTGGGGGCTTCACTAGCCCAGCAAGATAGAGATCTACGTTGATTTTAAGAACTTGACATACAAGTTAACCAGAGCTTCTGGGCCGAGTCATGCCTGCTAGTAGAGTGTAAAGAGGAGTATTGGAAAGAAACAAGTGAGAAACATACATTGGGACCACACCAAGGAGGGTCTTAACTGCTAGACTCAGAAATGCAGACTTAGATCCCTAGGCAATGGGAAGTCACAAACGTTTTAAGGGTTTTGAGCTTGGAAATGACTTGAGGGAAGGAGAGGGGTTTCAGGAAAATTAATCTGACTGTCGTTATCAAGTGTTTTGTTGCAAGTAACAGAACCATGACTTAAAGTGGAGTAAGAAAATAATTTTATTGACTCATGAAACAGGAAGTCCAGAATAGACTTCATGTATTGTGTGATTAGGACTCTGAACCTAATGTTTTATTTGGCTTTCTTCATGGGCACAAAGATGCCTCTCAGAGCAACTGTGTTAAAAATGATCTTTTGTTCATGTCCAGTTAGAAATAAGCTATATTCAGGGCTTACTCGCAGAAACTTTTTTCCTAGGAGACTCAGTATTTTTATCTCTTTATCTTGGTGGTCCAAGCAGGGATTAAAGCTACTCATTCATGAGTTGATTTTTGACAAAGAGATTAGGGTGGGTAGGATGGACTGAGACTAATCAGATGGTTTAGCGTAGATTTCGGGTCTAAGACCGTCAGGAGTGGCTTAATGACAGAGATACATTCCAAGAAAAGCGTCATCAGGCAATTTCATGGTTATGCAAACCTCACAGAGTTCACTGTAATACAGCCTCAGGCAGGACCTTCAGGATGTGTTCCAGGGAAAGGCACTCACTGTTACCTTGGGGGATGGCAACTTCATGCATGTTACTGCCCTTAAAGACCTTCCTGTGGTTCAAGATATGCAGTGAAAGAGAGTGATATTGAAGACTGACGCTGTGTGGGCCTAAGCTGATGTGGGTATTTGTGTCTTAATTTTTAACATAAAAGTTTAAAACGTAAATAAATAAATAATCTGTAAATAGAAAAAAGCTTGTGAAATAAGGATATAAAGAAAATATTTTTAGGCCAGGTGCAGTGGCTCATGCTTGTAATCCTAGCACTTTGGGAGGCTGAGGCAGGTGGATCACCTGAAATCAGGAGTTCAAGACCAGCCTGGCCAACATGGCAAAACCTTGACTCTACTAAAAATACAAAACTTAGCCAGTCATGGTGGTGTGCACCTATAATCCCCGCTACTTGGGAGGCTGAGGCGGGAGAATCACTTGAACCTGGGGGACGGCTCAAGTGATTGAAGATGGCTCATCTTGCAGTGAGCCAAGATGATGCCACTGCACTCCAGCCTGGGCGAAGGAACGAAACTCCATCACAAAAGAAAAAAAAGAAAGAAAATGAAAATATTTTTAGTGCAGCTGTTCAAAATGTTTTATTTTAAGCTAAGTATTATTATAAAAAAGTCAAAAAAGTTAAAGTGTATACAGCACAAAAAGTAACAATAAGCTACAGTTAATTTACTATTGAAGAAAAACATATTTTTATAAATTCAGTGTAGCCCAAGTGTACAGTGTTCATAAAGTCTACAATAGTATATGGCAATGTCCTAGGCTTTCACATTCACTCACCACTCACTCACTGACTCAACCTAGAACGACTTCCAGTAACACAGGCTCCACTTATGGTAAGTGGCCTATACAGGCATACTGGTTTTATCTTTTATGCTGTTTTTCTATGGTACCTTTCGTATGTCTAGATACATTTAGATACATACCTACCATGGAGTGACGATTGCCTACAGTATTCAGTACAATAACATGCTGCACAGGTTTGCAGCCTTCGAGGAATGGGCTAAACCATATAGCCCAGGTGTGCAGTAGGTTTTACCATCTAGATTTGTATAAGTGCATTATGACGCTGGCACAAGGATGAAATTGCCTAACAATGCATTCCTCAGAATGTATCCCCATCACTAATAGACTCACAACTATGTCCATGGTGGTTTGCTTGGTTTGCTTCTTTTTTCCTTTTTTTTTTTTTTTTTGTGCTTTGAAGCTCCAGCTCAAAGGGTGTTTTTTGAATCCTGGATTTGCTTGTAGGTAGATAATGCATCATGAACTTTCCTGTCTATTAGTGAAAACCTTTCAGTTTTGGTGCCAATGTTTTCAGACTTCTTAAGGAGCTTGTTGGAGTCTGAAAAAACTTCTGCTACACCCTTCACTGTGAGTGTTCTTGGGAGTTCTTTTTCCCTTTCTCCTGCACTTTCTTTGCCTTTTACCTCTTCTTCAGCTATGCACTCCTGTTCCAGTTCCAAAAGCAACCCATTAGTCAATTCCTCAGGAACTCCCTCGAGGAATTACTCAATGTCATCCTCATCCATACCCAGGTTAAAGTTGTTTGCCATCTCAACCACAGCCTTCTTGATTTTTGCAACTTCCTCATCCTTGGCAAATCCTTTGAAGTTATTGACAAACCTCTTGCGTGTCATCTTCCAGGTGCCATTCCTACAGTCCTTAGCGACATACTCCAAGCCTAAACAAGGTTCTTGATGCTGTTCAGAATTTCATCAGAGTCTTCTCAGTGTCTTCCTCCACTGCAGTATGGCACTGGGCAAAAGTCCTCCCTCCTCAGGTAGTAGAACTTAAAAGTTGCTATAACTCCTTGATCCATTGTGTGGATCAAAGAGGTGGTACCTGGAGGAAGAAATATCACTTTGATATTGGGATGAAGATCACCAGTAAAAAAGAGGACATGTGGGAGCATTATCAATAATAAGTAAAATCTTGAAAGATGGATCATTCTTCCAACAGTGCTTTTCCTTTCACTGGTACAGCAATGCAGGAGAGCATCCTCGAAAAGGAGCTGCATCCGTTATGACTTCTCGCTACTCCTGTAGCCCACGGGCAGTATGTGCTTAGTGCTATGCTTGAAGGCCCTGGGGTTCTCACTCGGCCAGATCACGAAGGATTTCAACTAGTAGCCCGTACCATTTCCCCCATGCAAGACTGTTACCCTGTCCATCAAAGCCTTGAAACCTGACATTGACTTGGCTTCCTTATAGATAAAAGTCATTTCAGGCATCCCATTCCAGAATAAGGAGGTTTCATCCATATTGAAGATTTGCTCTGGCAAGTAAATTTCCTCCAGTCAGCTTATCTACAGTTTCCAAAAATTCTTCAGCTGCCTTCACATCAGCACTCACAGACTCACCACTCACTTTCATATTATATAATAAAGAATGATTCTTCAGTCGTTTAAACCACCCAAAGCTAGCAGTAAATTCAAGATGCTAGTCAAATCCAGCCTTTTCTTTCAACATCACAAACTTTCTGTTTTGGCTGGGATCATCATGGGGCTGGGTGGGATACACTTGTGTGTCAGTCTAGTCTTCAATCTGGGTCATAGGAAATGTCTCTATATCTAGTATAGGCCCTTCTTAAATTGTTGATAGTCCCATTGCCTTCAATGAAGCAGATAGTTTCAACTTTTGTCACTTTGTTCTCCTTCTCCAAGATTGTAGCTATGATGGCATGCGACCTGCTTGCCTGGCGAGCAATAACCATCACCAATTTTCCACCTCTGTGGTCTTTAATCACTTTTAATTTCATTTCCAGCTCAATCACTGATATGGTTTGGTTGTGTCCACACCGAAATCTCATCTTGAATTGCTAGTTCCCATAACACCCATGCATCACGGGAAGGACAAGGTGGAGATAATTGAATCATAGGGGCAGTTTCCTCCATCCTGTTCTCATGATAGTGAGTTCTCACGAGATCTGGTTTTATAAGGGGCTTCTCCCTTCACCAGGCACTCATTCTTTTCTCTCCTGCTGCCTTGTGAAGAAGGATGTGTTTGCTTCCCCATCGGTGGTGATTGTAAGTTTCCTGAGGCCTCCCAAGCCATGCTGAACTCTGAGTCTATTAAACCTCTTTCCTTTGTAAACTACCCAGTCTCAAGCATGTCCTTCTTAGCAGTGTGACAATGGACTAATACAATCACTCAATGTGGCTTCTCTTTGGCAACATTAGCCATGGATTCTGTATGCTTAGGGACCATGAGGAACAAAACAGCATGAGATTAAATAAAGCACAAGAGAAAATGATGCAATCAGGAAAAAATGAGATGAATAAGGCCACTGCCGGTATGACACAGAATACTGTTTTACAGTAAACTCTTGGTTTTTATAAGCAGAAGAAGGACACTCTAAAATGATTGAAAGTACAGTACAGTAAATATATAAGCCTGTAACATAGCTGTTTATTATCATTATCAAGTATTATGTACTGTACGTACTGTGCTCGCCATACTGGCAGTGCAGTAAGTTTGTTTATACCAGCATCACCACAAACACATGAGTAATGCCATGAGTTGATGTTATGCCAGCTACACCACTAGGTGACAGGAATTTATCAGTGCCATCACAGGGGACCACCGTCATATGCACATTCCTTTGTTGACCAAAACGTCATTATGCAATGCACAACTGTACATGTGAAAAATGTAGCTGGGTTCTGCCAAATAGTTTTGCTACCTCAAATGTCTGCCAAGATTCTTAGAGTCAGGACCATGTCTCCTACACTCCCTCTAATGCAACATCTCCTGGAGGACTGTCCTTCTGCATAGTCATTCACAAGGTGGGCTCAGGCTGCCTGGGCAGTCCATTCAGTGTTGGATTGGTGATTCATGACTCTGTAGATGAGGCCTGTCAGTTAGATTCCTCTCCTGGAAAAACTAAAACACCTGGTGGAACCGCAGTGGGGAGTGAAGCTGAAAAGATTGTTTCCACAATTGCCAGGATGCAGAAAGGCTGGGGCCGTAAACATGCAGAAAACTTTAGAACAGACCCCAGGATTTAACAGAGAAAGCCTGTGGGCAGGGAACAGAGCAGAGAGGGGGAGGGCGGGCAGTGGTGGGGCCAGGAGGGAGACAGAGACACAGAGATGGGCTCTCTCTCCTTCCAGCTTGTTTTCAGCTTCAGTCGGCACATCTCTACATTAAAACTCTTTTTTCTAAGGAAACTTGAGTGAGTTCCTCACAGTCCCAAGAGCCCTAAGGAAAACACTGTCTAAAACACAAAACACTGTGTGCTGTGCCCAGCACCTCTGAACTCATCTCTCACAAGTGAGGCAGCCCTTTTCTTTTCTGCACAATCACCCAAATGGGATCAGAACCCATTAGGATCTTTCCACTCTGTTGTGCCAAGAAAGGGGGGTAGGGAAAGGATGAAATCAATTTCCTTAACCATCATTACTGAGAGCTTTGCTGGTGCTCCAAAAAGGTAGGAGGTGGCAGCATGCAGTAAATCAATGTCAGGGCTCCCCGGGGACCCGCTGTGCAGACACTCCCAGTAATGACTGTGACTCCTTGTTCTCTGGCAGGATGTGATGGGAGATACACTCAGGGTGACAAAGAGAAATGCATGCACACACTTCTGCCATACAACCCCTGGAAGGGGTCTTAAAAGGGGGTGTTAAGAGTGCTACTTGCATGGAATGTCACAACTCAGGAAAAAAAAAAGGAGAGGGAGAGGCTGTCTCTGCTACCTGGGAAGAAACATAACAGAAACAAAGTGGGGCTTTCAGAAAAGGCCTTGCCCAGGTTAACCCTTCAGAGATCGGTAAAGATGCATCTGATGTACAACCTTCTATTCAAATAAGGTGGTGATTTATGTGTGTTTCACCATAATGTCAATTAATAAAGAATTTCCATCTCACTATCGAGTCATCCAGGAGAACTTCCAAGACATGGTCCTGAAGTCTCCCTCCAACCCTGAGAATGTTGGTGGGCATTTGAGTTAGCAGAACTATTTGGCAGAACCCATACAATCTACACTATTCATAACACTATTCATATATATAGTCATGCATTGGATGACATTTCGGTCAATGATGGACCACATGCATATAAGACAGTGGTCTCACAATACACTAATGTAGCTGAAAAACTCCCGTGCCTAGTGATCAGAACATCAGCTCAATGCATTACTCACGTGTTTGTGGTGATGCTTGTATAAACAAAACTACTGCACTGCCAGGATTGCACATATAATACGTACAGTAAGAACTCAGCCAAAACTGAGCTGCTTTTGGTTCTTGGCTGCAAAGTGAAACAGCTGGATGACCTGGGGCTCCTTACTTGCCAAATCTGATCCTCTTTCCATAGAATCTACTAGGATATAGTAGTGTAGTCTTACATGAGTATAGCATTTTCTATTTTTCAAATATGTTCCTATACATTATTTGATCTATACAATAAACAACACTTTTGTTATTTCACCCAAAAACTCTTTATTGGCCCAGATGATATTCCCAGCCAAAGCTAAAAGTCTGGTGCATGTTAGAAGCTCTTCCTTGCTGGAAGACACTGCTGCTGGAAGGGACAGTAGCTGATGCAAGTAGAACTCTCTGCCCCCCTCCTCCCATGCACACAAGCAGTTTGTAGATGCAGTGAACACCTTGACCCGAGTTTCAGAAAGAGAAAAGCCCACAGGATGCGTCCAGGCAGACAAAAGGGCTCACCCCTTCTCTAGAATTCTATCAAAAACCAAGGGCCTCAGGCAAGAGGTCTCAGAGCAGGTCCAGGATCTCCTAAAAGGCTATTCATCTTTTCCTTCCCTTTCTAGTAGTTATTTTTCTCATTCTCTCTCCTCCTCCTTTTAAAAGCTGGTTTCTCTTCTACTTTTCTCATCCCTGAATATTTCTCCTTTTCTCTCCCAAGTTCCTGAAGTCTTCCCAAACACCCTAGCTAGCCTCTAGAGCAGGTCATCTTTCTGCTATGGGCAGGGACCTGGCACTGGAGAAACCCACCATCTACACAGTTGACTTACTACATGTCAAAGACAGTTCCAAAGGTTCTATGTGTAGGAATTCACTAACTGATCATAACAGCTTTATCAGACAGACACTTCTTAGGTCGGTTCTCACAGATGAAGACACCGAGGCACAGAGCCACCTAGGCTGGGAGGTTCAGTCACTAGCCCAAGCTCACACATCCGTTGAGTGGCAGTGCAGAATTTGAACCAAGAAGTCTGGCCATGAGGGCCCTGGCCTGAATCCCTGTACTACAGCAGCCCTCTGATGAAACAAAGGCCGAGAGACTCTCCCCTTCCACTGCAAAAGGCTGATCTCTCTCCAGCTGGAGCAAGGGGCGCTGGAAGGATGCAATGACCCTAAAGCCAAACTGTGCCAACTGTACCTCTTTCCTCTAACATTCCTCCCAAAAGTTGCCAAAGAGGTAGTCTCAGTAAGCGGCTAAGAACCGTAAAACCAGATTTACATGACTTGTGTACTGCATTTAGCATCAAAGTCCTGCACTCTGCCATTCAGCAAAATAAGTCTCCACCGCCCCCGCTTCCCTGTAAAAAAGGGAGGGCTAAATAACTGCAAGCTTAATCCGCAAACCCCAAGCCCCAGCCGCAGCCTCCGCATCTAGAAGGAAAAAGCGGTGGCAGGCCGGGTCCGGGACCAGGGCCGGCCGCAGCGCCCGGCTCTGTGGCTCTGAACGAGGTTCTGGCCGCAAAAGTCCTCCAGCCCACGCTCCTCCCTTTCCCCTTCCTAAATCCCACCTCGAGTCCCGCGCCCTTAGAGGAAATGGGTGGCTCTGCCCGGTCGCCAGCAGGGGATCGGCCCCTTCTCCCCACCGTGCCCCCGACTCGAATTCTTCTGGGCACTGCCATCCTCTCGGTGTGTGCCCGTCTTCTTCCTGAAACGGACCCCAGTGGCTCCCGGCCCGCCCGGGCGCTCTTCCTTAGCCCCGCCAGCTTGAGGGCGGCGTCCGGGGAGCAGGGGGCTCCTCTCGGGGCGCCGATCAGGTCCCCGCGCCGCGGCCGCCGCCTCCGGCGTCTCCTAGGCTCGGCCTCTGCCGAGCCCGCTGCGGTCCACGTGGCTTGGCAGAGCTAAATTCGGCTTGCAGGAAGCCGGGAGCTAAGGGAAAGCCGAGCCGAGTGGGGGTGGGCGGGGCCGAACGGAGGCGCAGGGTCGGGAGGGGCGGGCACTGGGCGGAGGAAGGGGAGGGCCGCGCGCCGTAGAGGCGCTGGCTGGGCTCTGGAGCGCCCTGGCTCCCGGCCCCGGCCGGCCTGGGAAGGCGGCCCCTCTTTGGTCGCCCCGCCTTTCACTCCCGTTACACTCGGGGGAAGGTGTTCCTGAGCCCTCTCCCACCCTCACCCCGCCTCCTCGCTTCCCCGGCTCCAGCCTCCGCCGGCGGAACCCACTATGCCAGACAGTTTCGACACTTTGCAAAGACAAAGAGCCCTAGACCGGAGGGAGGAGGAGGAGGAGGAAGAAGAGCGGAGAGAGAAGGAAGAGACGATGTGAGCTGGGAAGGGGGCGAGTGTCTGGGACACCCACACCCCTTTATTCTCCCCGGAACCCCCTCATGCCCAAATCCCGGAAACTCCAGCCTGTCTCCAGCCGTGGTGAGTGCGCGCGCGGAGGCGAACCCTGCTCGGGGTGCGCGGGGGCTGCGTCCGCCGGAGTTGGGGCTCGGGCAGTTTCCTGTGGATTTTCGGAGTGGAGGGTTGATTGTCTGGACCCGGGAACTGAAGGGATGGGGAGGGGACTAGGAGGGTGTGACTGCGGAGCTGGGACTGAAGACCCTAGGATTCGTAGTGAGACTCCTTCCTTAGCTGCGGGGACCACCCGGGGCTTGGGAGAGGAAGAAGGTCGGGGTGGAGATTCGGGCTTAGGGGTCTTTGGCCGACACTGGAGGAGCTGCCTGGAGCTCTGCGGGGAACCTACGCCAAGTCCCGGGCAGCGATTCCCGAAAGCAACCCCAGTGACATTGCACCCGGCACCGGGCTGGAATCTCCCCCGCTGGGGCCGCCCGTGGGAGGAGATCTCGCTGGGTGGCCGGGCTCAGGCGCTCTCGAGCGGATTTGGGGGTCACAGGCTGGGACACCGCGGAGGCCGCCAGTGTTTTGGAGGAGCGGCCGTGGGACAGTATCTGGATCGAGTCCCCCAATCCGCTGCGAGCAGGCGAAGACCTGGGAGGTGGGTAGCGCCCCGGGGACGCCTTCAGCGCACGCTGCTCCGGATCTAGGGGTGAAGTTGGCACCCGGAACAAGAGAGCTGAACGCGGCCTGGCGGACAGTGGGGGACGCGGGTGGGCCAAGGGGAGCACGGCCCGAGTAGTGTTAGTGGCAAACTCGAAACTCCGAATCCGCCCCAACCCCGTGAGGCGCCGCAGCTCCCGAGAAATAATCTGACAAAAGTTAGCAACTTGCCTGGGTCAGTCGTGTATGTGACCTGCGTGGGGGCAGGGCCACCCACCCTTTCTGGGAGCGCACGGGGACGGACAGCGGTGACACTGGGGCGAGGCGCCCTGGTCAGGGTACAGTTAGTTTGAAATGGGGACAGTGGCGCAACTTTCCGCTCCTCCTTTCTCTGCGCGAGTGTTTAAGCGTGACCTTGCGGGAGGAAGCGCGGCTGAACTTGAGATGGGGGTTGAGCTTGCGCCCCGGCTTGGCACAGAGACTCCGGAGCGCGCCTTAGCTTGGCCTTGCAGCCAGGTCTCCCAGGAAGCGTGTGGGTATCGTCTGGTTCTGCTCGTCGTCTGGAGCCCTGACTCGCTCCTCCCTCCTACGCGAGGGTCCTCGCCGGCCGTACCACGCGCGGGGCTCGGTGGTGCGTTCGGCGAGGCGACACGTGCGCGCCCAGAAGCGCGCTAGGGGGTGGGGGTTGGGCAGGTCACTGCGTCCCGTGGGCCGGGCGAGTCCCGCAGAGGGAGACAGCCATGACCCTGGGGGCAGTGACTGGCTCGCCGTGTCCCTGCATCAGGCATTCGCCCAGCTTTCTCGTGATTGTTTCCGGGCACCCCTGGCCTCTCCCAACTTCTCCCCTTCGCGGGTCCCCAAGTCCCGCAAGTTGGCGACGAGCTGGTTCTCCAGGAAGACAGCGAGCGCCCACCCCCGTTCTGCGGCTGGGTGTGTGTGGTGAGAGGAAGAGATAGGAGGAGGAGGCGAGGCCGACTCGCCAACGAGAAAAACGGGGTGAGAAGGGAGCCTGGTTTTCCAGTAGTCGCCAGGGCGCCTGGCACGTTGTAGGAGCTAACGCTGTGTTCATTGACAAGGCCCCAAGGTGGAAGGTGCTGGCAGAGGCCGGGACGCCCCCTTCTTCCCTTCCAGTCTCTAAAATGGAGTTCAAATGTATCTGTCAAGCCCTTTGGGCTTCTAGACGTGCCTGGAGCACCTACTACGTGCGGGGCTCAACTTGCCTATTCCTAGAAGCTGCGGGCGGAGCCTCCTGGTTTCTTTCCCGGGCGCTGCCGAAGCGCCCGGAGGCTTCGAAAAGGCAAGGTGCACTGCCCCCTGCCGGCTGCTATGGAAACTGCCGCTTTTCTCTGCGGTGGGGAAGGGGCGCCCAGTGCTGGAGTCCCTCACAGTGCCTTCCCTCACCTCCCCTTCCTGCCCCAAACATTAGGACCCCTGCCGGCTGTTTTCTGAAATCCCACGGTTGGCTGAAATGACTGACCAGAGTTTACCACTCCGTGCCCCCCCGCCTCTGCAAATGTCTGGGTACAGCATGGGGTCTCTTCTAGTCTCCCGTCTCTCTTACTTTGGTCGCCAGACTTAACCTCTCGGCATCTCAGTTTCCATATCTGCAAAATGAGGCCAATAATACATTCTCCAAAATACGTTCTGCAGAATAGACAGCGTGTGGCTATAATACATGTAATTAAGTGAATGTGTGTATATATAGGTAGTTCATACTCTATATGTGTGTATGTGTATACCTTGACTTCAGGTCTAGGGAAAAAAGTTCCATCGTACACTTTTTGCTAAATATAGAATGAATAGAGGGCTCCTTCTCCTGCCTTTTCAAAATCCCACAAACCGTGAAATTTGCTTTCACTGCATTTTTCTGGGCCAGCATTTGCTGTTTGGGGTCCGATTGGGCAAGGTGAGGGCCTGGGCTTGAGCAGGGCCTTTGTCGCCTACCTCCCTGGCTGGGAGGCCACAGCACCCCACCCAGGGTGAGAGAGAAAAACAGGAAGTGTTGCTAGAAGTGATGGCAGAGGGTTTCTTAAGGGGTATGGAGTCTGTTCCTCGAAGCTCTGCAGCAACAGGCGGAAACTGCCTTCTGAACAGCCTTCCTGATGACTGTGGACAGGGCTGTGCTGCCCCACTTCCCTGGTAGCACTCACAGAATTGGCTGTCACTGATCTGGAAGCCCTTCTTATGGGGATGAAGTCGTCTGTGAGCGTGACAGGAAGGAGTCCTTCTAGGTCCTGGGTCTTTGGGGGTGAGGTAGATCTGTCTCCGCTCCCCACCAAGCAGCCCCCAAGCCAGGACACCACCCAAAGGCAGGCAGTTGACATTGCCCAAGGAGGAGCCCTCTCCCATGTGTGACTCTGAGCCTTCTGATCAGTTAACCTTACTTGAGTCAGTTCCTGTGTAGAAGGTTGCTGACTCAAAGGGTTTATATTTGGGTAGAGCTTTGGCCAGGGATCTAAGCATTAACCCTCACTCTAGGCCCCTCCCACATCACAAAAAGCAACCAGGAAAGCAAAAAATAAAATCCACCAGTCATCTTGTAAAAGCTTTCCAGTGAGTTCTGCATGCCTGTGTGCACACACTCCACAGACCGATGGAAGAGCTGGCCCGGTCACAAAGAATTCTAGAATAAGACTTACATGCAGCTTCGTTCAGCTGTGTAGCCTGTGTGGAAACTTCAGCATCCCTGCTGGCACACCTGAGGAGCTGAGAGCTCTCTTCTGCTCTGATTTGGTCACAGGAGCCCAGACTGGGGCCCCGTGAGAGCCTGCATTTGAGTTCCAGTGGCAGCGCTGAGTTACTGAGTTACTTTGCAACTCGGGTCTGGGTCTTAGTTTCACTCTCAAAATGAGAGGCTTGGCTGGGCGCACTGGCTCATGCCTATAATCCCAGCACTTTGAGAGGCAGAGGTGGATGGATCGTTTGAGGTCAGAAGTTTGAGACCAGCTGGCCAACATGATGAAACCCTGCCTCTACTAAAAATACAAAAATAGTAGCCAGGCATAGTGGTGGGTGCCTGTAGTCCCAGTTACTCAGGAGGCTGAGGCAGGAGACTCGTTTGAACCCGGGAGGTGGAGATTGCAGTGAGCCGAAATCGTGCCATGGCACTCCAGCCTGGGCAACAGAGCGAGACTCCGTCTCAAAAAAAAAAAAAAAAAAAAGAGGCTTTAGAGTTCTACTGCCCGTCACTGTGGGTCCATTAAAAGCTTCTCTTTGTGAAGACAGCCACCACCTCATTTATGTTTGCTTCAGCCAGCATCACCCTCAAAACCCTCCTGGTATCACAGACAGCCCTGGCTTGGGGCAGCTGGACTGTCTACTACCCCATGCCAAGGGCATCTCCCCTCTCAAAGAATGGCCAGGACCATTCAGAGCCCACACTCCCTTGGCAAAGTCATTTTCTAGCAGTTCTCAACACTAGATTTTTGAAAGGAGTCTCAGAAGTTTCAGACTCTGAGGTCTGAAAACTGACAGAGCCAGGGTGCCATTTGTGGGGGCTCCCAAATGGTGCATATTGCAGAAAGAGCCCCAGTAATCTCACCAGGGCCTGTTTTGCTTCCCATCTACAAGCTGAACATGACCTTAGAAATCGCTTTGGTCAACCCTTTCACTTTAATGCAAAAATATCGAGGTTCAGAGGGGAAGTCAATGAACTATAAAATCTGGGGTTTTATTGTTTATTTGGTCTTGTTATTGGTGGTGGTTGGGTTGTTTTGATTTCAGTTGAGCCAACATTTACTGGGAACTTATTACCTTCCAGGAGCACCATGCAAAATGCTAAGATACAGAGAGGAAAGAATACTCGGTCCTTGTTCCTTGCTGTCCCAGAGGTCACAGTGCCCTGGGGAGGGGCACAAGGACATACCCAGTCAGGCTGCGTGTAGAAATACACAGGTGCTAAGCAAAATGGGAACGGAGAAGGGAAAAGGTCCCTCCACCTTAAGGGGCTCGCAGAAGGGTGTTCTAGAGATGGATGAGTCAGACTGTAAAAGAGCAAAGGTATCTTCTTGAATACATTCAATATCAAAGTGTCATGTACCCTGTGTGTGCAAAATAATAATAATAAAGTAAAATAAATAACAGATTGGCTGTAATCCTGTTCCGCATGGTTCTGAAGAGGTAAGGGAATTGGGAATTTTAGAGGTTCAATGCTTTGGCCTCTTTTCCCTCCGTAGGTCCTGATCTCTGGTTTGTGTGGGAGGAATTGTTGCCTCTCAGCCAGGCTGCAAGTTTCTACACCACGAGAGCCTCCAAGCGTTGGAATGCCCGTGTATAAAACAGAGTGGCTGCTTTGCATTTGCCTTTAAAAAAAAATAAAATAGAACTTAGTGCTTTATTTTTAATGCCCGTCCATATACTTTATCTCAGATTTTCATAGCTGATTTGGGAGGGTGGGTTTAAATGGCATGGCAGGTGGCAGGTAGGAGAAAGCGCCCAGGTTTTCAGGGGGATGCTATTAGCCAGGCTGGCTGGGTGAGCTGGAGCAAGTCCCTGCATTTCTGTGAGCCAGGTTTGAGGTGCATGTGGGTGATTGCCCCCTGCAATGCAGGGGATGCAGGGGACGCCAGGAGGATTAAGGGAGAGGATTCTTGTGGGAGAGTTGTGTGTGCAGGAGTCCCAGAGCCTCCCTGACTCCAGTTGCATTAAGTCTGTTTATAAGAGAAAGTGATCGCTTGGGGCACTCCTCAGGACAGAGCCTGTGGGAAATGGAGGAGTTGACTGAAGGCAGGAAGTTTTGGAAAACTCCTGGAAAAGCACTTTTGAAGTAGGAGGAGGCTGAGTTTAAGGTAAGATGGTTTGTGAATGATCCGCCTGGAAGCAGCAAGGCCTAATGACTGTGTTGCGGCAGCATGCTCCTCTCATTCCTATGGGTTATGTCAAACTTCTAGCTTCTTTGTCCCTCGGGCAGGACACAGAATTACTCGTTAGGCAGAACCCTGGCCTAAGCCACCCAAAGCACTGTTACCAGGAGCAGGGACACACGAGGGAGGTGGGGGGTAGCATAAGGTGGTTGAGGTGCCCAGCATCATGAACCCTGGCCACCTAGCGGGAGCTCTTCCTGTGTGGCCTGGCTGGCCAGCAGGGATGGGACTTGTGTCAAAGTTCAAGGCACCTGCAGTGAACGCTATTGTGGTTCGCACCTGGGACAACTGTTAGAGAGGGCCCTGGAGTTGAGGTGTTTTCCACAGAGTCAGGGGAATCCCTGCAGGGAAACTGCTGGCCAAGGACACAGAACTCCTGGGCCCTGGCCCTGTCCCATCTGCTCCGGGCTGGGGACCTTGGGCACATTGTTTAACCTCTTTGACCCTTCGTTTCCTCAGCTGGGAGATGGTAGTATAAATTCCCACTCCCTCTATTACAGGAGAGTTAGGAGGACCCCACAAAATGAAGCACAGGAACCTGCCTTGTTGATAAGAATTTTAGCAGCATCTACTTTTTATAGTTTCATGTATACCCAGTAGTGCCAAGTATTTTGAACATCTTATCATTCTGGGGTTCAGCAGGAAGCATTGAATGGAGGGTCTGAATAAAGGTGTGCCTACAGAGATGGTGCCCTGGTTCAGA
The DNA here is from genome assembly GCF_001698545.2 of Rhinopithecus bieti. Taxonomy (NCBI): domain Eukaryota; kingdom Metazoa; phylum Chordata; class Mammalia; order Primates; family Cercopithecidae; genus Rhinopithecus; species Rhinopithecus bieti. Next base: position 4,673,857 of record NW_016806198.1, read on the forward strand.
GAAGTCAGCAAGGGATGCTGTAGCACCTGGGCCCAGTTATCACCCCCAGGAGAAGTGGCACGGCAGGGAATGGGCTAGGGGAACCGGGAGAGCATCGCGGTAGTTGCCAGAAGCCTCTGGAAGAGAGAGACCACAAGCCCCCTCCTCAACTTGGCAGGACAAGAGCCAGGCGGACCAACCCTGCAACCTTGCTCTCCTCTGGCCTGCCCTGTGCAATTCTGTGGCACCAAGATCTGAACCCACCCAATGGCCAAAGGCAGGGAGCTCCTTGATGGAGCCCCCCAGGTCAGGACAAGGTGGAGGTGGATTAGGAGCAGGCCTGGAGGGCAGATTGAGTAGACACACACAAACACACACACACGCACACAGAGCTGTCATCTCATTTGAATCTGCAACAGCCGGGGGTGGAGAGGGGTGGAGAGGGGTGGTCACGAGATTACCAGTTGGCAGGTAGGATGCCTGGGAACTGGAGGGTAACCCCCTTGCCTAAGGTCACACAGCTGGTGGGAGCCCACATTTTAACCCATTGTGTCTTATCAGCCCTAGTAAAGTAAGAACATCCATTGTAAGACGTTGTGAAGACCTTTAAATTGTTATCAGTAGCATCTTAATGAGAAGCAGAATAGTTTAAGTGTTAAGGTTTGCCTGGGTTTCAATCAGAGGTTTATTACTTCATGATCGAATTACTGACCTTTTCTATGTCTCAGCTTCCTCTTCTGTCATGAGGGCACACTTTGTACAGTTGATGTGAAAACTAAACAGGTTTATTCAGTAAAGGTCTCTCAACAAATGTTAGTTTTGATTCCTGAGAAGGTCAAGATTTAGACAGGGTGGTGCGGGGGTGAGTGGTACTGCAACATGGCCTTTTAACCTATTCAGCATTCAAATAATATGATTTGAATATTTGTAGGTTAAAAGTTTCTTTCTTCCAATTATTCTGATGATGTTTGGATCATTTCTTCTGTGTGTGAGTGTGTGTGTGTATGTGTGTGTATTTTCTCTTTAAAACACATGAAAGTGCCAAAGGACAGAATGACAAGAAATTTAAAGACCTAAATTGGCTTTATTATGATTCTAGAATTGAGCAACACTTTGTTCCACAAAACAGAATAAGTTTTCCAGTGAGCTGAGCAGAGGAGGTTGGCTTTATAAACAGGACTGAAGAAACCAGAAGCAACAAAGTGTGTATTCATTACATTTAGAGAGAACACTAGAAAAATAACTGATTAGTTAACATCCGGTTACTTTAGGCTGCAGAAGGATTAAAGCTGAGGGAACTTCATGATCATACCAGTTGACAGTTTAATCCCGCCTATTTGGGAAATTGACTGTCTCCTGATTTCTCAGGAAGTGAGATGACAACTTAGTTTTGTCGATGGCTATTGAAAACCTCGGTTCTTGTCTCCTTAGTTTAAAAGAAATTAAACAAGAGACACACGGCAAAGGAGATGCAGCATGGAGCGGTCTATTGCAAAAGCGGCAGGGTATTCTGAAAGTGACGTGCAGAACAGACAGTACACTCTGATTGAGGATTCGGGGCGGGATGTTCGTGAGGACGGGCCAGGATTGACTTACTGGGGAGACTCCCTTGATGAGAGCCTTACACGGTTATTCACAAGGAGGCGGGAAGAGGAGCTACTAGTGCGCACGTTCTGGGTGGTCCTCGGGGTGCACATGTGCGGCAGCCGTACATGCTTGCTCGTATGTCACGTGTCTCATTAACATCTGAAATCTCCAACCAGGGGTGTGTTTTTTGCTATTATAATGAGCAAAGATTCAGTCTGAGGACAGGTAAAATCAAAATGTGCATCCTCTTACGGGGGAAATTCCTTACTGGAGCTAGCTTGGCTTGAATAAACTGGGCTACAGCGTGAATACTGTGGCTTCTCGTGTTGACCCTGCGGTTGCCGTGCCATGGTTGCCACATCTCGAGGACATGGTTCCCTTTTTGACTACCTATCCCCCCTCAGTTTGGGTTTAGGGACTTGGAACTTTAGCGTGGGTAACTCCATTTTGATTTTCAGCGTGCCCTGTTGGCGCCTAGCGCAGAAACTTAATCCAAAACAATGGCCTTCTATAATTTTTATTAAAGAAAGCCTATCTAATCATGTATGATTCTATAGCCCTTAAGGGAGTATAAAATATGACTTAAAAATTACTTGTAATAATTCAGAAAGGTTGAGAAGAAAAGAACATTAGCTCCAAAGTATCTGGCAGAATTAAAAAGAGGGTTACAAATGACTTTTGGAAAGTACACACTGGAGTGTGCAAATAACGTACTTTCTCTGAATTTCATTAGCTACATTAAAAAAAGAAAAGATCAAACCCAATAGATAGCACTGTCATAGATTTTGGTACATTAAAAAAAAAATCCATTTGAATCCACAGTGAACTAAAACACCAGAGTAGCTAAAAAGTCCCTTCATGCATATTTACTTAGCAGAGAGCTCTTGAGAAAAACCCAACCAGTAAACCCCAACCAAAGCAAACCCAGCTACTTTCTCTAGCTGAGAGGGTAGAATGTCTCCAAAATATTGTCTCAAGCTCAAAAAGCCTAAAACAATTCCACATAAAACAAAATCTATCTAATTGGGCATTTACCTTTTGGAAATAAAAGGCCCGGTGGGGAAAAAAAAAAGAAAAAAAAAGAAGGAAAAAAAACCCCTTTTGTTAGATCCTTAGAAGACTAGACTGGAGCCCAAAATAAATCCCCTGCATTTGGCCAAGTATTAAACGACTCTATTCTCCTTCCCTGCCTTTAATGCACTGGAGCCCTAACAAGGGCAAAGAACTCCCAGTGGTCAAGAGCTCAAACACCTGAACCAACCCAGCGACCTTCACAGACACCAGCATCTACAGCCCTGACCCGAGTTGGCCCTCAGTTCAGCTCTTCTGAGGGTCTTCCTGATTTTGCAGATAAAGATGTGGATTCAGGCCAGGCCCGGTGGCTCATGCCTGTAATCCCAGCCCTTTGGGAGGCCGAGGTGACCAGATCACGAGATTAAGAGATCAAGACCACCCCGGCCAATGTGGTGAAACCCCGTCTCTACTAAAAGTACAAAAATTAGCTGGGCATGGTGGCGTGTGCCTGTAGTCCCAGATACTTGGAAGGCTGAGGTAGGAGAATCACTTGAACCCCAGAGGCGGAGGTTGCAGTGAGCCGAGATCCTGCCACTGCACTCCAACCTGGTGACAGAATGAGACTCTGTCTCAAAAAAAAAAAAAAAAAAGATGTGGATTCAGAGGGGAGAAGTGACTTACTAATGAATGTCACGTGGGGTCCTGCCTCCAGATCTGTGTGTCTGAAATTATCATTTATACTTGGTGGGTCTTTCTTTCTTTTTTTTTTTTTATTTTTGGAGACAGGGTCTCGCTCTGTTGCCCAAGCTGGAGTGCAGTATGTGATCTTGGCTCACTGCAACTTCCGCCTGCTGAGCTCCCACCTCAGCCTCCTGAGTAGCTGGGACTACAGGTATATGCCAGTGTGGATCACTCTTGGTGAAGGAATAAGCCCAGATCTTCACCAACCTTGCAGTTCGATCACACTCGTCCTTAGTTTATGCCTTTAGAGTCTCCATCCATCACCCTTCCCACTCTGAACTGTAGAGGGGTACACAGCGCAGTGAGGTGACTTGATCCACATCTGCTCGAGTGTCTGGGAAATGGCAGATCTAGGCCTCCAGCCCTGGTAGAGCTACCTGGCTTCATTCCCGGCACCCCAGTACCTTACAGCCTCCACCTCACCCCCATGCTCCCTCCTTGACTGAGCGTGAGAACAGTGGCAAAAACAACAACATAAATCTAAGTCTCTACATCCTCATTAGATCCTAGAGTTAGCTGATGGAGCCCAAATTATCATCACAACAACATAACATAACACAACCACCACAACCACCATTTACAGTTCATGTGAAATAGGAGTGAACCGGCATCAGAAGCTCATTTGGCCAAGAACCAGCTTTAGCATTAGGAAGTCAGAGAGCTCAGTTGCTACCTGTGAGACAGGGAAGGCAGTGGAGGGTTCTGATGGTGAGACCCAGGTACGGGTGTCTCAGTGGAACCTCCAGAAAGCTCAATGAATTCACAGCACTCAGAGACATGTAGTTGGGTGGTTTGCCCATTATGTAGTTATTGTGCATGTAAATCCTGTTCTTGCAGAGGTGGAAATCAGCTTCTAAGGAGATGGAATCAAAGTCAAGCAACAGAGGCCAGAGGGGAGGAAAATCCTGCAGACAGTTTGGTGACAGGGGATCTTGCTTGCGTATTTTTTGGGGCAAACTGATTAACTGGCAGCAAGCAAAAAGATGGCTCTGGGCAAACCTTGAGTAAGGCTTCACAAAAAAATAATTTCAATTGATTGTATTTTCTAGAAAACGTTAAGAGTTTATGCATTGTACGTGACAGGCTGTCTGGGTGCTGTCTGCCCTCCACCTGGGCTGGGCTGGATTGCCTATTTTACTTCATTAGAGTTTCTCACTCGTTTAATATGGGAGCCAAGTCTTTACAGTGACTCTCTGTAAAGTATATGTTTCCACTTTTTCCCTAATCCCAGTTTATAGGTGTGGAAACCAAGGTTTAGAGAGGTTAAGTCACTTAACAGAGGTCACTTAGCTAGAACGTGGCAGAACCAGGATTTCTTTCTGAAGCCTGAGACCTCAGGCCCCATGCAGTGTAATTCCCAGGTCATCCTATATCCCTGGCTCAGTGGGGACCCTGGAAGGGAAGGGCAGCTTCTCTAAGGTTCAGATAGGAAACTGGTCACACCAGCTGCCTGGCCCCTAGCCCAGCCCATGAGATGTGCTGTGACCATGTGTGTCCTCTGGTGACCATGAACCTATGCCCTGTAATATCCTTTTGGGCAGGAGTTTCTGACTTTTCTCCACCTAGTGCTTTCCAGGTCTCACACCAGCAGCTTCATTCTCCCAAAGGCTGAGGCTCTGAGTCTTCTCCCCGATTCACCATCACTGGGGTGGGTCCGTGGGTTTATTTAGCCTGTTATAGACTGGCTTTTTTTTTCCTGTAAGCTGCTAAATTCGTCATAATTTATTGCACAGCAATAGACAATACACATGAAATGCAAATATTTTTTCTGTTATAAGTTGTCATGCTGATGGGAGTGATGGTATTTCGGTGTGTTTTTTTTTTTAATAAAACTGACATCTAGTAATTGTACATATTTACAGGGTACATAGTGAGTTTCCATACATGCAATGTAGAGTGATCAAATCAAGGTAATTTGCATATCCATCACCTCACACATTCATCATTTGTGTTGGGAACGTTCAAAATCCTCTGTTCTAGCTATTTGAAAATATATTATAAATTCTTGTTAATGTAGCCACCCTGCAGTGCCACAGAACACTAGAACCTATTCCTCCTATCTGTACTTTTGTATCCTTTTAACTGCTCCACGTCTGTCCTTGCATGGCTGCTTGCAAGAACTCATCTTTGTGGCTTGTTGGTATAGAGTGAATTCCAAGAGCCCCAAGGTACCTGGGGATTGAGGGAGGCAGTGAGCCACTTTGAGCCTGCTGGGGGGTTGGAGAAAGGACTGAGCAGGAAGGCTGAGTGTAAAGTTTGCAATCAGGCATGTAAACTTAGCCAGCTCCTTAGCTAGATGGGAGCCTCTTGGAGGCAGCCTGCTTCACGTAAAAGGAATGGTCAGCGTCGCTGTTGCAACCTTGGAAAATTCCCTTTTAATAACATCTTCACAATGGAGAGAAAGGTTTGTTGTTGTTCTTCTTACTTGAAAACGCTGTTAATCCTACCACCTGGTGGAGAGTTTGATGAATAAAGACCGTTGCTCAGGAAACATATTAGCTGCCACAAACAGGAATGTCTTTGTGAGGTGTATTACTGGCTGTTTCTAAAGCATAATCTTACATTTTAAAATTCAGTCTTTTGGCAAAAAAAGAAAATTAAAATGAAAGGGAGAGATTAGGCAGACAGGACCATTGTTCTTTCTTTCACCGCCCGATAGAAGCTTCAGATGGAAAACACACCTTTCAGAATGCGTTGAAGAATTGGTTCCAACCTAAGGCCTGCTGCTATTTTTCTGTTTCTCCCTGCGACCTGGAACAAACTGAGCTCAGCAAACATGATCCTTGGACCACAGTAAGTCTTCACTGAATGACATCGATAGGTCCTTGGAAATCGTGAGTTTAAGGGAAACAACATCAAAAACCTGATTTCACCATAGGGTAATGGATATAAACCAGAGTTCAGTGTCTCTGGTGTATTTCTGTTCATAAAAACATCACCAGACTTCTAAATGAAGGCCCCAAACAGCATCGCAGGTAGCCACAGCCTGTCCCAGTGGCTTAGGACGTGCACACACACACACACACACACACACACACACACACAAAACCACACTCTCTCACCCTGGGACCATATAAACACATCAGTTCACCTGATGTGCACAGCTTTTTTGGGGTGTGGGAAACCGGAGTACCTGGAGGAGACCTACAAGGACAAGGGGAAAACTTGCAAACTCCACATACACAGTGGTCCTGGCCAGGAATCCATCTTCTTCTCATCAATGTTATAATGAAATGATGTTGAATGAAATGGCATTATTGGAAGACCTGCGGTATAGGATTTTATACATTAAACTGATATTTATGCAATGTCAGAAATCCAAATAAGGAGAAAAAAATATACTGGCTGTGGAGACAGTTTTGAATATCAGAATATTTCTGCATTGTCAGGAACCTGCCCTGGATGGAGTAAAGGAGGTTTTCTCTTTTTCTCTGAGCCATGGTGTCATTAACTTTAGTCACCATTATTTGTGGGGGGGCGGGGGTAGGGTATGTTGTTTGAGTAATTAGTTACAGAGGTTGCACACTTTAATAGTGTCAAAGAATGATAAAGTCTTAGCATTTGCAAAGAGCCTTAGCAGTGACCTTGTTCAGCCCTTCTTCCATCTACTGAGTCATTCATTGATTCCTTGATTTACTCAATAAATGTATTAGCTCTGTCACTGCCTAACTGCGTGTCCTTCAGCAAGTTGCTGAACCTCCCTGTACTTCCTTTTCCTCATCCATAAAATCTGGATAATAATAGTACCTACCTCCCAGGAGGTAGTAAATAAACATTCAATGAGTGAACACTTGGACCGTGCTCGGAAGAGTCCTTGATAAAGATATGCTGTGGGCAACGTATCATCATCATCAATTACATTCTTGTTCCACCTCCCTCGAGCAGTGGTTTTCCTCACTGAGACTCTGCCTCGTGGTTATCCTGTACCTACTTGATCACTCCCTGTGGTAGGGAGCTCTCTGCCTCACGCAGTGGCGTTTTGACATCTGGGCAGCTTTGTGATTTAGAAGGCTCTTTCTCATTCAAAGCTTCCAACCAAAGAGAGCTTCCTAGAGCAGGTGGCAGAGTGGTGCTCTCAGGAGCTATCTGAATTTAAGGATGGGAAAGTTGGGCTCTGAAGTTAGGGTATCAGAGGCAGAAGAGACATACCTAAGATTTTAGCCATGAGAGGGACCTCAAGACCCCAGCCTCCGGAGGCTGATTCAGGAGAATGGCGTAAACCCGGGAGGCCTTCGGTGGCGGAGCTTGCAGTGAGCTGAGATTCCGGCCACGTGCACTCCAGCCTGGGCGACAGAGCGAGACTGCGTCTCAAAAAAAAAAAAAAAAAAAAAGACCCCAGCCTGCTTTTTTTTTTTTTTTTTTTTTTTTTTTTGAGGCAGAGTCCCACTACTCTGTTGCCCAGTCAATGGCATGATCTCAGCTCACTGCAACCTCTGCCTCCTGGGTTCAAGCGATTCTCCTGCCTCAGTCTCCTGAGCTCATTACAACGTCCACCTTCTGGATTCAAGCAATTTTCCTGCCTCAGCCTCCTGAGTAGCTGGGATTACAGGCATGCACAACCACACCCGGCTAAGTTTTGTATTTTTAGTAGAGACGGAGTTTCACCATGTTGGTCAGGCTGGTCTCAAACTCCTGACCTCGTGATCCACCTGCCTCAGCCTCCCAAAGTGCTGGGATTACAGGTGTGAGTCAGACCCTGGCCTCTTTATTTTACAGCTGAGAAGACAGCTCAGACGGGGCCTAGCTGGTGCGATGGCTCAGCCCATCATTAGGCAGAACCTGGATGGGAGGCCAGCCCATGGGGCGATACTGTCAAGGCCTGCATTACCTCTTAGTTCTCCTCTCATCTTGGGCTGCTCAGGATGCCCCAGAGAACATGCTCCTGTGCCCTCCTGCACTAGAACAGGCAGGAAGAGCAGCTAGACCGTGGTACCACGTATCCTATGAGGACCCCGTTGTGCCAGGCCTTGGTTGGCTAGATGATTTCCACTGTGTTTACACTGCACAGTGTCCTTTCTCCCTTTAGACCTCCCTTTGAGCAAGTTTGTATTGTCTTTTGTGAATTCTGGCATCTGCCTTCCCTTTTTTTCTTCCTGAGGTTCTGCCCAGGAAATACCACATACTGGTCCTTCTAGACCCATTCGCTGTCTAATCAGGCTTTGAGCTCACTAGTGCCACCAGTGTTTTACAGCTGAGAAGGCAGGCTCGCTGAAGTTGGCCATTGCCTGAAGGTCCCCCAGGTTGGGAGGGTCAAGTTGGGGGGTTGTCACGTACCCCTTTCCACTATGTCACAATGTTTCCTTCTAACACACGCATGCACATCGTAAAAGGCTCGAGACCCAGTGTATCTGGTCTCCCTGCCTGCATTAATAGCACCGCTGCCAACCTCCCTCCCACTTCCCTCCACTTAGTTTTGTCATCTAAGAGGACAAAAGAACAAAATGTCCCCCCTCCACCACACCGTATTTCAAAGGGCTATAAATAGGACAGTTAGTGGTGGCACGCTGGGTCACATTTGCCAGGGACAGACTTTATATGATGTCAGCCATGTCCTTCGGTCCAAGGTTTCCATGGCTAATAGTTTTCATTCTCCCTTCTCTTCCTTCCTGTTTTCGTTCCTTCTTTTTCTCCCTCCCTTTCTTCTTTTTTTCCTTCATCCTAAAAATCTTGTTCAAAAGTACATAGCTATGCAGCCTTCATCAGCTGAGGTTGCATAGAAGGCAAACCGGTCCATGTTTCACAATTCCTCCCAGATCCGAGAAAGGAACGCAACTCTGAGCAGACAGAACAATACATTCTGGGCCAGAGGACAGCTGTACAGCCTGCCAGCATCTCACTCCTCTGAAAGCAAATTCAGTCTACCCAAGAGCAAGGCCAAGGGGCTGTCTCCTGTCCAGGAGGCCCAGGCCAGGGGGAGAAGACAGGCTCTGGAGTCACCAGGCCCGCTGTCGATCAGTGGTGAGATCTGGGGCAAGTGACTTCCACGTCCGAGCTTAGTGTCACCCCTTGTGCTCTGGGAGTGACACCAACTCATCTTCCTGAGTGAGAGTTGAGATTTATAAAAAAAACAGGCCAGGCATGGTGGCTCACGCCTGTAATCCCAGCACTTTGGGAGGCCATGACTGGTGGATCATGAGGTCAGGAGATCGAGACCAACCTGGCCAACCTGGTGCAACCCCACCTCTACTAAAAATACAAAAATATTAGCTGAATATGGTGGTGTGTGCCTGTAATTCCAGGTGCTCAGGAGGCTGAGGCATGAGAATCGCTTGAATCCAGGAGGCGGAGGTTGCAGTGAGCCGAGATCGTGCCACTGCACTCCGCCCTGGCGACAGAGCAAGACTCTAACTCAAACGAAAAAACAAAAAGAAAAAGAAAAGAAAAGAAAAGAAAAAAAACCCAAGTAGATGGCTGGACCAGCACTTGGGAGGAAAGTAGGTGTTCAGTTAAAGTTTCTCCAATCTGAATCAGACTGGCAGTAGCAGGTGTGGTTGGGAGGAGGAGGTGGTGGCCCAGGAGAAGGTACCCTCGCTCACTCATGCTGACCTGGTCATGGGCAGTCAGTGCGGTCCTAGCCTTCTTGACATCCTCAATCCCTTCGGAAAGGGGCCATCTCCTTTGATTCATAGTTCTCACTCTCCAGCCTTCAGCCCCTCATCTGCCTACACCCTTACATCCCACTGTCGAGTGCAGAATTTTGGAACGCCGTTGTCAGAGGGTCACTGGAATGGATCCACCCCCACCGCTGCAGTGTAAACGTGGTTCATTCATGTCATCTGCTGCAAGGGAACATGGGATTGGGGCAGCCAGAGAGCAGCAGATGGTCATGTGCATTCAGGTGTCTTCCAGAGTAGCCTGGTGACTTTGGGCAGGTGATTGCAGACTCTGGAAAATGCGTCTAGAATTTGACTCATGCTCATGGTTGCGAAATTAAAGTTTGGAAAAGTGCCTGGTACATAGTAGGAGCTCAACAATGAGGAGCAGTCGTATTCCCTAAAGACAGAAACCCTCCATCTTTGATGAGACTCAGAAGCCGCTGTACAGCCCTGATTGGGTGGATCTTGTTGAAAGGCCCCAGTTTCAGAGGCTCAGTGCATGGAGTCTGCAGAAGCAATAAGGCCCCAGACACTTCCCTGTACTCTTCTCCCGTGTGTCTCTTGCTCCTGGCCCCCTTAGCACCCTGCTCACTGGATCCTTCTGGACCCTCACCGTGGGGCCTCTTAGATTTCCCCAACCTATGTTGCAAACTTTATTCTAGGAACCTGGTTTCCAGGCTGTTGGCCATCTCTAATTTAGTCCTAAGATAGATCCCCAAAGATGGCACAGGTTGCCTGTGGACCTTTTCACTGCACGATCCTAATCACAGCTAATGTTTTCTGAGTGTTCCATGCTTTACTAAGTGCCCTCAGTTGATGATAACAGAAAGGATACTCGCTACCACGTCTCAACAAGCATACCAGGCACTGTTCTGAGCTCCTGTGTACATTTTCTAATTCATTCTCCTAACTCTATGAGGTCAGGGACTTTTATTATCCCCATCACCAAAAGAGGAGACACACGTACTGAGTGATGAGATAACTTGTCCAAGACCCTGGTCAGTCGATGGCATAGCCATTGGCCAAGTCATTATTGTATTTGTCCCTTATGAACAGCAGGCAAAGTGAACTGCTCTTCCTCATCTGTCTTCTTCATGACCATCATCATCAGCGTTTCCACATTACAGATGAGGAAACTGAGGCTTCCAGAGGCACACGGGCAAGGCTGGTGAAACAGGAGCTGGGATCTAGGGGTTTGGATGCTGGGGTATAGGAACTCACCCTGGGGTTGAAGGTGGAGAGAGCCAGAAGTTGGTTGTCTCAGTTCTGCTCATGTTCTGGCCCCACTGAATCTGCTCACTGCCCATGTGGTGCTAAGAGCTGTTAACAGCAGAGCAGAGTGGAGCAGGGAGGGCTTTTTATGCAAACAGGGGGGTCATGAACTGGTGTGCGCAGGGGGTTGGAGAGTGTGTGCTTCAAGGTCATGTCAATCCTGGCGCCGTCTCTGCATTTGAACTCAATATCCCTTTGAGCACAAAGGGATATTGTGTTGAAGACAGACCTGGCTTTGAGTCTCATCTCTGCCAATTTCTAGCCGTGTGGCCCTGGGGAAATTATACTCTTTCAGAATCTTAATTTCCACATCTGTGAAATGGGGGTAAAACTACCAGCCCCAGAGGACTGCTGTGAAGCTTGAATGAAATCATGCACATGAGATGCTTTGCATGCTGTTGGCCTCACTGTCCGTATTCAACCCATGGTCGCTATTGTTGATGATAATAGCTCTTCCAGCAAAGCAGCCAGACCTCAGTGGTTAGCCTTCAAATTCAGAAAGGCACTTCATTATGAGGGATCCTGTGTGTTGAGCCCCTTTCAGAGAGAGGTTAAAAGTGAGAACAGCTTTCCCAGTCTAACAAGTGCATGCGCGTCCTGCCCAAAGTTCTTCTCACTCTTACTTTCAGAGCCGAGCTGGCCTCCAGAATCCCTGGGTCTCCACAGAGGGAGGTGCCACCGCACCCAAAGGGGACCCACCCTTTGAGCTTCCCTGCTTAGTTTGCTTACACGCTGGCATGAGCCATGTCATTCCTGGTTCACACACCCAGAATTTCTACCCGTAAACCTGGTTCTCATTATGCAGCCCAGCCAACAGCTCTGCTGAGGGCCTTCCAGCACTCACACCAGATGCTTCTAGGTCCTCTCACCATTCCTCACTCAGCTTCTGTGTCTGCTCTTGCACTTTCCTACTTCTGGGACAACTGTCCCATTTGCGAACTGATCTGGCTAGACTGTCTCTGTCTTAATCTCATTCTCCGTCAGTGTCATGTCATGGATGGGAATCTAGATTAAGAAACCACTTACTTGCACATTCACAAGCCTGCCCAGGACACAGAGTGGTCCCGAACACAGAGCCTGCCCTGGACACACAGGCTGATGGACCTGTGTTCTCTCTCCCCATGCAGTGGGCTTTTCTAGGGCAGAGCCCAAAGTGTACTGTTGTCCCCAGCAGGGCAGAACACAGTGCTTGGCACAGCCCAGGCCAAGGCTCAGTAAATGCTGATGGGAAGTAAACTGTGTTAGTCCCAGACTTTACACTACAATAGAGTTAGGAATTAGTTAATCATTCAGGCTCCAACCTTTATCAGTCTTATGACCTTCAGCAAGTTACTTAATCTCCTCAAGCCTCCATTTACTCACGTTCAAAATGATGAAAATCATAGTACACACATCCAAGGACCATTGTGAAGATTAACTGAGCTTTTGAGTATAAAGGGCTTAGTTTAGCAAATGCCCATAAGTACTTAAAAAATGTTATCTGTTATGCTAGTTTAAGTGTTATCTGTTATTGCTACTACTAGTATCAAAGTGATTTCTTGTTGTTTTGTATTCACTTACTTCTTAGCAGAGCCCTGCAAAGTAGTTGAAGCAGAGACAGTTCCATTTTACCAATGAGTAAAGTAAAACTCAGACAAAGGCTTTCTTTCTCTTTCTTTCCTTTCCTTCCTCCCTCCCTCCCTGCCTCCCTCCCTGCCTCCCTCCCTCCCTCCCTCCCTTCCTT
>NW_016806198.1:4686914-4798347 GCF_001698545.2 Rhinopithecus bieti
TTCCTTCCTTCCTTCCTTCCTTCCTTCCTTCCTTCCTTCCTTCCTTCCTTCCTTCTGTCTGTCTCACTCTGTCGCCAGGCTGGAGTGCAGTGGCGGGATCTCAGCTCACTGCAACCTCCGCCTCCCGGGTTCAAGCGACTCTCCTGCCTCAGCCTCCTGAGTAACTGGGACTACAGGTGCAGGCCATCACACCTGGCTAATTTTTGTATTTTTAGTAGAGAGGGGGTTTCACCATGTTGGCCAGGATGGTCTTGATCTCTTGACCTCGTGATCCACCTGCCTCGGCCTCCCAAAGTGTTCTCATTACAGGTGTTAGTCATCGAAAGGCTGTTTTTCTAAAATTGCACAGCTTGACTTGACCAGTCTCCCCTGGGGGAACACCTAGAAGCAGGCCACACTGTTTTGCATGGAACATGTCGTGCCCACAGGCCTCAGAAAAGATCCCTATAATTTAAAAATGCAGCAATAGTATTCAGCCAGACCCAGTGGTAACAGTTATCCAGATGATTGTTTGCATGGAGAGGAAAAGCTATGATTTATTAAGCAAACTGGCCCTGCTCCTCCAGGAGTGATATCCAGCTTTACTTCTAGTTTGCTGCTCTACTCCAAGAAGACACAAAATTGGAGAACACACTCTCTTGTGAGAGTTATTGTATTATATTGTAGAGTAGAAAGGAGCCTCGGGTGGCATGAGGGGGCTGAGGATGGTGGAAGTACGAATATGGGCCAAGAAATAATGATTTATGGGTTCAGAACAGGAGGAATGAGAACATAACCATGATTTGTTGGAGTGGAATTTGTCCTAATCTATGCTGTAGCTGAAGCAGGTAAGCATTTTTCTTGCTTCTAAGTCTCTTGGTTTAAGCCCAGCAGTTCCCTGCTTAGATTGGTGCTAGTGGCTACCCGTTGGATGGATGGAAATGAAAGGGATGAATGGGCTGGAATAGGACGATAGTAGATTGCCTGGTATCGGGAAGAACACTGATCCCTGGATCTAAGGCCCTCTGCCCACTGTCCAGCTGCACAGCTCTCCAGCTGTGTCATGGAGGAGCCACTTCTCTGGGCCTTGGTTTCCTCATTTGTGGTCTTAGAGAGTCACATGAGCTCTTCTGAACCTCTGCAAAAATGGGGACACTTTCTGATTTGTCTTTCTTGTATGGCTCGTGTGTATGAACATGCTTCACAGATGTTTCAGCGGTAAGAGTTTAGTTGTTGCTCTCAATTGGAAGCAATCTTGGAAGGGTGGGGAAATAGGGACTCAATATAGAAAGAGGCATGACAGCAGAGCATGAGTGAGAAGAGAACTGGGACATGGCTTTTAGAAGAGATTTCCAAGGCTCCTGTTAAAACCAAAAGGCAAGGAAACTCTAAGGAGCTGTCAGGCTGTTCCTGGGATCTGGGGCAGAAAGACAGTGGAATCATTGCCTTTCCTCTGCATTTAACACCCTAGTCCTATAATAGAGAAGCTGAAAAACTGAGGCTGCGGAAGGTGAGTCCCCCATGGGATGCAGTTCTAGTTTTTTTGTTTGTTTGTTTTGCCTTTTTTTTTTTTTTGAGATGGAGTTTCATTCTTGTTGCCCAGGCTGAAGTGCAATGGCAGGATCTCGGCTCACAACCTCTGCCTCCCGGGTTCAAGTGATTCTCCTGCCTCAGCCTCCTGAGTAGCTGGGATTACAGGCATACACCACCATGCCCAACTAATTTTGTATTTTTAGTAGAAACGGGGTTTCTCCATGTTGGTCAGGTTGGTCTCAAACTCCCGACCTCAGGTGATTTGCCCTCATCGGCCTCCCAAAGTGATGGGATTACAGGCGTGAGCCACCGCGCCCAGTGAATTCTAGTTTTTAAGATAAGCCTCCAGGTTGCAAACTTGTCCGTTGGAATTTGGAATCCAATGCAATTGCCAACTTATTTTTTTTAAAGCCAACCTAAGACCGATGAAAGATTTGGTTCAGGATGTTATGCATTGCTTCAAGTAGAGTCTTAGGCTTTAATTGAAGATCACAGTTGGCCACAGGTGCCAGGCTGTGGAGTCAGAGACTTCATTCAAAGCAGGGCTCCATGTTTAATCTGATTCATGCATTACGCCCTTATATCTTATGACGTAGAACAGTTACAGTGTATATCCTGACATAGGCATATATACGTGCAGATTTTTATATTACAAGGATTCTCGACTATTTAGTAAGATGTAACATACAGAAGGCCCAGACTCAGTAATGAGCTTCTGCGGATTTGTAACTCAGCCACACCCTGATGGATTATCTGAGATTGATCTGCCTGTTCACCCATTTATTCATGGATTCACTGGTCATTATTTAGTGCCACCTACACCCATAGGATAGCCAGTGGGGGTGAGAGTGGGGAAACCTAGTGACAAGTAAAATACAGCTCCCCTTCCCCACCTCTGAAGGCTCGGTCTAGTGAGAGCAACCAATGGTGGGATTGAGGTGATGCCTGGTGCTTAGTAAATTCTTGCTAAATGAAAGAATGAAGGCCGGGCGCAGTGGCTCACGCCTGTAATCCCAGGACTTTGGGAGCCTGAGGCAGGTGGATCACAAGGTCTGGAGATCGAGACCATGGTGAAACCCTGTCTCTACTAAAAATACAAAAAATTAGCTGGGCGTGGTAGCAGGCGCCTGTAGTCCCAGCTATTTGGGAGGCTGAGGCAGGAGAATGGCATGAACCAGGGAGGCGGAGCTTGCAGTGAGCTGAGATCGCGCCACTGCACTCCAGCCTGAGTGACAGAGCGAGACTGTGTCTCAAAAAAAAAAAAAAAAAAAAAAGGAATGAATGAAGAAACGCAAGAATTAAGCCATGGGTACTGGAAAGGGATGTGGCCAAGAAAACATGTTAGAAGTGTGATACCTATATTGTTCTGGTCACTCTCTCCTTCAAGAAATAGGAATAGACTTTCTCCCACATGCCAAATGGTGTGCAGGGTGGCAAGGACACAGTGGAATGTGGGGCAGACATGCCCTTGCCCTTATGGAGTTAACATGTTGGTGATAATGCTTTGTCGCAATGCAAGGAACACTGAAAATAGAGAGGGACTAGAGAGGGACTGTGCCCAGCCTCATCCCCAGAGTCAGCAAAGATGTCTCTGGGAAGTGGTGTTTACACTGAAATCTGAAGGGTGAGTAGAAAGTACAGAGGGAATGGGGAAGGTGTGAGCCAGTGATGCTAGGGAGGGAGGCCTGAGTTACAATTTACAAGGATCCCCCTGGCTGCTGCCAAGAGCAGGAGTTGGTATTAGAGGCGATGGCTATTTTAAGACTGGCTAGGAGGCTGTGGCAGTGATCTTCGCGCCTTAATTCTCATTTCTGAAAAGAAAGAGTTTCGTTCCTGTGGCTTTCCCAGACCTTGACCCCTAACTGTGCTGACTCTGGTCACGTTCATGTATCTTCTATGTAACATCCTGCCCCCATCAGCAGGTGCCAAATAGAATCTGCTTATAGTCAACACCACACATGGTTTCCAGAGCCAGGCAAATGCCTTTAGACAACTCTGGGCTTAGACAGTCACTAAATGCTGTTGTTTCTCCCTCTAAAAGAGCTCTTGAATCTCCCACTCCTCCTTTTGCCCAGGGCCCTGCCTTCTGGCCCTCGTTATCTCTTCATAATCACCAACTCGACAGGGACTGAACTTTCTTCCTAACACACATGTTTATCCTCATGTGTCACCATTGCCAGGGGTGTGAAGATACCTCAGTGGTTGTATCAGTCAGCTTTCTCTGTATAACAAACAGCCCCAAACCCCAGTGCCTAAAAAGAGCAGACATTTATGATTTCTGTGGGTTGATGATCTGGTCTGCGCAGTGTGTGTTAGACTGATTGCCTGTGCTGGCCCATCCACACATCTGGAGGCTGAGCTGGGGTGCCTCAGCCTCTCTCCACACGTTGTCTGTTATCCCCCAGGGGCTACCTCAGGCTTGCCAATGTGGCAGCAGAATGATTTCCAGCAGCAGCTGGGCATGGCGGCTCATGCCCAGGAACTTGAGACCAACCATGGCAACACAGCAAGACCCTACAAAAAATAAAAATAATTAGCCTGGTGTGGTAGCATGAACCTGTAGTTCCAGCTACTCAGGAGGCTTAGAGGGAGGATCGCTTGAGCCTGGGAGCTCAAGGCTGCAGTGGGTGGTTGTCATGTCACGGCCCCTCCAGCCTGAGCTACTGAGCGAGATCCATCTCCCCGCCAGCCCCCACCAAAAAAAGAATGATTCCCGGCAGCAAGAGAGAGGAACTTTTAGACATAAGCACTTTTAAAGTCTTTATTTATGTCACCTTTGCTATTGTGCCATTGGCAAAAGCAAGTCTCGTGGCCAAACTTTGATTCCCCGTCATGCTGGGGGGCTGGGGGGCAAAGCCACACTGCAGAGTGTGCGTGCAGGTGGCCTGAACAAATGGGGGCCATTTCTACAGCAATGGTTATGAGGGAGACTTCACAACCAGACTGAATGGGGATGTTTTCTATGTGTTCTGTTCCCTGCCACGTCCTGCTTTTGTCCTACGAACAAGTTTACTCGTCAGGTCTCAAAGCCTCAGCTGCCCATCCATAAGATGGGAATCATCCTTGGGACCACCTCAGTGATTTCATGAGAGGATCTAATGAGAAAACTGAGTGTCTGCACGTCTCTCAGTGCTTGGGGCCCAGTAAGAGTTGAGGGTTTCTGTGCTATTCTTAGTGTCAGATGAAGTCTTCTTTTTCTTTCTTTCTTTTTTTTTTTTTTTTTTTTGAGACAGAGTTTCACTGTCGCCCAGGCTGGAGTACAATGGTGTGATCTCAGCTCACTGCAACCTCATCTCTCAGGTTCAAGCAATTCTCCTGCCTCAGACTCCTGAGTCTCTGGGACTATAGGCATGCGCCATGTGCCACCACACCTGGCTAATTTTTGTATTTTTAGTAGAGACGAGGTTTCACCATGTTGGCCAGGATGGTTTCGAACTCCTGACCTCAAGTGATCCACCCGCCTGGCCTCCCAAAATGCTGGGATTACAGGCATGAGCCACCGCGCCCAGCCAGATGAAGTCTTCAGAAGCCCTTTCCTATCTGGCCTCAGGCTGATTTATCCTAACCCCGATGTCACACTTTCACATTCATATCTTACATATTTATTTTTCCTTTCCCCATGTTTTGTGTTTTTACTAAACAGCACCTCACTATTGCTTCGTTCAGGGAGCAGCTAAAAATATCATCTCCTCTTCAAATTCTTCTTCCAGACGGAGTTGGTCATTTGTCCTTTTTTTTTCTATGGAGTCTCTCTCCGTCTCCCTGGCTGGAGTGCAGTGGTGCAATCTCAGTTCACTGTAACCTCCACCTCCCGGGTTCAAGCGATTCTCCTGCCTCAGCCTCCCAAGTAGCTGGGACTACAGGCGTGCATCGCCATGCCCAGCTAATTTTTGTATTTTTAGTAGAGATGAGGTTTCACCATGTTGGCCAGGCTGGTCATGAACTCCTGACTTCAAGTGATCTGCCCGCCTTGGCCTCCCACAGTGCCGAGATTACAGGTGCCCAAGCCCCCTGTATTACATGTTCCTGAGTTGTTTGTGTATTTTTCTGTTTTCTCCCAGTCTGAACTCCCTGAGGAGAGGAGTTGTGAGTTACTCACCTTCCTGTCCTGGTGTGTGGCTCTGTGCCTGGAACAGAATAGGTGTTTGTTTAACAGATAGTGCTATATAAATAATTGGGTGAGTGAATGGATTAAGTGGGTGAATATCTTTTCATTATCTTGAGTCATCCTAAAAAGGCAGAGAATGGACTAAGTGCCAAAATTGACCTAAACTTTTCTCCTCTTCCCCTCCAGCCGGCACCATTTTCAGATTTCATCTTCCTGAACTGGAAATGCGAATGAGAGGAAATTAACATCCCCAAGAGCTGCAGTGAGCAAACGCATTGAGCTTGGGTCAGGACAATTCCACTGGGGGACCAGAGATGGATGGTCACTCAGCCTGTGGAGGTAAGTGACTAATCTGTCCGCAGCACAAGTGAGATGTGCTGCCATTTCTGTTTTGTTTTGTTTTCCATTGATTATGTTACATGGAGGATGTGGAAGATATTCTCCTATTTCTTGGTGTCTGAAACATGTCCTGCTTGTCCAGAAACGTGTCATTAAGAGGAGTTCCCATGGCAGGGGAATAGTGTCCCTCAGGAGAAAGATGCAGATTGTTAGTATCTAGCAGCCTTTCTTTTTCTTAAATGAAGAGCTTTCTGAGCTCTCATGAACACTGGTGACTGTTAGAGTATCTAGCAGCCTTTCTTTTTCTTAAATGGAGAGTTTTCTGAGCTCTCATGAACACTGGTAAGTAAAAACCTGAATTCAGATCATCCTTTGATGACAAGTGCCTGTCATCCTGAAGCAGGCCTGGCACGACACTCTGGTGTGTCCTAGAGCAAGTGTCAGCAAACTGTGGCCTCCAGGACAAGCCTGGCCCAGCCTGCCTTTGTAAATAAAACTTCGCTGGTGCCCCGCCATGCTCATTTGTTCAGGTGTCATGTATGGCTGTTTTCACACTGCAGCGGCCTGACTGAGTCATTACCATAGAGACTGCGTGGCTGCAAAGTCTGACATATTTGTTCCCTGGTCCTTAACAGAAAAGGTGTTGCAACCTCTGAACTGTCCACACAGAGCCACTCCATATGGGGATATGGAAATTTTAATTAAAATGAAATAATTTGAAGAATTCAGGGCTCAGTCACATCACATTTCATGTGCTTAGTAGCCACATGTTGCTTATGGGTACCCATGGACAGTGCAGATAGAAGACATTTTTGTCAGTGCAGAGTTAGCTTGGGAAAAATTGAGATCACCCGGGATGTGTCACTTCACTCTGCTGGTCTCTAACCCAGCTTGGGCATAATTGCAATCATTGCAGAAGCAGAAGGAAGGCTGATGTCTGTGAGTGTGTATAGCTGTTTTCTATATGATTACTGGCAAGGACCTCTCTCTCTCTCTCGTGTGCACTCTCTCTCTCTCTCTCTAGTATAAGAATGGAGTAGCTTTTAACATTTCTTTGGGAGCCATCTTGTGGTGTCTGTTTGTGACTCCATGTAAAACAGATCCACTTGGGCCGTGGGGTTTATTAGTTTTATTTATACAAGTAGATATGGATGTGAGCTTGAGCCCTTCTGGGGTCCCAGGTAGGTCAGGGGCCATGTGGGGCCTCCTCTAAAGGGGAAGAAGCAATGGCTTCCATGTTCCCAAGGGGTAAATGTATGGGCAAGAGCGATAAGAAACAAGGAGAGGAAGAAAATGAGCGGAAACTGTGGCGTGTGTGAGTCTTAGAAGAATGAGGAAGAATGGAGACGAAAGACAATATGGTTCCTGGTTATGGTCATAGGTTTACTTTGAAAGAACATGTTGAACAAAGTAATGACGCTTGGGAATATACCACATCTCAGAGTTGTGCTGAACACAGACAGTTCTATACGATAGACGGAGGGGGAGAGCCTTGGACTTGGAGCTAGCTCACCATCTTAGATGGGACAAGATTGGGGGCATAACAGGAGGTTCTGCTTGGTGCATAAACCAGTGCAAGTGGAAATAACAAGGGCTGATCATTGAGATGCACAGTTTGTATGGAAGGGACCCAAGAAAGAAGAGACTCTAGATGGCCACAGGTCTGGGCAAAGGCCCCACGTTTGGCATTTAGAAGTTGGGCTTTCTTATCTTTGGGTTACCCAAGCACAAGCAAGAACAAAGCAGAGACTCCATTGATGAGAAAAGATCCAATTGATATGTATTCTGCACATCTAGATTTGAAAATGGCCCCCTGCCTCTTTCTTTTGGTTGGTCTTCAAGCACCTCACCATTACAGAGGAGTACTGTATGCATTTTAAGCAGACATTTCTATAACAAACCTTTAAACCATGGAGTTTAATGCAGATACGAAGTAATTATAAGTAATACAAATAATAGTATTAATTTTTTAGTTATTTCTTAGAATCAAGCATATCAAGAATGATGATGATGATGGTGATGATGTTAACAGTGATAATATTTTTTGTCCGTTTCCAGCTTATTATGTGCCAGGTGCACTGTTCTACTAGTAATTATTATCATTATTACTAATAACAATTATTATAGCTTTAAATTATTGGGCACATACAATGCACTAAGTAATATATTGATTTTTTCTCAATCTCGTGAAACTAGAGCATTCATTTCCATTTTAATGTTTTCAATTGTTTTATTTTTATATAATTGCAAATGTATAGAAAAATTATAAGAACAGCCAGCAAATTCCTGGACTCCCTTAGTCCAGGTTTTCAAATGTTCGCATTTTATCATGTTCATTTTTTCTTTTTTCTCTACATTTTTTCCTGAAATCAGAAACTTGTATCTTAGAATACAACTTTCTAAGTCAGAAACTTAACGTTAATTTGACTATTATCTAACCTTCTGATTTCTCATTCAGATTTCACCAGTTGCCCCCGATAAATTCCTTCATGGCAAAAGAAAAGCCCGTTGGCCTGTGTCTTTCTTGGAAAACTTTCTTAATCTCGTATGTCAGCACGTTAACCTTCTTGACAAGTTCAGGCCAGTTATTTGATAGAATGCACTCAATTTTGGCTTTTCTGATGTTTCCCTGTGGTTAGGTTGGCAGGACTAGCCCAGAGCTGCTGTGCCCTTTTCAGTGCACTGTATCAAGAGGCACCAGTGTGGCTGTCTCCCATTACTGGTGATGTTAGCTTGGAGCTCTCAGTTAAGGTGGTGTCTTCCAGGTGTCTCCAATGCAAAGTTACTGTTTTACCTTTGCCATTAATAAGCATCTTAAGGGGAGAAGTTCTGAGATTGTGTAGATACCTGATTAGTCCTCAGTCTATCAATCATTAGTTTTAGCATCTTTTGATGATTCTTGCCTGAATAGATTTATTATTATCATAGTTGCCAAATGGTGATTTTTCTAATTTCACTGCTTCTTTTTCATTTATTAGTTGGTTTCCTACTATAAAGAAGAAATTTTCTTCCTCCGTTCATCTTTTTTTTTTTTTTTTTTTTGAGACAGAGGAGTCACTCTCACCCAGGCTGGAGTGCAGTGGTGCAGTCTTGGTCTTTGCCCACTGCAACCTCTGTCTCCCAGATTCAAGCAGTTTTCCTGCCTCTGCCTCCTGAGTATCTGGGATTATGGGCATGTACCACCATGCCCAGCTAATTTTTGTACTTTTGGTAGAGATGGGGTTTTACCATGTTGGCCAGGCTGGTCTCCAGCTCTTGACCTCAAGTGATCTGCCTGCCTTGGCCTCCCAAAGTTCTGGGATTACAGGCGTAAGCCACCATGCCCAGCCCTTCCTTTCTTTATATCAGTGTGGACTCATGGATTTTAACTTTATTCAGTAGGTTGCAGTCTTTCATGATCATCAGTTATTTTGATATTTACATTGCCCCAAATCTGTCCACTAGGGCCTGGCTCCTGTGCCTCTAACATTTCTCCATCATAGTTTGAGCACTTGCTGCCTTGTTGTCACAGCAGCGTATTCTAGCCTCATCTTCTACTCTCCTCACCTCAGTGGTGGAATCAACATGGGAGCCTTGGTTCCTTTTCATGGCAAATGGTGTTCAGAAACCAAGATCTGGCCACTAGGTGTGCTTATTGTTCCTAGAGTAGCATTGCCTCTAGGCCCTCTGGGCAGACATAACTGGGGTGTGTGTGTGTGTGTGTGTGTGTGTGTGTGTGTGGTGTATCACACAGACAAGCACATTTCTATACATACATATGCACATCTACATGTACATCCACACATCATTCAGATCATTTTCAGATTGACTTATCTATCTATTAAAATCACTGTGAGTTCACACTAATGGTACTAGGACATTCTGGAAATTCATGTCTATCTGAATGATGCTGAACAGTCATTCTACTTTCACTCTCAATGCTACCACCAGCTACATTTATTAAACCATGTTCAGGCCCAGTTTTAGACCCTTTCCCTCTCTGTTACTTCTGACGTCAACTCAGTGGCCCAAGTACAGATGAGCAAACCAAGACTCTGAAAAGCTAATTAACTTGTGCAAAGTTATACAGCTGGTAAAGTGGCAAGCTTATAGGGAGCACCTGTTTGTCCCTCAACTTTTGATCAAAGGGCCTAGGGAGAAACCTCTGTCTCAGGACAAAAACAAGAGCAGAAGACCGGGGTAGCATTTGTCCCTGCTGACAGCATTTGTCACAGTGCAGGCCAGCCAAACATGTGGACCAAGTGTATGGTCTGCATCTCTCAGATGGAGTCCTATTAGGAGGTGTGTGTAGATGCACGTCGTGGTGTGTGTTGCATGTGGGAGTGAGAGTTTCTGTGGGGGATGCAGGACTGCTGTCCTGTCCTTGTGAAGACATTGATCAGGTTGAGAATGTGATTATAGAACCGGGCCTCTCTGCAGAGGGAACATTTCTTTTCTTGCAGGGTGGTTTCTTGGGAGAGCTGCTTCAATGTAGAAGCCTTAACTTAAATACGTTTTTGTCTCCAGCTCCCAGCAAAGATGCAGAATGTGCACCAGATAAATGCTGGTTTCAGGCAGGCATTGACAAACATTTCTGAGCTGCTTCTGTGCCAGGTACTGCTCTAATCAGACAAAGATCCTAGCTAGGGGTGAGAAAGAGGAAGAGATGCACAGTAAAAAAAAAAAATATATATATATATGTATATATGTATATATATGGTGTGGGCAGGGGCAGGAGGTCCCAGGGCAGGGCACAGCATGGATGTGGTGGTCAAGGAGTATCTCTTCCAGGAAATGTTTCTAGAACCAAGTCACACGGCAGACAGGAAAGAACAAATAGGGAGGTGAGAAGGAGAACAGGGGCTGTTGATCAAAGGACACGCAGGGACTGATTCAGTCTTCTTCAGGGGACTGTGGCTTCCCCCCAGAGAACGAGGCCTATTTTCCTTCTGGGCAGTGCCACATGGGCGGACACTCTCCCTGGGAGCTAAAGCATTTCCTCCAACAACAAAAAAACGTTATCAGCTGGCCCAGAGACCAACTGCAGGCCAGGGCACTCTGATTAGATAAGAGGGCATCCTGTCTGTCATTCAATATTCTGAGGGCAGCAGGAAGGAGCTGTTGGAATTTCTGTTGCTGATAACCTTTAAGAGCAGCAGTGGCAGAAATGGGGGTTGTTTGGGGTGGGAGGGGAGAGGAGACTTGGGAGCACTCTGGAGTATCTGAAAGGCTGATGGGGAGAGAAGGATTAGCGGATTAATGTGTAGAGGGTGATTTTGAAGATGGATCCAAGTTGCATGAGTGAAGTGAAGAGGGAGGGAGGTTCTCATTCAGGCTGTTTTTCCTTTCTTCTTACTCATTCATTCATTTAGCAAATACTTACTGAGTGCCTTCTAGCTCACTGGCACTTGGCTGAGCACTGGAGGTAAAACAATAAGATGAGAGCTATGTCCTCAAGATGTTAATAACTTACTTATTTCCTTATTTTATTTATGTATTTATTTTGAGATAGAGTCTCACTCTGGCGCCCAGGCTGGAGTACAGTTGTGCCATCACGACTCACTGCAGCCTTGACCTTCTAGGATCAAGTGATCCTCCTGCCTCAGCCTCCTGAGTTGCTGGAATATGAGCGTGCGCCACCACTCCTGGCTAATTTTTTTTATTTTTTGTAGAGATGATGTTTTGCTATGCTGCCCAGGCTGGTCTGGAACTACTGGGCTCAAGCAATTCCCCAGCCTCAGCCTCCCAACGTGTTGGGATTTCACGTATGAGCCACCGTAACTGCCCGATGATAATAACTTAATGGGAGAAACAGATCAATTAATAAATCAGTGGTATGTTTAGGTGCAGTTCTGGTTCTTTAGGTCCTGAAGCTTATACAATTTGGGAGTTTTCCTTAAGGAAAAATAATACAAAGTTATGACGTTAAAATAAAATGCAAGCCCTAGATAAGTGGGGTGCAGCCCAGGGGCTGGAGCGTCAGCTTCCTGGACGTGCACTGGTTCTTTGCTCGGTTTGCAAGCTGCAGTGTCAGTGAGTGCCTTCTCTTACCTGCTGCCTGCCGGATGAGCTGACCACAAGGGGAGTTGGCGGTGGGAATCCTGGTGCTCCGTGGTACAGTGAACTTACTTGCCTTCTGGATCCTCCGAGTCCTTGTTCTTGGGCTCAGGGAATAGGGCTAAAGTTCTTCTTGTTTCTGCTGGGATTTTCGAAGGCACTTTCCTTGCAGTTCTGCAGGCTGACCTGTGATCCCACATCAGAAACTGCATTCTCAGGAATCAGCTGAGCTCAGGAGTCCTGGGGCTGGTGGAGTGTTTGTGAGCACTTTCGCAGGGCTGACTGTGGCTCTTATGCCTTTCTAACAACCCCCCACACATAGATTTCACCCCACAGCCTCCCTGGCAGCCAGCTGCTGTCATTTCTCTTTTTTACTGGTGATGAAACCCAGGCACAGACTGGAAGTAACTTACAGTCACACAGCTAATAAGTTGGGGGGCTGTGCTTTGAAGGCTTATAGTGTCTCCAGAGCCCAGTCCACTTGCTGCCTCCCCATCGTCCTCACTGCCCAATGCTTTTAAGCAATATGCTGGAAATACCTGCAATGTCAAGATTAGGAGATGGGCTAAATCCAGTACAGCCGCAGAATGGAATAATACGCATTTGAGCCACACAGCCAGCACGGTGGAATGCTCTGATGTTTGGTGTGAAGGTGGGGTGTCTAATTACATATGCACAGAGAAAGGAATAGCAAGTGCTAACAGTGTTTGAATTCCCTCAGCCTTTTGCATCCTCTCCTGGGCAGCTGTAACAGACTCACTCACTCACACATGCATTCAATCGGTTTTACTTTTTTATTATTTTTGAGATGGAGTCTTGCACTGTCTCCCAGGCTGGAGAGCAATGGTGCGATCTCAGCTCACTGCAACCTCCGCCTTCCAGTTCAAGCAATTCTCCCTGCCTCAGCCTCCCAAGTAGTTGGGATTACAGGCTCCCGCCACCACACCTGGCTAATTTTTGTATTTGTAGTAGAGATGGGGTTTCACCATGTTGGCCAGGCCAGTCTTGAACTCCTGACCTCAGGATCCCCTCACCTCGGCCATCCTGAAGTGATGGGATTACAGACATGAGCCACCATGCCCGGCCATTCAGTAGCTTTTAATTCAATGCCTTTGACATGCTGAGTACTGGGGATACAGCAGCAAAAAACAAAAACATGGTTTCTGCTGTCATGGAACTTAGTCTGGCCTGTTGTTTGCTGCTTCTGCCTATACTTTCTCCCTCCAGCTTTCACTAGAGAGATCTTTCGGAAGCCCTCCATGGTTCCCCCATGCCCTCAGATGCAGCCCCTCCCTGCCGCTATTGTCTCATGGGTAAAATGGACCAGAAGACGCACAGACCTTCCGGACATCAGAGTGTAGCTCTTCTCAGTTGTTGGCTAGAGGCTTTGCAGTCACAACTCTCATCATTACCATCTTCTAGAAAGGTCAGGCACCGGACAGCTGAAACCATGGCAGCCAGCAACAGGAAGTGCCCTCCCTGGGCGCTCAAAGATCCAAGACAGCCGGGCCCTGTGTTCATAGGAACAAGATTCCAGATGTCTCTGCTGCTTGCCAGCCTCGTGACCTTCATTCATGCAGGGCCTTGTTTTCTTGATTCAGTGGGGGCCAATCCTGGCCCCCAGGGGAGAGGGATGCTGCAGGGATGTGCAAGCTGTAGAGGGTTCCAGAGAATGGGCCTGGCGTTCTGCAAGCCTGGCACCCCTCCCGGATGCTTTCCTCCAGCCCTTGGAGCTTGGGTGGTGTGGTGTTAGGATGATTATTGGGTTTCCTCCACAGTTCCTGGCTCATTCTTCTGTAGCCCTTGTTACAGCCTTTTGTGATAATATTGGGTGTGGCAGGCCTCAGGACACAGGATCTCTCCAACCTTCTCCTGCCTTCCTTCCCCTGCCCTAACACAGGACTCTAATCTTTCCCTGCCTTTCTGATTGTGGGTCTTGAGATCCTCCCCAGAGAGGGTCCTGCCCTGTACCCTGGGAGAAGGAATGCTGACATCAGGAAGCTTCCATAAAACCCCAGAAGACGGGGTTGGAAGAGCTTCCAGATAGCTGAGCACTGGAGGTTCCTGGAAGGTAGCACACCCCTTCCCGCATACATCCCCCCACGCATCTCTCTATGTGTATCATATGTACCAGTAAATATGTTTTCCTGAGTTCCAGGAAATTAATTCCAGCAAATTAATCAAGCCCGGAAAGGGGGTCATGGGAACCCAATTTGAAGCCAGTTGGTCAGAAGTTGCAGAAAACCAGACTTGAGACTTGTGTTTGGGGTAGGAGGTGGGGGGCAGTCTGGGGAACTGATCTCTCAACCTGTGGGATCTGACACTGTCTCCAGGTAGACGGTGTCGGAATTAAATTGGAGGACACCCAGCTGGTGTCCACTGCGTGGTGTGTGGGGAAGAATTCCTACACGTGTGGGCACAGAAGTCTTCTGTGTTGACCGTTAGGGTTTGAGAGCAGAGGATAGGCAGGGTTTGAGAGATTTTACAAAACAGGTAGAAATAACGCTTTCTGAGACTTGGTTTCCCCATCTGTAAAAAAAAAAAAAAAAAAGAAAGAAATACTAATAGTACCCACTTGGGAGAGTTCTGTGAGGATTAAATGACATGAGGACTCAAAAAGCTGGGTACAATGTCTGGCCCATCGTGAAGGCTGAGTAATTGACAGGTGCATTTATCACTACGGTTCCTCGCTGGGCCCGTGATAAATGAGCCTGTGGCAGGACATGAGTGAGCTGCAAGAACAGGAGCCAGGCCTCCCACCTTGCTGGCTCGGAAGGCTGTCTGGCTGCAGCAGACACACTCTTCCCAGAAAGAAGGAGCTTTCCATGGCGAACTACTGTGGCCAGGCCCAGACGCCTTTGCAATACCAATGTCCCAAGAAGAGAAGGCCCATCAGAAGGATGGAAATTTTCTATGTGCTTCTAGATTGATCCCTTCTCAAAAGACTAATTTTTCTTCTAGTCATGCCCAGCTATAAGCATTTGGGCATTTACAGATAACCTTTGTTCCTGAAGGGCATCCGGGTATGTCCTTCCTCCTTTCAATACCCATGACCCTTACTATCCTGGGACAGAGTGCACATTGCAGGAAGGACAAGGCTCACCATGGTCAGGGTCCCATCAAAACCCCCAGCCTCATCTGTGCTCTCCCTGTCCCACCCCACCTTCTGCTAATCACAGAGTCACCTTCACAGTGTGGACCCTGAATACAGATGACTTGGGTTCAAATCACAGTTCTGCTTCTTTTGCAACCCTGGATACAGTATCTTCTCTTGATCTCAGTTTCCTCATCTGCAAAATGGACATAACATAACAACAGCACCAACCTCCAGGATTGAGTGAGTTAATTCAGGCGTGCTATGGAGATATTTCAGGCTTGGTTCCAGGCCGCTGCAATAAAATGAGGATTGTAGTAAAGCAAGTCACACAAATTGTTTTGGATTCCCAGTGCATACAAAAGTTATATTTATACTATACTGTACTGTAGTCTGTGAAGTGTGCAGTAGCATTATGTCTAAAACAACAACGTACATACCTTAATTTAAAAATTCTTTTTTGGCCGGGCATGCTGGCTTACGCTCCTAGCACTTTGGGAGGCTGAGGTGGGCAGATCGCTTGAGGCCAGGAGTTCCAAACCAGCTTGGGCAACACAGCGAGATTTGCCCTCTACAAAAAATGTTAAAACATTAGCCAGGAATGGTGGTGCATGTGCATCTGTAATCCTAGTCACTTGGGAAACTGAGGCCAGAAGTTCAAGGCTGCAGGGAGCTACGGTCAGAGCTTGACAGAGCGAGATCCTGTTTCTAAAAAAAAAAAAAACAAATTAAAAAATACTTTCTTGCTAAAAAAAATGCTAATGGAATGAGCACGTGCTGTTGGAAAAATGGCACCAGTAGACTTGCTCAACAGAAGGCTGCCACAAACCTCCAGTTAGTAAAGACAACAACAACAAAGTAACAACCCAGCATCTGTGAAGCAGGATTAAGTGAAGTATGCCTATGTACGTGGAAGTGCTTAGAACGCTGCTAGACGCAGCAATCTCTAACGGCCAGTATTCTATAGAGAATATGAAGCTAAAGATGTGGCTATGGATATAGATGTAGATATAGATGTAGATATAGATATAATGTAGCTCTAGTCTGTGATCATCACCCCAAATGAAGCACCTGCCATGTCTGCAGGACTTGGTCTGTGAGGTTTGCATGTGCTCTTCTCTACCTGGAATGCCCTTCTCTTGCTTTCCTGGGGAGCCCTCCCTTCTTCACACTCAGCTCTAGAGTTGTCTCTTCTGGGACTCCGCCCCCCTATTTCCACTCCATTCTCAGCTCTAGGGCTTCTCCTTCGGCAGCCCTTAAACCCCCTGCCTGTGTCTGCCTTCCTTTCACTGACCACACTGTCTTGTGAAGAAGGGCCCGTGTACCTGTCCGTTTCCCCTGCTGCACTGGGAGCCCCTTGAGCAGTGGTAGTCTATGCTTCATTCTTCACTGGATTCACAGAGCACCCTCTGGGCCAGGCATGTCTTTCCCTCACCAGCACCGAGACTGGTGCTCTGAAGGCTGGTGTAGTGTGGCCATTTCTCTCAGCCACAAAGAGCCAGCCCAGCTGCTGGTTTGATAGACATGATGTCCGGCTAGCTGGCCATGCTACTGGCCTGGACACATGGCTGGGCCCCCTTGGGGAGTACTTTTCTCTTCTTTAGCTCCTCCGACTTGCCTCCAGCCTTTGGAGAACTGGAAATGGGCGGACCCCATGTCTGTAGGCTCCTGGTCCATTCACTTCCCGGTCCACACCTTGTCTGCATTCCATGCAGGCCAGAATACAGAACACTTGCTGTTTGCAGCTCTGTCTGCCTCCAATTAACTTATGCAAACACATGCTGTCAAAATACCCCCCAGCCCTTTCTGATATGGATGGCATGGGGTGGAGGAGGAAGAAGACACAAGTGAACCCAAAGCCAGCATGTCTGAAATCCATTTGGCAAGCATTTGTGCTATGTCCTATATTCAGTGCCTGTGTGGGGAAGTCAGTTCACTGTTTTGCTCATTGGCAATGAAGAAATGGCATTCATGTAAACACTTTCTCACAGTCTCTCAAAATATCCTTTGTGCTGGAGGATTGGCTGTCAGAAAAAGAGGAAGAAGGGAAGGCCTTTGGGTCTGAGGAGATGATTTGCTTATTCTGTTGGTTGAATAGGGTGGAATTGGCTTTCTGCACTTTGCAACCTCAACAGATGGTCAGTCATCTAACTGGAACCTCCTTGGGGGTGGGGCCTTTTCCCCCATTGAATCCGCAGTATTTTGGTAAAGGAGAGGTCACTCAGGGAGTGTTCTGGAATTGCCCCGAACAGTTATGCTATATGGCTGTATTGTGTTAATATTTCATCAAGAGTACTCATCTCTCCCTGTTGCTGCAAATTTGCATATTAGTGTATGTCATCATCATTATCACAAACACCACCGTGTCGCCTTTAGCATTTTCTGTCATTTGAACTATGTCCTTGCAATAAGTTCCCAGGAGAGAGATACTGAAAATGCCTTGAAGGTTCTTGCCACCTATTACCCATTGTGACTTTGCTGTGAAATGAGGAGTGGAAGGGAGATGGGGGAACAAGAGCTGGAAGGGGATCCCTATTGAGGCTGGGACAGGGACCAGTGCAAAGGCCGGGATACAGCCACAGTGGGATTGTTCGATGGGCAAGTGGGTCTGCCTCCAGTGGAGCACGGAGTGCAGGTCAGGAAGGAATGAGGAGCTGGGAGGGATGGACACAAGGATGAAAAGACAGGAAGTTCAGACAGAGGAACTCGCTCCTGATAGGAGAGAAAGCCCACTCTCATGCCTCTCATTTCTTGGGGGCTAATGTGCAGTGAGTTGGTGGGGAGCGGGGTGAGCTCTCAACATCTGTGTGTAGGCTGCTCTAGAGCACATGCCTGCACTAGAGCCCATGAGTCACCTCAAGTCCATTTGAAAAATTAGAGTGTTGGTAATTCACAGGGGAAAAATAGCACAGACGAGGATCATGAGATCCTGGCTGTCTGCAACACCTGCACGTCATTCTCTGTGGTCTCCAGGGTGCCACAGACTTAAGGAATTTTACACAACTCTGAGGTTTGGAATTCTGTGGGTCTCCACGGAATTCAGAGTGCCATTGGGCTGTGGGGGGTGGCGGGGGGGGGGGACTAGAAGACCCACATTCCGTGGAAATCCAGGGATTCCCGGAATTCCAGCATCCAGTAGAAATTCAGAGAACCATGGCCCCTAAGTAATTCCTCTGAAGGAAACATAGTCAAGAAAGACAAATTAATTTACAGCTACTCCTTCAGCTCCAGCCCGGCACTTAATTAGTGCCTTAGTGGTTTGAATGAATGAATATGGGAAAGGGTGAGAGAAGGAGTGAAGCGGAAGATCGCCCTCCAAAGCTATGCTTCCCATCCTCAAATGTCACCTCCTCCACAGTGGGGAGGGGCATGTGTCTGTCCTGCGGACTCTTCTGGCATTTTGTAGGTGAGGGCTAAGGATGCTGTAGATCCTACACAAGGGCAGGGAGAACAGTTCTGGCAAATTGCCAAACGTGTCCTCCTCAGAACACCACTGGACGTTCAGTACTGAGGAACAGCAGAGCATGGCGTCACACGAGCCGCCCCAAAGTTTTTGCTCTCAAGGGTGATCCTTCCACACGATTACTATTGATTGGTCACAAGTAGCTTTTGATGTCATGGCTTTTATCTGTTAATATGTGTCATATTCTATATTAAAATTGAGGAATTATTTAAATATTTATTTAGTACTTCCTTGGAAAAATAATAATGAATCTATCATATGGTAACATAAATGACCTTTTTTTCTTTTTTTTGAGACAGAATCTTACTCTGTTACCCAGGCTAGAGTGCAGTGGCACAATCTTGGCTCACTGCAACCTCCGCCTCCCAGGTACAAGCGATTCTCCTGCCGTAACTGGGATTACAGGTGCCCGCCACTGCACCTGGCTAATTTTTGTATTTTTAGTAGAGACGGGGTTTCACCATGTTGGCCAGGCTGGTTTCGAACTCCTGACTTCAGGTGATTCACCCGCCTCAGCCTCCCAGAGTTCTGAGATTACAGGTGTGAGCCAGTGTGCCCATCCCATAAATGACATTTTCATGAAAAACATAACTACTTACCCAAACAAACAACAACAAAAAATAAGAAGAGTGGTATTATTTTACAGATCCCTTTACTATCTGGCTTAAAGGAAAACAGCTGGGTTTTCATCTCTGCCTCTGTATTCAGCCTTTTGTGAAATCAGATGTCATTTGTCTCTGGGGAGCTCTACCGTACATGCAGGAGAGAATGAGAGTGAAAGAGTAAATGAAGCCTTCGTCTCATTATGAAAATGGCTTTGACATCGTGGATTCCCCAGAAGGATCTCAATGACCCACAGAGATCCCTGAAACATAGTCTTAAGAACCTCAGTACAGTGGTTAAGAACATGCCTTTTTTTTTTTTTTTTTTTTAATTTTAAGTTCTGGGATACAAGTGCAGAATGTGTAGGTTTGTTACATAGGTATACATGTGACATGGTGGTTTGCTGCACCTGTCAACCTGTCATCCAGGTTTTAAGCATGCATTAGTGATTTGTCCTAATGCTCTCCCTCCCCTCACCCCCGACTGGCCCTGGTGTGTGTTGTTCCCTCCCTGTGTCCATGTGTTTTCATTGGAGAAGAACATGGCTTTTCAAGCAGGCTGCCTGGAGGTGTTTGGGAGGAATTGCATCCCGGATCCACTTGCAGCCCATTGAGTTACCATAGACAAGAGATTTCACTTCTCTGTACCTCACATCCTCTGTAAAATGGGGTAATAGTACCTACTCATAGGATTATTGTAAGAGTTACATTAGTTAATATTTTAAAGCTCTTAGAACAGCCAGGTACATATGAAATGCTATACAGGTTATGTATCTATAGCTACACACACATATCACATACATACTATATACATACATGTGTATATATGTACACATGCATAACGTATATATACTAGATATGTGAGTATATATGTGTGTATACTATCTATTCGTGTATATTTATGCTATATATTTATTGCATATACTAAAACCAACTGAAAAATCACAAATGTTACCATAGCAAGTCATCCATTTCACATGATTTCTAAAAATATGAATAGGTAAGAGCCATTTCTTGAGGCAGCTTTTCTATCACCTACTAAGAGCGAGGGACAGCCGCTGCCCTGTTTGGGGTGCTGCAGAGCATAATCATAAATGTGGGAGTCCAGATCCAGGTCAGCTGTTGGGGCTCCAGGAGTCTGCGGACCCCTGCTCTCACCTCTTTGTGTCACCAGAGCTCCGGATTAAGGGCTTTCTGACAACTCCTGACCACACTCCTCATCTTCTTTCCTTCCCTTTGTCTGATGAAGCAACTGTCTTCATTTGGCTGCCTGATGGAGAACATCTGGCTCCAGGCACCACAGAAATCAAAGAAGGAACCCACGATGCTGGCCCTAGGAAGTCCCCAGAAACCCCAGGCAGCTCCTCCTCTCACACGGGATGCTTTTCACGAAATACTTTTTGTCTGGAAGCTCTCCATGTGAGCTTTACAAAGCCATGTGCATTCCCTTAGCCTTTGAAAATGCTCATAGATTCAAGAACAACAACAAAAAGCCTTGGCGTCAGTGATCTGAGCATAGCATTGGAGTATGCTAAGGCAGCATCGGGGACTGGGAGCGGTGGCACATGCCTGTGATCCCAGCACCTTGGGAGGCCAAGGCAGGTGGATCACCTGAGGTCAGGAGTTCACGACCAGCCTGACTAATATGGTGAAACCCCGTCTCTGCTAAACAAAATTAACTGAGCGTGGTGGCGCATGCCTGTAATTCCAGCTACTTGGGAGGCTGAGACAGGAGAATTGCTTGTACCTAGGAGGTGGAGGTTGCATTGAGCCGAGATGGTGCCATTGCACTTTAGCCTGGGCAGCAAGAGCAAAACTCCGTCTCGAAAATAAATAAATAAATAAATAAATAAAATGAAAGAAGGCATCAGGACACCAGCTCCTTGTCCTCTGAGCGCGTGCTGTGCAGCGAGGTCCTCAGCGTGACACTCACCTGGAAGGCATTCTGAATAGGACGAGACCCACCATGTCACCCCCCTGCTCTAGTTTATTCATTAATTCAATTATCAAACGTCAGTGGAATGCCTACAAGGGCCGGGCAGTGTTCAGAGCGCTGGGGACACTTCCATAAACTCACAAGCAAACATTCCTTGCGAAACCTACAGTTCAGTCGGGGAGACTTCTGATAAATAACAAAGTTCACAAATTAGAGATTTCATGATGTGTAGGAGGACAGGTACTAGAAAAGAGCAGGCAGGAGGCTGGGGAGCACTGGCAGCAGAGGGGCCTGGGGTCAGCAACACCGAGAAGAGAAAGATGAACAGATTTGAGGAAGGCGAGAACCTTGTCCATGTGGGTCTGGGGGACAGCCCTCGAATGGGGGTTACAGAGCTATGCCTGGTGAGTCAGGGAACTGAGAGTCCGGGAGCCTGGGCAGTGCATGAGGGGCTAGTGGTCAAGTGAGATGCGAAGGGGGCGGCCAGACCAGAGGGGTTCTTGTTGACCTTTGGTGATATGGCATGCCTCCAAGGTGACACTGCCCCTTGCTGGACTGCAGTGACTTCTTGCTGTTGACTTCCTAGACTTCTCTGGGCATCTACCCTAGAGCCCACCATGGGTCCTGGAACCCCTCTTCTGGGTCCCCTGATGTTCTATGTCAGCTCTCGCCTAGCGTCCTCACCTTCAGGTGGGTGTTCATCTGTCTGCCTGTCTGCCTCCCCTGTTAGCCGGGCCTTTCAATTTTCCATCCCACCATAAGGGACAGCCGGCAGGTCCTGAGTTTTATGACCTTGTACATTTGTTTGGTAGCAGCACCTTCAACCTCTAAGCTCCTAAGACCTGTCTCTCTCCTTCATTAGAACTGCCACATCCTCTCTGGCCTACTTTCTGTCTGGCATTTGCCTGACACATTCCTCCACTAGATGCCAAATTCCCCAGGGCGAGGACCCAGTCGGCCTCCATCTGCGTTACCTTGAGCACTATGGCAAGAGGGCTAGAAAGCCTGTCCCGTCGGTGGGAGGACCCATCACCACAGGGGTTTGCCCACGAGTCCTGTATGCCTGGCCCTGCCTAGCTGTCTGTGAATCTCCTGTGTACGCTCTGCTCGGTCAACCGCTGGTTCGCTTTGTCCCACCCGTGCTGCGTTCCTGTACTAGCTTGTTAGTTGCAGAGCCCCATGTGTCTTAGCACAGGCTGATTCCTTGACCAGAAATGCCATTTTTCTATTTATTCATCCAGCAAGTGCATTTACTGGCCCTTGCTAACTCATTGGAAGGACCATCTCCATTAGGAAACTGATGCCCTGTCTTGTGACACGTTTTCATCTGGATACATTGGAGTGCGAATGCTAGACCCTGGGGTGGAGAGGGGAAATGTGGTCCTGCCCTTGGAGCCCTAATACCCTAGCTCCAGGGTCAGCAAATGTTTTCTGTAAAGGGCCAGGTAGTAACTATTTTAAGTTTTGTGGGCCAAATCATATCTCTCATGACTATTCACATTTGCTGTTGTAGCACAAAGCAGCCATAGACAAAACATAAATGAATGAATGCATTTGTGTTCCATAATACTTCATTTACAAAAATAGGTGGCAAGGCCAGATTTGGCCCGTGAGCTGTCATTCAGTGACCCTGGTCTTGACTCCGTGTAGGCCATAGAGGGAAACAGCTTGTATGGCTCAATGTACTCACTAATTGCTAATTACTAATGTTCCCATCACTGGACAGAGACTCTTCCAGGGCACAGACTGTCCCGCAGTCAGCATTGTGCCCTCAATGCCTAGCACAGCACCTGACACAGGGTAGGCACCCAGGATGTGTGAATAAATCAATGAGCAAGTGAATGGAAATTCTATGGGTACTGAGCTTAGCAATCTAGGCTAGGCCCTGCTCCTTCTCTACAGGCACAAAATGCTGGCAAAGGGCTTGGTGTGGTCTCTGGGGGCCCTGGGAGTGAAACTAAATAGGCTTCTCCAAGTGCACCATTTCTGGGTAATATTTTTTTTTTTTTTTTTTTTTTTTGGAGACAGGGTCTCGCTGTGTCACCAGGCTGAAGTGCAGTGGCGCGATCTTGGCTCACTTCAACCTCTGCCTCCCAGGTTCAAGCAATTCTCCTGCCTCAACCTCCTGAGTAGCTGGTGCTACAGGTGTGGGCCACCACACCCAGCTAACTGTTGCTTTTTGTTATTGTAGTTGTTTTTTAAGTAGAGTTGGGTTTTCACCATGTTGGCCAAGATGTTCTCAATCGCTTGACCTCAATCTGCCCACCTTGGCCTCCCAAAGTGGTGGGATTATAGGCATGAGCCACCACGCCCAGCCCATTTCTGGTAATTTTAATGAGCTCTCAATGGGGGTGGGCTCAGTCCCCTGGGGTGGCCAGAGCCCATCTGGATTGACTTCAAGGAGCTATGATGTGAGCTGGGGCAGGTGGAGACTTTGTGGCATGGGACCCACCAGCAAGCAAGCTATGCCTTCCTTCCCGCGGATCTTTTCTGGCTCTGCGTGGGCCATGGGCTGAGTCCTGGCATACAGTTCTCCCATGCCTAGGATGAGCCAAGTGCTATTCTGACGGTTGCACACACATGATCTCGTTTAATTGTCATGGCAGCCTGGGTGGTGAATATTATCATTATCCTCATTTTACACAGGGTAAACTGAGTCACAGTATGCAACTTGCCTGAGGTCACACTGTAGCTTAAATTGGGATTTGAACCCAGCAATCTGATTCCAGGGTCCTTGCTCATAACCATCATTATTCAAACTGACATGCAGTGTAAAGGATTCAGACCTACAGGGACCAAGAATGGACACTTCTCACCCCACCACCTCAACCCCTTTACTCCCAATGCCGACACTGTTGCACAGAGAACTAAAGTAATTGGCCCAAGATCCCATGGCATTAGTAGAGGAAAGATTTGAAGCTACGTGAGTCGATTTCCAACTCAATGCTTTCTCCACAAGCCCAAGCCCCTCTTTTGGCTTGGCACCTGTAGGCAAACAGAGGCAAGTCTCTCCCCTCTTTCTCTCTGCCTCCCCTCCCCGCAGAGCAGAACAACCTCTCATCTTATCCTTTGTGAAAGACCAGCCCCTTCACAGAGAGGTGACAGTACAAACTTGCACCTTCGTTAGCATGGATGGGTGCCCTGGGCCTGGAATCATGACGATCAGGAATCAGGTGAGCTTGGGCAGGTCTCCTCACCTCTCTGACCCTCTGTTTTCTCGTCTGGTGACTAGGGGTACAAGACCTGACTTGGCTGAGTTGTTCCAAGAGCTGAGTGCAGTGATATGTCTCAGTGTCTGTCTGTCACAGCCCTTGGCCTTCAGCAAATGTGGTTTCCTGTCCTGCTTCCTCATCTCTCCCCACAGCTCCCTCGCCCACTCTGCCCCAGGAACAACAGTGCACCCCACCCACTGTACTCAGCTGGAAAACTGCATCCAATGACCTCTCTTCTAAGCAACCACTCTGACGTCACCTGGTGCAACATTCTAGGTCCATCCAGGAAACAACGTTGGGCTATTTCTACCCCAGGCACTGTGGCAGCACTCTTTTTTCTTCCTGCCCTGTAATTACAGGGTTTTACAGTGGTTTCTCTGTTGCCTAAAAGTCTCAACATTTTCTTTGTTTCTCTCTGACACATAATTGTATCTCAGGAACCCACAAGCCATTAGGTCTCTGACCCTCAATGGATGCCCTTTTCTATGGAGACAGACATCTAGATCAAAAGAAAGATGCTGGCTGGTTGGAGTAAACTATTTGAATAGACAAAATCCTTCATGAGGCCTCTACATGGATTTTATGGCCCTGGGTGGTTGGAGAGACTTAGGAGTCTTCATGAACTTTTCTACTTCCCCTCTTTTTGATGTAGAATTATCTGCAGGAGTCCAGGCCCCAGACTCTGGCTGGGGAATGAGTGTGGTAGAATAATAGCAGAGGTTGGGGGCTCTAGTGTCCGGGAGACACAGGGATGGGTAGAGTTGACATGTTTGCAAAGGTGGGCATCCTCAGCTCTTGAGCTTGCCTGAATGCAGGCTGCCTGGAGCCTGACCCAACTTTCCTAATTCGTGGCTACCTTTGTGAGCTGAAAGAATTGTCAGTGATGGCAGCAGTGGCCTGTCTGGAGCAGCTGCTGTGGGGATGCCAGCTGCAGCAGGGGAGGTGTAGCTGGGGCTGCGTGCTCCACAGAGCTGGCAGGGGCCAGAAACAGGTGGGAACCCCGCCTTCTACCAAGTTGGCAAGGCAGGAGCCCTGAGCTCCCAGGCACAGCTGCAGCTACCTAGCCACAACTCTCGACCGAGGCATCCTGCTGCTCTCGGGGGCCCAGGAAGCTCCACTGTCGTGAAGGCTTGTAATTGCCTTCTCCTGCTCCCTGGCATCTCACCACTCCCAGTGCCCACTCTGATTTTTAGAACAAAGTTGAAGCTAAGCCTGAGTGCTGTCGCAACCTAGCTGGGTGCGCATGTACACTGGGTGGTGCTGACATGCCAGACCCCTGCCACCTTGGCCCCCTCCAGACTTTGGTCACCGACAGGCACAGGAGGGAAGCCAAGAGGAGACTGAGGGCAGCTCAGTGGGGGCCTGCAGGCATCCCTCAGCACACACAGCCTGGGTGCTCTGGATGCCATGTTGATGGTGGCAGGAGGCAGACAGGCTTCTGAGTGGAAAGGGGCAGGTCCCAGGTGAAACACCACCTTCAACCCAGAGACAGCCTGAAGCCTGGGGGCCAGGCTGCCAGTTCTTGGGGGAGTCCATGGCCTAGAGTAAGAACTTATGGTGCTTTATCCAAGCCCACCCATGGCTGCCCATGGACCAGTCAGCATGCACTTCTACCCTTCTGAGCCCATAAAAACCCTGGACTCAGCCAGACATGCAGGTGTCAGGAATACCAACTGCAGGAAGGAGCTACCCACTCTGGGTCTCCTTGACTCTTTGGGATGACCTAACTGCAGAAAGGAACTACCCACTATGTGTCTTCTCTGACAAGAGCTAGACATTCATTGGGACGACCTGCCTGTGGAAAGGAGCTACCCACTGCAGGTTTCCTGAAAGCTGTTCTGTCACTCAATGAGGCTCCTCTCTGCCTTGCTCGCCCTCCAGTTGTCTGCGTGCCTCGTTCTTCCTGGACATGGGACAAGAACTCAGGATCCGCCAAATGGTGGGACTGCAAGAGCTGTAACACAAACAGGGCTGAAACACACCCTCCTCCCAACGTTCACCACATTGCAGATGACAAGAAGGAGAGAAGAGCTGTGGCCCTTTGGGGAGTCCAGATCTAGGGGCTCCCCAAGCCAGGGCTGTGACAACCTCTTTGGGGCTCCACAGTTCCTGGTGTCTCCAAGCTTCTGGGTGCCACCATGTTCCCCTGGAACATTTCTAGATGTGTTACTTAGGAATGTGGCAGCTTTCTTGCCTCTTTATCCAGATATGGATCCAGAAATGGGTGCCTGCAGCAGAAGCCATGTGTGGTACATCTGGTCCAGCGGCAGCCTCACACGGAGCTAGCACCTGTGCCAGTGCCCAGAACTGCCCGTCCTGTTGCAGCAACCAGCATGCCTGGCTGTGCACAGTGGCTGGACCCTCTGCTAGCTCACCCAAACACCCCTTGCTGCTCCATGCCTGCCTTGCCCTTACCAGGTGTGTGATCTAGGCTGGTAGCATAAGCTAAGCACAACCTACTGGGCCAAGTGGGTAAAATGAGCCCAGCAGGCATGAGCAATACTCAGGTAGAAGGTGCTGCTGGCCACAGAGGTTTCTGGCTGGCAAAGTGACACCCAAGGATCCTGTGACATCAGGATCTGCTCACCTGCAAAATGCTGTTCTCTCCTGGGGCTGTAGTGTTGCCTGGTTGCTGAGAGCTCTGTCTCTAGGGGACAATGCCTGGGTTTGTGTCCTGGCTCTGCCACTTTCCAGCTGGGAGACCTTGGACAAGTTCTTAGCTCCTTTGTGTTTCGCATTTTCATCTGAAAAATTGGGGCAATAATAGCTCATTCAGTCTTCATTAAAACTTGAGAGGCAGGTTTTAAATTATTGTTCTAGGCTTTGCTTGAGCTGAGAGGGCCAGCCAGAGTCAAGGTACAGGAGCAATTGAGCAGTGAGAGTGTATCAGTCAGTTTTTGCTGTGTAACAAAACCATGAAATGGCATAAGAGCATTCATTTAGATTTCATGGGTCTGTGGGTCACATGTGGTGGTTCTGGCTTAGTCTGTGAGTTGAGTTGGCCCTGACTGGAGGGTCACAGGCTGCCTGAAGCATGTTTTTCTCATAATGGAGGTCAGAAGCTCCCCAAAGGACAGGTACACAAAGCTCTTATGATTATGGTTCTGAACTGGCATCTTGGCACTTCTTCC
Source organism: Rhinopithecus bieti (assembly GCF_001698545.2). Lineage (NCBI taxonomy): Eukaryota > Metazoa > Chordata > Mammalia > Primates > Cercopithecidae > Rhinopithecus > Rhinopithecus bieti. The sequence continues at coordinate 4,714,348 of NW_016806198.1, forward strand.
CAATTCTATTGACTAAAGCATGTCACAACATCCAGAGCGTGAAAAAATACACTCCCACTTCAAGAGACGAGGACCTGGAATAGAGACCCCTAGCCTCATCTCTTGTGGCTCCCTACCCAGCCTTCTGCCAGCCCATTTGTACTTGTTTACCAGCAAGAAGCTCAACAGACATTTCTCAATTGCTCATAAATCTGCTACCTAGGGATGGTGCTGACCTCTTGCAGGCCTCCAGGGAGGTCCTGAGAGTCCCACCAGAGTTGACTTTGCTTTGTCACAGAGCAGGACAAGTGGCCATTCCATCTGTAATAAGACCCTTCTAAATGATCTGCAGGAACTCCTGATGCATCCTTGCAGTGCCCCTTTGAAGTAGCTGCCAGTTTAAGCATCACCATCTTCACTTTACAGAGGAGGAAATGAAGGCACAGAGAGTTTGAGTTACTTGTCTGAGGGTGTCCAGCAAAGAGTGGGCAGAGCCAGATTGAGGCTCAGGTGGTTTGGCTGTGGAGTCTCTGTACTGCTTCTGGGGGTGGAGAAAGCAACAGCTCCACATCTCTGTGACTTACGCTAGGACAGAGGCATGCATGGGGGTGTGGCAGTGTCTGTGAATCAAGACCTGGACCCTCCAGTCTCCCATGTGCTCTGTGGTGTTTGGGAGACGTAGCAACTCCCCACAAAAGAGTTAGGACCCACTTCCCCTGCTCCCAGAAGCCATGCAGCTCCCCTCTCAGCAGGGTAGAAGGGAGAGGCCCCTTGCTGCTTGCCAGCACCCTGGGGCAGGTGGGAGTGACAGAGCGCAGCCCCATCTGTTTGAAATTAGAAGTGATTGAGCACAGTTGTCCAGAAACTCCGTGGAGTTTAGAAACACCGTGCTGAATGTCTTCCCCCAGCAAGGCTGTCTCTCCTTGAGGGATTTCATCCCTTTCTCTTCCCCCCAGTGCTCATTTTCTCAGCACCTTCTCTGTCCTAGGCTCTGGGGACAGAGACAGTGAGACGAGTCCCTTCCCTTGCCTGGTGAGGGTGTTGGGGGCACACCAGGAATCCAGAGAAGGATTGTACTCCAGGGAGGATAGTGGTAGCAAAATAACGACAGTAATTAGTGTGTCAATTTAGTGTGTGCTTGTGGAGTGCCACGTGCTTAACACTTTGCCCCTTAGGCCAGCATTATGTTTGCCTTCAGTTTTTGGATGAAACCCAGGCTCTCAGGGTTAACTAGCAAGACCCTGCGGCCACCAGGTGACTCTGCTGGATATGAATGTAGGCTTTTCTGTGCCAGCACCTCAGTACCCTGGACCAGCTGGGGTACAGGGTAAAGTACTCTGAGAGTCAGATCAGAAGGCTTAAGGTCCCATTTACTGTTCTGCCCCACACAGGCTGTGCGGCCTCAGGCAAGTCAGTTGACCTCTCTGAGCCTCAGACCCTCAGCTATGACTTGGAATTGCAAAACATTTCCAGAGAGGCACACACACTGTGCCTGTGATGGGGCTCTGAAGTAAAGCCGGGAACCTTCTGTGCCTGGGGAGCCTCAGCATCTAGGGGCAGTGTCCTGAGCCCCCATTCCAGGGAAGCCATTTGCAATTGTTTTGTTTTAAGATTTTTTAAAATGTTGCTGGGTCTGTGTTTTTCTATCTCCTCTGAACTTTCCTTCTTGCTAGTTTTCTATATTGCTTCCTACTTTTTCTCTGCTTTGGGCATAAGCTTCTAGAAGTAGAATTTTAAATCTTAGATGGCTTCCCCTTTCTATATAGCGCTTGGGAGTGCTCACATCAGACTTTTGGGAGGCTTTCCGCCCAGAGTTGGGTTGCTGGAGAAGACTGTAAAGGCACCACCATTTGTAAGGTTTTTGTTTTGTTTGGAAGTTTGGAAGTTTCATTTTAGAATCAGAAAAGTAGCCCGTGACCATTGAAACAAATCCTGAAAACAGAGAAAAGTATAAAGGCCCAAAACAAAACAGAAAACCTACAGAAAACATCTCTCCCAGAAAGTACCTATCTCAGTAGTTCATACTGTTTTCTTTCATGATATTTTGGTTCCTCTAGGTTTACATATACTAAAATCGGAATTATGATTCTGAAATTCTTTTCTGTTTTCGTTTCCAATTTAACAGTGTAGTAGATATTCCTCCATGTTATTTAAAATTCTTCATGAGCATTATTAATGATTGAAAATTTCTGTCCTGTAACAGATATTTTAACATATCATGATTTATCCAATAATATTCTTAATGTAGAGCATGCAGGAGGAGCTCTCTAACATTTTGCTATTAAAAATAACATGATAGGCCAGGGGCAGTAGTTCAGACCTTAATTCCAGGACTTTGGGAGGCTGAGTTGGGTGGATCACGAGGTCAGGAGTTCCAGACAAGCCTGGCCAATGTGGTGAAACCCCGTCTCTAATGAAAATACAAAATTAGCCGGGCATGGTGACAGGTGCCTGAAATCCCAGCTACTCGGGAGGCTGAGGCAGGAGAATCGCTTGAACCCAAGAGGCGGAGATTGCAGTGAGCTGAGATCACACCACTGCACTCTAGCGTGGGCAACAGAGCAAGACTCTGTCTAAAGAAAAAAAAAAACACAAAATTAGCTGGGTGTAGTGGCACACACCTGTAATCCCAGCTACTCAGGAGGATGAGGCAGGAGAATTGCTTGAAACCAGGAGGCAGAGGAGGTTGCAGTGAGCTGAGATTGTGCCACCGCACTCTAGCCTGNGATAGGCCAGGGGCAGTAGTTCAGACCTTAATTCCAGGACTTTGGGAGGCTGAGTTGGGTGGATCACGAGGTCAGGAGTTCCAGACAAGCCTGGCCAATGTGGTGAAACCCCGTCTCTAATGAAAATACAAAAATTAGCCGGGCATGGTGACAGGTGCCTGAAATCCCAGCTACTCGGGAGGCTGAGGCAGGAGAATCGCTTGAACCCAAGAGGCGGAGATTGCAGTGAGCTGAGATCACACCACTGCACTCTAGCGTGGGCAACAGAGCAAGACTCTGTCTAAAGAAAAAAAAAAAACACAAAAATTAGCTGGGTGTAGTGGCACACACCTGTAATCCCAGCTACTCAGGAGGATGAGGCAGGAGAATTGCTTGAAACCAGGAGGCAGAGGAGGTTGCAGTGAGCTGAGATTGTGCCACTGCACTCTAGCCTGAGCAACAGAGCAAGACTCCATCTCAAAAAAAAAAAAAAAAAAAACATAAAAACAAAAATTAGCTGGGTGTGGTGGTGCACACCTGTAATCCCAGCTACTCAGGAGACTGAGGCAAGAGAACTGCCTGAACCTGGGAGGTGGAGGTTGCAGTGAGCTGGGATCACACCATAGCACTTCAGCCTTGATGACAAAGCGAGAATCTGTCTAAAAAAAAAAAAAACCCACAAAAAACATGATAAACATCTTTGGGCACAAAACTGCACATTGAGCTATTTCCTGGAATAGATTCCTGAAAGGGAAATTGTGTATGCGGTGGAAGCAGAGAGCACTTTTTGAGGCTTTTGATGCCTCAAGCAAATGTCCTTTTGTTTTAGACTTGGAGGCTGTAGTGGGGTGGGCTGCCAGAGACCCGGCTTCCCTGCCCGGGCTCATGTTTCTGCTGAACAGGGGTCCAAACCCATGAGCTCCTGACTCAGGAAAGGTCCTAGGTGGGCCCATACCCAACATCTTTTCATGGTGACTTGTGAGAAGCTCTAGGAGTCCTGATGATCTAAACTGTTTCACTTGAAAGCGGAACAACTAGGAGCATTTTGAAGGCAGAAGTGTCAAGACGCAGAAACTTCTGTGGTGCCAGAAGAGGGGGCTGCCTCCAGCAAGATGGAATTCACCACGGAATATATACCAAGCAGCATGTGGGCAGGGGCTGTGCATACCACACCCCGCTGTGAGCTGTCCCTGGCTCCAGCCCCTCCTCTGCATTCCTCCCTATCAGCTGACCTCTACACACTCATTTCTTTGCATAGTCTCTGCCTCCCCTAGAATTTCAGCTCTCTTCGTCTGTTTTGTTCTCTGCTGTAGCCTTAGCCCCCTAAAACATGACCTGGCCCATTACAGCTGCTCAATAAATATGCATGGGCTCAAAGAATGATGAGTGGGGAAGATTGTAAAGACCTGCTCAGAGGTCCCAAAATATGATGCTTGGAAGTAACAATACTTGCCCGCATTCCTTTACTGGGTTCTTTTTGTTTATTTTGTTTTGTTTTTGAGACAGAGTCTCACTCTTTCACTCAGGCTGGAGTGCAGTGGTGCAATCTCAGCTCATTGCAGCTTCTGCCTCCCAGGTTCAAGCGATTCTCATGCCTCAGCCTCCCTAGTAGCTAAGATTACAGGCAAGTGTCATCATGCCCCGCTAATGTTTGTATTTTTATTTTTATTTTTTTAGTAGACATGGGGTTTCACTATGTTGGTCAGGTTGGTCTCAAACTCCTGACCTCAAGTGATCCACCCATCTCGGCCTCCCAAAGTGCTGGGATTACAGGCGTGAGCTCCCTAGCCCGGCCTCCTTTACTGAGTTCTTAATGTGTGCCTGGCATGTATCTCTCGGACACCTCCCAGGTAATTCTGTTATGGATAAGGTGACTGCTGTTGTCCCATTTATTCCCTCACTCATGCCAGCTTGACATTATAATAGAGCATTTCCCCCATGCTATTTTAAATTATTTCTGAACCATAATTTATCTTCCTTTAACATACATAAGAACATTCTGGAATTTGCTGAATAGTTTGCACAGCTCTAGTATTTACCCAGGAATGGAATTGCTGGGGCCTAGGGTGTGCCTGTGTGTAACTTGCCCTTGTACCACCAGGGGCGCCTAGTGTGGCTAATGAGTCCACACTTCACTGGCAGGGCGTGTCTGCACATGGCCTATCAACACTTGGCTTCACAGTGCCTTCTAATTTTTGCCAGGCTAGTAGGTGTCAAGGATGTCTCATTCTATTTTCAGTTGCATTTCTGATTGCTAGTGAGGCCCTAGACCTTCATGTCTGCCCTGCCTGCCCTCACCAGGCCCCTCTGTCCTCCCTTTCCCTACCCCACCCTGACCTCCATATCTCTTCTGCTTACCCTTCAGAATTTAACATAGACATTTGCACTTCCAAGAGGCTGTAATCTCAGGCCTCCTCTCTTCCCTCCACGGGCTGCCCTTGTCAATAGCAGGCTGAAGTCTTTACAAATTCTCTTCCAGAGCCTTGCACTGCTGGGATCAGAGTCTGCTCCAGCACCTACAGGCTCTGTGGCCTTAACCAAGGGCCTTAATCTCTCTGAGCCTCAGATCCTTACTTGCAAGCTGGGGATTAAAAATAGCACCTCCTGGAAGACTTTTCTTGAGAATTAGGTGGGATAATTTATTCAAAGTGTTTAGCGCATAGTATGGCTGAGCAAATGGTAGCTTTTGGGTTTTAGAGTCCTTGCAGTCCTTCCTTGTCACTTTGTTTACCTGACCAGCCTCTAAGCCTAGGGAGGCCTCCTGGGTGGGGCTGTGTTTGCTGCATTTTTGTATTCCCAGCTTCCAGCAGCGCTGAGCAAACCTGAAGTCCTTGGCCAATTGGTATGTCAGTCTTGCTGGAGGAGATGTAAGCATCAAATGAGGGGTTGGTCCAGATGCCCTTTTAAAAGTCTTTTCCAACCCTGAAATTCTCTGATCAGGAAATTATCAAGGAAAAAGTTCTCCTTGCAGGATCCTTTCTAAGATTTCTAAATGAGGACTTTATTACAAGGGGCAGGTCATTACAGGAGGCTGCAGCTGCGGCAGAGAGCGTCACACAGCTGGTGGCTGATTGGTGCATTTTGGAGGCTGCCATCTTTGTTCTGACTGGGGGATTGGAATCCTGGCAGAGGCAAGGCCTCTCCCTTAGCAGTGCAGTGGAAGGCAGCCCTGCGGGACCCACCCTCAAGCTGGTCACCTCTCCACTGACTGCCCCAGGGGATGGCAGGCAGCATCTGGTAGCATGTGAATATCAGACAGGTTATGGACAGTAGGAACAGAGGTGACTGTTGGAACACTCAGCCCAGGAGTCAGTTTCATATATCCCCAGGGGCCATGTGGGTAACACAAATGGGTTGAAACATCTGGGCAAGACAGTAGAGAGCAGTGGGGTCTGCAGCGAATTGTAAAACTGACTAGGTGCCAGCCGAAGGAGATGGCTGCTGCTCAGCTCTGGGAGATCGTCCTATGGGTAATGTGAGCCCAGGATTCCTGGATCTTCCCCTCCTTTTTCAAAAGTAGCCAGAACTCTAGATTTTTATGTAAAACTTTCTGATTATTGTTGCACCTAATTCAAAGGTTTATTGTGCTCTACAGTGCAGACAGAACGTGCCTGTGGGGCAACTGTTTTCATACCTGATTTAGCCCAATACTTGACAGGCTGGAAAACTGAGGCTCAGCAGTTAAGGACTTTTCAGAAGTCCCTAGGGAGTTAGTGACCATGATGGACACAAAGTACACAAGTCTGGGCCAGGCGCGGTGGCTCACGCCTGTAATCCCAGCACTTGGGGAGGCCAAAGCAGGCAGATCACTTGAGGTCAGGCGTTCAAGACCAGCCTGACCAACATGGTGAAACCCTGTCTTTACTAAAAACACAAAATTAGCCCAGCGGGTTGGCACGCATCTGTAGTCCCAGCTACTTGGGAAGCTGAGGCAGGAGAATTGCTTGAACCCGGGAGGCAGAGGTTGCAGTGAACCGAGATTGCACCACTGCACTCCAGCCTGGGCGACAGAGTGAGACTCTGTCTCAAAATAAAAATAAAAATAAAAAAGTGCACAAGTCTGGGTGAGTTATCCACCAGCTTGGTGGGCTCTTCCCCAGCACCTTTATTCAAGGCAGGGACTAAAGCTTAGAGGAGTAAAGGGACTTGCTCAAGGTCACATAGCTTAGAACAGCAGAATCCAGAGAAGGACTGGGGCTTGCTGGCCCTCATCCATGGGACTGTCCAGCCACTGTGTTACTGAAAACGTCCCCGTAATGGTTTCAGTAAAGTCCTAACCAGGAACTTGGCACAGGGAAAATTCTAGCCTGCTGCCAACCAGCAGGAAAACAGCTCTCATGCCAGTAGGCAGGAAGCTGCCAAGGTGTTACTTCTGCCCAGGGAAAGTGGTTTGTGTGTTTGCTGAACTAACATGAGGCTGGAGGCAGAGGCTGCAGTGAGCAGAGATCAACTCTATCTCTTCCTGAAGGGTCCTTCCAGCTGGATGCCTGGAGTCTGATTTAAGGACATTCCTCTTACCCTTGACCTGATGTTCTTAGAGAGCCTGCCTATAAAATCTCATAATCAGTGAGGAATGTTGATTCTTCTCTGTGATTGGGCACATGACTTAGGAAACAAACCTGGGCTTAGAGTTATGAGGGTTGTAAACACCCGCAGCTTGCAGTATCTTAGCTGTGACGTTGGGCTGGCCACTTTTATAATTGCTGCCCTGCCAGCCTTACAGAGCTATTGTGAGACTCTGGTTCAGTGGATGGATCTCAATTGCCAAAAGAACAGTTAGAGAAATGTAAACTGGTTTTGGCCTTATATTCCTCCTCCTTGAAGGATGACATTTGCGCTGAAACAGGAATGATAGGAGGGAGCCAGAAAATTCAGCAAGTGCAAAGGCCCTGGGGCAGGAATGAGCTTGGAGAGTCAAGAACAGATGGGGATTGTATTAGTCCGTTCTTGCGTTGCTATAGAGGAATGCATGAGGGTGAGTAATTTATAAATAAATGAGGTTTATTTGGCTCACAGTTCTGCAGGCTGTACAAAAAGCATGGCACTGGCATCTGCTTTTTGTGAGGACCTCAGGAAGCTTCAAGTTGTGGCAGAAGAAGAAGGGGAGCTGGCATGCCTCATGGAGGGAGAGGGGGCAAGAGAGAGGAAAGAGTGCTCATAATAAATATCGATAAAATTATACCTTGTAGGCATAGCAGGGAGGATCAGTAGACCTACCCGCATTAAAGACATAATAAGGTCCAACGCAATGGCTCGTGCCTATAATCCCAGCACTTTGGGAGGCCGAGGTGGGCGGATCACCTGAGGTCAGGAGTTCAAGACCAGCCTGGTGGGTTTAGTAGAAACTCCATCTCTAGTAAAAGTACAAAAATTAGCTGGGCATGGTGATGGGTGCCTGTAGTCCCACCTACTTGGGGGACTGAAGCAGGAGAATCACTGAAACCTGGGAGGCTGGAGGTGGAGGTTGTAGTGAGCCGAGATCGCACCACTGCACTGCATTTCACTCCAGCCTGGGTGACAGAGCAAGACACCATCCCCCATCCCACCCCCAAGAAAAGACATAATAAAAGCTAACATAATATTTATATAAATAGAGGGCACTTGGTAATTATGATTTATTATAATCTAATGGGTTGAAATCATTTTTTTGGTTTAACTAATTACCAATTCAATTCGTTCTAACCTCTTTTGGACTCACTCATAGACTAGGCCTAGGATTAAAATAATAATTAGTATAAGAGCTGCACTAATTATTAATTTTGGGTTGCTTGTCTGAAAAACTCATGGTAAGGGTAATAGTAGGAAGATTTCAAAGAGGAGAAATGTCATGGCTACTAGAGAAAACTTTATGAAAAAGGGGACGTGGCCAGAGCCTATTAGGTCAAAACTACATTCGTAGGGACTTTTTAACAATGATAACCCTTGAGATCTAGTAGAGCGAGAACTCACTCATTACCCTAAGGACAGTGCCAAGCCATTCATGAGGATTTGCTCCCAGATGCCTCCCACAGGGCCCCACCTCCAACACTGGGGATCACATTTTAAGGTGAGATTTGGAGGGGACAAATATCCAGACTATATCAGGAGCTGACACAACTGAAACAGTGTAAGGGAGACAGCAGGAGGACAAAGCAGAGGGGAAGCCGAAGTCCTGCCAGGAGCAGGGTGTGGACCCAGGAGGCCTGGCTGCCTGGCGTGGCATGGGAGTGAGCTCTCCTGTAAGATGGCAATGAGGACCTCATCCTCAGAGGCAGGCCTTTCCACTAAGGCCAGGACCATGATGGGACAGCAGAGCGGTCCAGAAAATGAAGAAGCTGGCAGAGGGTGGGGGAGTTGGATCACCCCAAAGACATCATCAAGAAGGCAGGGGCAGGTCATCTGGGCTGTGAAATATGAGTAGGGTTTGTCTGGGCAGCGAGAGGGAGATGGACTTTCCAGAGGGCTTGGCATCTATCTGCCAGGGGAGTGGGGGCGGGGGGTGGCACATGAAATTGTGTGGTGCTGCTTCCCTCCTGCTTTGGAAGCTGTGAGTGCCCCACAGGATTGAATTGAAGGACCAGAACCCTGGATGGGAAAAACCAGGAACCCAGGAGATCTCAAGGGTCTTAGCAGGCAGACCCATGTGATGTCTGGACCCTGACCCTTCCCACCTAGTGCCCGAGGATTACAGAACACCCCCTTCCTTATAGCCTTGCTTATTTGCTCAGAAGTCAAGGCCCAGGATGGAATCTCATTGCCTAAGAACGCAGGAGTACGAGGAGCTTCTAGGGAGCCCTTGCTTCTGTTGCGGGAGGGCAGCCTGTGCATTTACCATCCCACAAGGAGAGCATGCGGTGGAGAGGTGCTCCCCAGGAAAGGACTGACGGCGGTGAGATGGGAGCACAGGATCCTTTGGGAGCAGGGCAGCCCCAGCCCACCCTCACCCTCTTGATTCCTGCCTATTCCATTCTCTTCCACGGCATGGAAGGAGTTCCCACCCCAGGCTCCCTGCTGGAGATATGACGGGGAGCAGACAGCTGTGACACTGATCCACTCTGAGCTCCTGCAGTGGTCCTAAAGCCAAAATGAATAGTGCCCACTGCCTGTGGCCAGGGAGCTTGCTGCACTGGGTGGGAAATGGTCCTATGAAGAATGAACTAGGGGTGGGTCGTTGGTGTTAATCTTAGATCCCCATGAGTAAGAAAGGACGTATCTTTGTTGTCTGTGTCACTTTGATTATTAGTGACGTAGAAATACTCTTTGTAGGCTATTGGTCATGTGCATTTCTTCAATATTGATTTGCCTTTTATCTACTATGTTTAAAAATTTGTGTTGTGTGCATTTGTGATGATCGTTTTGCAAGAGCTTTGTGTTTATTATGGATATTAGCCAGGTGTCCGACATGGGCTGAAAAGACGCTTGGTTTGCCATTTATTTTGCACTGTCATTCAGGGCATTTAGTCTGTTAGCACAGGAATCAAAATTTTTTTCTTTTTTCTTTTTTTTTTTTTCTGAGATGGAGTCTTGCTCTGTTATCCAGGCTGGAGTGTAGTGGTGTGATCTCAGCTCACTACAACCTCCACCTCCTGGGTTCAAGCAATTCTTCTGCCTCAGCCCCCTGAGTAGCTGGGATTATAGGTGCGAGCCACGATGCCTGGCTATTTTTATTTTTGTATGTTTAGTAGAGACAGGGTTTCGCCATGTTAGCCAGGCAGGTCTTGAACTCCTGACCTCGTGATCCACACGCCTCAGCCTCCCAAAGTACTGGGATTATAGGTGTGAGCCATCACGCCCAGCCAAAACCTTTTTCTAGAAAGAAACAGATAATAAATATTTTAGGCTTTGAGAGCCATGCCATCTCACTTCCATCTGTTTGTGCCATTGGAGCATGAAAGCAGCCGTGGACACTGTGTACACAGACATTCACATTTCTTATGTGTTCAGTCTTTTCTTCTATATAAATATGGGAGGCCTTCCCTACTCCAAAATTAAATGAAAGGAAAACAAAAAGCTAGAGAAGAGGAAAAGTCCTCAAAAGTGGTGTAAGTATAATAAGCAGTGATGAGTGCTGACAGAAGATGTACTAGCATCGCCTTGGATCTCAGTAGGTCTTTAGTCTCCAGGAGGAGGCGAGAGTGAGCACTGCTGCAGGCAGGGGCAAAGTCACGAGGGAAAGCCGAGGCATCCGGGCCTAGGGGAGCTCTTCAGCAGGGCCGGGGTGGGGGTGGCACTCCAGAGGGGCGTCCCCTCATCCTGTGCCTCTCCTCTGATCCTTATTTTCTCTGCTGACCTTGATGACTGTGTTCTCAGAGGACACTGGGCTCAATTGTGTCTTGAGAGACGTGTTCAGCCAACCACCTGGTCTTTGTCAGTCCCAGTGAGACCCCAAGTGAAACCCCTCAGCTTCCTTCTATGGAAACCATCAGGCCCCTTCCTTCCCTCTAATCTGGGCCCTCCCAGGGACTGGATTGTCAGGTCTGATCTTAAGGAATCACATGTGAATTTTACACTTAGCTCCTCTACCCTTTTCTTTTAATGCTGTTTCACAGATGTTCTGAAACCCAGTGCTGTATTTAAGATATAACTTTCCTATCCTATAACTTTGAATGATAAACTAAAAAACCCAGCTGGTTTTGCAAAGGGTTTTCTGAGTGTGAGAGAGTCGGATGGGGGTTCTCCCCTTCTCCTCCCAACCCTCAGCTTGGTTGCTCTCATGACATACTGGAGAAACAGGCTTGGGCCTGGACCAACCCTGTGCAGATTCACAGACTCACAGCTGGCCATGGGACCTGGGACAGGCCCTTCACCTTTCAGTGGCCTCCGAGATGATGGTATGTGTGATGCTTAACTTAATATTGAATGTCAGCTCATTTGATTGAATGATAAAAAGTATTGTTCCTGGGTGTGTCTTTGAGAGTGTTCCCAAAGGAGATTAACCTTTGAGTCAGTGGACTGGGAGAGGCAGACCCACCCTCAATCTGAATGGGCACCATCTAATCAGCTGCCAGCGTGGCCAGGATAAAAGCAGGCAGAGGAACATGGAAGGACTAGACTGGTAGATTGGCTGAGTCTTCCAGCCCCCATCTTTCTCCTGTGCTGGATGCTTCCTGTCCTCGAACATCAGACTCTGAGTTCCTCAGCTTTTGGACTGTTGGACTTACACCAGTGGTTTGCCAGGGACTCTTGGGCCTTTGGCCACAGACTGAAGGCTGTGCTGTCGGTTTCCATCCTTTTGAGGTTTTGGGTCTCATACTGATCCGCCACTAGTTTCCTTGCTTTTCAACTTGCAGACGGCCTATCGTGGGACTTTACCTTGTGATGGTGAGTCAATTCTTCTTAATGTTTGTTTTTGTTTCTGTTTTGAGACAGCGTCCCACTCTGTCGCCAGGCTAGAGTGCAGTCGTGCATTCTCAGCTCACTGCAACCTCTGCCTCCCAGGTTCAAGCAATCCTCCTGCCTCAGCCTCCCAAGTAGCTGGGATTACAGGCACCCGCCACCACACTCGGCTAATGTTTTGTATTTTTAGTAGAGATGAGGTTTCACCATGTTGGCCAGATTGGTCTCAATCTCTTGACCTCATGATCCGCCCACCTCGGCCTCCCAAAGTGCTGGGATTACAGGCGTGAGCCACCGCGCCTGGCCTTCTCCTTAATAAACTCCCCTTTATATATACATCTATCCTATTAGTCCTGTCCCTCTAGAGAACCCTGACTAATAGTATGTGACTGGAAACATCTCTAGTGAAGGTGCAGTGAGACAACTTAGGTGGTATGTATTGGCATGACACGTTGGCATCACTCCAGAGCCTGGTGACGTAGGTTTGGGTGACTGACTTTGCTGCCTACTAGCAGTGTAACCTGGAACAAGTGACTTCACCTCTTTGTGCTTGTGTGAATATGGGGGGATGATAAGGCACCTAATAATAGATTGTTTGGAAGATTGAATGGCTTAATCCACATCAAGTATCTGAAACAGTGCACATCTACATAGTTGGGAAATGTTAGCTATTGTAGACCAAGTGCCAGTCACATAGCAGGTGTTCAATAAATACAACCACCTTTCTGTTATTAGAATGTGCTGGAACAATTCCATTACACTAACTTTTGCTACTTTTGTAAGAACTGCAGATTTAATGCCTATCTACCTCCCCGTAAGCACTGTTAATTAAAGCCCCCAAGCCCAGATAACCTTGCTTTTCTGTCCTTAGCAAGCTTTGGCTTGATAAGAATTTTCAAAATGTGTTTGTTGATCTTTTAAAACCCCTGAGATGAGTATTTACTGCCAAAATGTGCAAGTGTATCGCAAGGATTTAATTCAGGCGCTAGATAATAATGCTGGAGATTTAAAGATGGAAAATGGCGACGTTTTCATTTCTTTGCCCTCTATCTGCTATGGCTATGAGCACTTCTGTTTATCATTTAAAATCCTGTTTGAAAAGGTCACTGGTTATTTGCGTGAATCATACAGTGTGAGGACTTAGGAAAAAAGAGCCAAAGATTGGCCGTCGCAGTCGCCTGCTTAATTCCCTGTCCTTCCCCCATGATGGAGTTTGCTCTGAGTCTCTGCTGTTCTCAGCTTGTGGTGGCCACCACGGGGTACAGGAGGACCCTGGGTCCCGGCATGTGAGACTGTCAGTAATGATGAGAAGACCAGACACTGCTCAGAATGCATGGAGTTTGTAAGTCCACTTGAAATTAGGCTGGTGCAACTGAGGAACGGTGCTTTAAGTTTTATTCCATTTTAATTAATTAGCTAATTATTTTAATTAATTAGCTAATTTAATTAGTGGCACTAATTAGTTAATTAGTGCAACTGAAGAACTGTATTTTAAACTGAAATTTTCAATCCACTCTCATTTTTACTTGCATTCCCATTTTACAGAGAAGTCTGAGGGTCCAAATGCTTCAGCACTGGTTTAGAATTGCCCGGTGTGTACGTAGTGGACCTGCTCTCTTCAGATAGGTGCAGACTATCTCTGAAAGCTCTCTCTGCCTCAGTTCCTCTCTAACGATGTTCAGCAGGGATTCTCTGAGCCTCCTGTAGCCTGTGTTTCGCATGATGTGAGGTGAAGGGGCGATGGCTTATTTATTGGCCTCGTATCTGATAGTTGCCTGCACATTGTGCCCAGAGAAGCACTTTGGGAAGTGGAGCTGGTGTTCAAAAGGCCACTAATTGGCTTATTCCCGAGGATTCATCTTCAGGTGTTGAAATCTCTTTTTTGAAAGACCTAACCTGGGAAGTCCACTGAAAACAGGTGTGTGATGCAGTTTCTCAGAGACAGCGGGAAACCAGAGAGTTTCCAGAGAGAAGTGTGAAGAGCCATTCTCCATTTTTTTTTTTTTTTTTTTTTTTTTTTGAGATGGAGTTTCACTCTTGCTGCCCAGGCTGGAGTGCAATGGCGTGATCTTGGCTCACTGCAACCTCTGCCTTCTGGGTTCAAGCGATTCTCCTGCCTCAGCCACCTGAGTAGCTGGGATTACAGGCATGTGCCACCAAGCCCAGCTAATTTTTTGTATTTTTAGTAGAGATGGGGTTTCACCATGTTGGCCAGGCTGGTCTCGAACTCCAGACCTCAGCTGATCCACCCGCCTTGTCCTCCCAAAGGATTGGGATTACAGGCGTGAGCCACGGCACCTGACCCTCCTTCACTAATTTGCTGGGTTACAGTCACTGCCCTCCAGAGGGACATGATCCGCCCTGCTTCCCTCACTGACCTCGTCCTGTAAAATTATCGCTTTTACTCCCCACACTGGCTGAATACCACCAGCTCCTTTCCACCCTGTGATCTCCCACTGGCATGGCCCTCCCCCTGAGCTCCACTCTCCTCACCTGGTGTTTGCAAGCGGCTGACTCAGGAGCTCAGTCTCACGGTCCCCCGGTGCCCCACGCCCTGTCATTTGCGGGGGTGTCCTGTGATCCTCACAGGGGCCTTGTGAAGTCAGTCCTGTTCTCATTTTACAGACGAACCTTAGAGAGGCTCCATAGCTAACTCAGAGTCTCAAAGCAAGTGAAACGCAAGGGTAGAGCCCACTTCTGTCTGGCCCTAGACCCTGTGCCTCAACTGCACATCCAGTATTCTCTGATAGAACTTTCACAGTGATGGAAATGTTCAATACCTGTACTGTCCAGTTCAGTAGCCTCTCACTGCATGAGGCTACTGGGCACTTGAAATTTGGCTGGTGCCACTGAGGAACTGTGCTTTAAATTTCATTCAATTTTAGTTAATTAGCTAATTATTTTAATGTATTAGCTAATTTAGTTAGGAACACTAATTAGTTAATTAATGAGTACATCTGAGGAACTGCATTTTAAACTTAAAATTTAATTTTAATTGGAAATAACCACATGAGGCTAGTAACTGTAAAGAACTGTGACAAGCCTGAGATGTCTCCCTGTTTGCAAGCTGACAAATTAGCCTGCCGACAGATGCTGGCAGAAGATAGGAGCTTCCTGGATCAGAGGCGAGGGACTTCGTTACTCACAGCACAGCGGGCAGCTGGCTTGAGTTTCATACTTGTGTCATTTCTGCTTGCCTCCAAGTCCCATGGGGTTTTGTGCAAAAGCATTTACCATTAGCTGTACCGTTTTGTATGATGCACAAGCTTTCAGAGAGAGGGACTATATATTTCACTCCTCATTGTATCTCCAGTATCCCAAAGAGGGCCTGGAACATTCTAGGGACCTAACAAGTCTCTACTAAATGACCAGTGACTCTGGTTCCTCACAAAAGCCAAGAGTCTGGACCCAGTGGTTATTGAGGATCCTCCCGGCTCTTGAAGAAGGTCTCTGAATTTGAGCGAGTGCCCTGCTTCTGAGGTTGTCTCTTCCTCACAGTCGCTATGGAGATCAGCCTCAAACAGGGCTCTCAGTTTCCTCCCTGCAGAGCCTGAGTCTGGGACTCCGTGCATGTAGATTGCAGAGGAAGTGTTCCAGGGAAAGGGTGGGGGACACAGGGTTATGCAGGGGAGCTGCTGAGCAGGGAGGTACTCCCAGCTAGATCCCATGGCCAATCCCAGAGCACAAACTGCACCATGAGACTGTCCCACAAACCTAAAAGTTTGGCCTGGACCCAGGGACATTTGGGAGCCTCAGAAGATTATAGGCAGCAGGAAGGAAAGACAGAAATCCGAGAATTCCACATAAGAAAATGTGTTCTGGACTCTGGAGTCCAGGTAATTTGGTGTTTGACTCAGACTCTAGGTGGCAGTAGGGAAGAGAAATGAGCGTGCTTCCATGCTGTTGGGGAAAGGTGCATTTTTTTTCAACTCTAATACTTACCATCGGCGGGGGAAACCGAAGGAAAAGGCAAAGGAGGCCAACCTTGTGTAACCCCATGTCCCTCCGTCATTGTCTGTGGGCTGCCTAGGGTGTAGGGGGTGAGAGGGTGGGCACCTCCCAGGAGAGGCAGCTCCTGTGTGGCCAGAGGCACTTCTCTGGATCAAGGGACAACTGCAAGCTGTCAGCAACCAATAGTTACAGCAGCTGAGGGGTGGTGGCCCAGCCAGAAGAGGCCCCTGGGCAGAGTGCCAGCAGCATCTACCCTGCAGGGACCCAGCACCTTCCAGGTAGCCTGACCCCAGCTAAGGAAATGAAAACCTGAAACCTGCCTTTCCAGGTGAAGTGGCTCCGAGGGTCACTGGGCGTAATTTGCTACCTAAGGAAAGTCCAGCGGTTCTTGATTACCATCCCCTGCCCTCCACACCGCTCAGGTTTCCTGCTCGTCCTCTGGGCCGACCTGGAGAAGAAAGACACAATAAGTCTTCTTTTCTTCATGTCCCTACAATGTGCCAGGAACTCTTCAAGAAACCTGGCCTATATTATCTCATCCAACTTTCCCAGCAACCCCGAGAAATGGGCCTTGTAATGCCCATGCCTGCAAGGTGGAAGCCGTGGCTGGCAGAGGTGAAATCCCTTCCTGGCACCGCACAGCTAGGAATGGCAGTGCCAGGACTCAAAGCCAACCCTCCTGGGCCAAAGCCTATGCTCTTCCCCACCATCTCCATGGGCGTGGGTCGGGGAGAGGATGCATCAGGAGATTGTGCCTTCCTGTTCTTTCTCTTTCTCCAGGCAGCCCCAGCAAGCACTGCAGGAATTCAGGGAGCAAAGAGGGAAGTCAAGGAACCCTATCCTATGGTTTCCGCTACTGATGAGTAGTGGAGTTGAGAATGTGCATCTTTCCCCAACAGCATGGAAGCTCACTCATTTGTCTTCCCTGCTGTCACCTGGCATCTGATTCAAACACCAAATTACCTGGACTCCAGAGTCTAGAACACGTTTCTTATGTGGAATTCTTGGATTCCTGTCTTTCCTTCCCGCTGCCAATAATCTTCTGAGACTCCCAGATGTCTCTGGGCCAAGGCCCAACTTGTAGGCCTGGGTTTTGAGATCCCTCTGCAGTTTGCCAAGTTTCTTTATTTCTATTTATTTATTTATTTATTGTAATTTTTTTTTTTTAGTAGAGACAGGGTTTCACCATGTTAGCCAGGATGGTCTCCATCCTCTGATCTTGTGACCCACCCACCTCGGACTCCCAAAGTGTTGGGATTAAGGCGTGAGCCACTGTACCCGGCCCAGGTTTTTTTTTTGTTTGTTTGTTTTTGTTTTTGAGACAAAGTCTCACTCTTGTCCCCCAAGCTGGAGTGCAATGGCACAATCTTGGCTCACTGCAACCTTCGCCTCCCAGGTTCGAGCAATTCTCCTGCCTCAGCCTCCTGAGTAGCTGGGATTACAGATGCATACCACCACGCCCAGCTAATTTTTGTATTTTAAGTAGAGACAGGGTTTCACCATGTTGGCCAGGCTGGTCTCGAACTCCTGACCTCAAGTGATCTGCTTACCTCTACCTCCCAAAGTGTTGGGATTACAGACGTGAGCCACCATGCCCAGCCGCAGTTTGCCAAGTTTCTTCCAACCAATCTTATCTTTCAAGGTTGCCCATCACCATCTCCCACTGTAATACAAAGGAGATCTGCCATTTATTTGCTCAATACCTAAAAATATTTGTTCTTGTTTAGGGAGCCCATGCCACATGCCCAAGATGGGCAGATCACTTTGTATGTGTTATCTTGTGTGAGCCTCATGAGGACCCCATCAGGCAGTCCTGTTGTTCTCGTCTTACAGATGAAAAATTGGAACTCAGTGAGGTACAATAACCTATTCAAAGTCTCAAAGCCAGTGAGGAATAGAACAAGGATTAATGCAAGTCAGTCTGGCCCAGACCCTGTGCTCTCTACTTCTCCGTCAGCGCTCTCCAATAGAACTTTCCCAATGATGGAAATGCTCTATGTTGGTACTGCCCAGGTCAGTAGCTGCTAGCCACATGAGGCTGTTAAGCACTTAAAATTTAGCTGGTGCAACTGAGGAACTGTTCTTTAAATTATATTCAATTTTAATTAATTCAGTTAATTTAATTAGTGGCATTAATTAGTTAATTAATGAGTGCAACTGAGGACTTGTATTTTAAATTTAAAATATAAGTTTAATTAGAAATAGCAGGTGAGTGCGGTGGCTCACGCCTGTAATTCCAGCACTTTGGGAGGCCGAAGTGGGCGAGCTGCGAGGTCAGGAGTTCGAGGCTAGCCTGGCCAACATGGCGAAACCCTGTCTCCGCTAAAAATACAAAACTTAGCCGGGCATGGTGGCACACGCCTGTAATCCCAGCTACTCAGGAGACTGAGGCAGGAGAATCGCTTGAACCCAGGAGTTGGAGATTGCAGTGAGCCAAGATTGCACCACTGCACTCCACCCTGGGCGACAAGATGAAACTCCATCTCAAAAAAAAAAAAACAAAACAAAAGAAAAGAAAGAAAAAAAAAAAGAAATAGCCACATGAGGCTAGTAGACATAAAGAACTGTGACAGACCTGAGATGTCACCCTATTTGCAAAACAACAGATTAGCTTGCTGGCAGATACTGACAAAAGATAGCAGCTTCCTGGATTAGAGTCAAAAGACTTTACTCCAGCACAGCAGGCAGCCTCAGTTTCACATTTGCATCATTTCTACTTCTACCCCAAGTCTCATGGGCTTGCTTCATAGATGAGGAACCTCAATCTTTTACTGTAATGGTCTGCAAGTGAACCTACTCAACTTTTCTCTTGGAGGGAGGCATTATCTTTATGATACTGGAGAGTGAGCACACCTGTGCCTTGCTCGGGAAGGAGACACTGTCTCTGTGTTCCATGCTCTGTGCCTCCTTAAAAAGATAGTTCAGAAAAGAAGCCTCCCTGTGCTTCTGCTTGCAAGACACACGGAAGTGCAAGAGACCCATGAAGAATTATCTGTCAACCATGGATGCTGCATTGGATACCACAACTCCCAATTGTCTGCAGTGCTTGTTCTGGGATGTTTCACATGTATTACATCATTGACCACCCCCAGATGTCTGCAGAGTTAGCCTGTCTGTTCTGTTTAGCAGGTGAAGAAATTGAGGCTCACTCCCACCCAGCTTCCTGAACTTTGAGATCATGGATTCTCCTACCCAATACCAACTCTTTCTACTTCTCCCTTGTGCCCCCAAAAAACAGAAACCTGGAATATTTGTCCTCCTCACTCCTTTTCAAAACTTTACCCTCCCAAACTGGAATTCCTTTTCTCTTCTGCCTTGTCATCTTCTTCCGATTTTCCAGAAGAGTTGCCAGTCTGACCTCCTCCCCAAAGCCTTCCCTGCATAGCCCAACCTATGCTGAACTCCCCTGTCTCTTCTCGGTCATAGAAGGTCCTATCTCATACTCTTGACTGACAGCTCTTGAGGGCAGAGCCTGTACCTTCCCATGGCCACTCTTCCCCAACATGGCCTATCTCAGGAGTTGGGGGAAAAACAAACCAACAAATAAGGACTCAAAAAACGAAACCAGAAACAAGCAGCTATTATTTTATGCCTGGGATTGACTTCCCACTTCACTACCCACTTTCAATTCCAGGCCCCAGGGAGTGGGTGAATGGGCTTGATTCTTTCCCAGAAAGGGGAGATGTTTTGAAATGACTCAAAGAAAAGCTGATTGGATTGGATTGAGTTTTGGTAAATCCACCCACAAGAGTAGAGAAACTTGACATTTGCCTTCCGAGCCAGCAAGAGGGAGGAATCTCATTTCCTTCTAACTGAGCAGGAGGCGATGGAAGGATGCCTGAGCAGGTCTCAGGAGACTGGGTTCTAGTCCAAGTTCTGAGGCTGGCTGGCTACATGACCTTGGGGAAGACACTCCCCTTTTCCAGGTCTTAGTTTCTCATCTGTGATGCAGGACTGGAGGAGGGGGAGAGGAGTCAGACTCTCCAGTTGCTCTCCCACCCTACCTTCCATTCTGGGCTTCAGTGGCCCTCCGGGCCAGGAGAGCCCAGCCTTCACTTCACAGGAACTCAGTGAAGTTCTGCTCCTCCCAGCCTACTTCCTGCCACCTCCCTGAGGAGGACCAGCCTTCCCTCCTCTCCATGTACAGTGTAGACGTTGCACACTGCCTGGCTGAGGGAGCACCTACTGTAAGGCTGTGCTGAAATAGCAGCATTTGATTCTAATCCAAACTCCTCTATCTTCAGCCCTAATACATTACCTCATCATAAACATAATTCACAGTGCCGCCATCGCTGCCTTGAAAGGGGGGCATGTTTTTCTCTGCACTCTCATTCAGTTATTTTTAGGAAATGCCATGTAGTTCCCATATACTTGACATCTACCTGCTTTCACTACATCTGGAGAGATTCAGGAAATCAGAAAGTCCTTGTTAAGGATAAGGCCTAGGGTGGAGCTGCGATGTACTTTCCATTTGTAAAACCCAGGCAGAAGAGTCCATGCAGGTTAAAGACACAGATAAAGAAAAACAATTGATTGAAGAACAATTGGCCCAGCTAGGGTGGAGGTTCTCCAGGCAACCAGGGAGTGGGGGGCTGGACGGAGGGAGGAAGGAAAGGAGGGAGGGAGGGTCTTCAAGGAAGGGTGTCAGGGATGGGGCGGAGAGGGAGCAGACAGTGGATCCTAATCATTACAGGCACTGTGCTGAGAACTCATCACCTCTCACTGAATCCTTACAGCAGCCCCAGGACGTGGGTATGCTCATTATCCCTGTTTTGCAGATGAGAAAACTGAAGTTCAGAGATGAAATGGCTTATCCATGGCCACTGAGCTGCAAAATGGCAGAGCCTGAGTGGGAGTCGGAGCTCCTGACCGTCTACTCAGTTCTTACAAATCAAACGTTTGTTGGGGGGAGATAGCATGCTTGCGAAAGGAACTCTGTGTTTGTCAGCTTTGCTGCATAACAAAATCTTCCAAGCTCAGTGACTTGCAACAAATGTTTATTTCTTGTTCATTACAAGTGAAAATGCTGTGGGTAACCTGCAGGTCAGCTGTGGCTCAACAAAGCTCTGTGAATTTTCTCAGTTTAAGGTCCAGGGTGAAGGTAGTCGCTAACCAGGACATGCTGTCCTCTAACCAGAACTGAAAGAACTACAGTTAAATTTCAGCTTTCTGCTCAGAGATGGCACATGTCAGAACCGCACACACTCTGTCGACCAAAGCAAGTGATGTGGCCAAGCCCAATGTCAGTGGAGCAGAGAGGGATATTGTCTGTCCTCCCACAGTGAAAGGTAGAGGGTGCTAGAAGGGGAATAAATAGTTGCATAATACAGTTGGCTGGGCGGCACTGGGCTCTGCAGACAGATGCCTGGGTCTGACTCCTATCTCTGTTACTTAATAGGTCATATGGCCTTCAGCAAAGTGCTTGACCACACTGTGCCTCAGCTTTCTCACCCGCAAAATGGGGATGATAATTATAGTCCTGCATTAATTTGCTAGAGCTACCATAACAAAATATCACAAACTCGGTGGCTTAAACAACAGAAATTTATTTTCTCACAGATCTGGAAGCTGGAAGCCCAAGATCAAGGTGTCTTCAGGGTTGGTTTCTAATGAGGGCTCTCTTTCTGGCTTGCAAATGGCAGCCTTCTAATTTGTCCTCACATGACTTTCTTATGTGCATATGGTGAGAGTGCTTTCTGGCACCTCTTTTTTTTTTTTTAATAGGAACATCAGTTCTAGCAGATTGTGGCCCCACCATTATGATCTCATTTAACCTTATTACCTTCCTAAAGGTCTTATCTCCAAATACAGTCATCTTGAGGGTTAAGGCATCAACATATGAATTTGGTGGGGGTGTGGGGGACAGTTCAGTCCATAGCAAGGGCCAATTCTGCAGGGCTGTTGTGATGATTTAAATGGGTTAGGATAGTGTCTGGCCTACAGGCAAGCACTGAATAAGAGCTAGGCTGCTCTTAGTGCCCTGGTGGTAGCAGGCCCCACAGTATCATGATTGGGCATTCCCTGCAATGATAATGCCTCATTTGCTTTCTTTGTCCTTTGCAACCTCTCCCAATTCCTGGCATAAATGAGGTGACCAGGAAATGGATGCTTGTGTCCCCCAGTGAATCCTGAGGCAGTTGACAGAAGGCACGCAGGGTTTGAGGTGACCTGCCTGGGCTGCACTCGCTGCTGTGTTGCTGACCTGCTTGGTGACCTTGGCCAAGCCACCGTCTTCTGCCAGCCAGGATGCATCTCGTTAAGACAAAGCTTGTTTTGTCCACGAAATCTCAGCAGATTTCATTTCCCCATGGCCTTTTGTGGCTATTCCTAAGTATTGGGTAGTGCTCAGAGCCAAAGTGCTAGAGATTGGGTTTTGTTGTTGTTGTTGTTGTTTGTTTTTGTTTTTTGTTTTTTTCTTGAGACAGAGTTTCACTCTTACGACCCAGGTTGGAGCACAGTGGCGCAATCTTGGCTCTCAGCAACCTCCGCCTTCCTGCGACCTCTGCTTCCCAGGTTCAAGCAATTCTCCTGCCTCAGCCTCCCAAGTAGCTGGGATTACAGGCGCCTGCCACCACACCTAGCTCATTTTTGTATTTTTAGTTGAGACAGGGTTTCACCATGTTGGGCAAGCTGGTCTTTGAACTCCTGACCTCAAGTGATCCGCCCACCTTGACCTTCCAAAGTGCTGGGATTACAGGCTGAGCCACTGCACCTGGCCAGAGAGATTGTTTCTGTTACAGAAATGTTCTTATAGATTCCAAATTGACAGTAATTCTCCAAACCCCCTCCCACAGCTACTGCTCCCCACCTTAAGACAGCACCTAATGACCCTGCCAGATAGGGCCAGGCTGGACAGGCATCGGAGAACTTACTCTCGCTGCCTGTGTCTGGGGCAGTTTCTGGGTTATGCCTAAGTGCACACACTTCCTTGGGGATGGGGGTGGGTGAGAACAGCCTTTGACCTGCAGACCTGGGTTCCAGTCCCCATTCTGCCCTTGCTCCCCTTAGTCCACCGAGCTGCTCGACCTCCGAGCTTTGGTTTCACTCTGTGTGTGATGGCGAGGCTGGAGCTATCCCAAGGGACTGTCATGGGGCTAAATAATGGATGTGAAAGGCCTTAACCCAGTTCCAGGCATACAGCAGGTCCCAGAAAAAGGATGTGCCATCCTCTCACTTTCTGTTTACACCACCCGTCCTCATCCTTCACTGAGTGAGTGTTTTCCTGCTCTTGAGTAGCTACCCACAGACACAGAACCACCCAGGCTTGGGGCGACCTCTTGGGATTCCATGGCAACACTGAGAAAGCCTGCATGGATTTTTCTATCCTCGCTCGTGTTACCTTTCCCACATCTGACCTTGCTTAGAAAGAACTATGTCTGAGGCTGTTTGTTTAGTAGAGAGCTCTGTTAGCTGAGGAGGGACAGATTAAAGGCGGTGGGGACAGCCAAGCCTGTCCAAGCCCCCTTGCCTGGTGTGGCTCAGCCCGGCAGCGTTGGGAAGGAGAGCACCAGGTGAAAGTTCTTGGCATCTTCCCAGCTCATTGCTAATTCGTTATTTGTATGATGACTGAGGCAGTGCATTTTTGACCCTCTCAGTCTCAACTTCCTCATCAGGGAAACAGGAACAAAGATACCTTCCGTGAGATGTGCAGCATCTGGCCCAGAGTAGAAGGTGATGATGATGATGAAGATGATAGCTCAGCCCTTAGGGAGCATTGCTGACAGGCCAGGAATGCTTTAAGCACTTCATATTCATTTCATATTCATTGATCCTCTTAATCTTCTTGGCAACCCTAGGAGGTAGGCACTATTATTCTTTACAGATGAGGAAACTGAGGCACAGTGAGGTTCAGTGACTCTGGGCAGGATGTACAGTCAGTGAATGACAGGGCTGGGAATTAGACCCAGGCTGTCTTGCTCTGTAGCCCCTGACCCTCCTCATTGCCCTCAGACCTAGGTGACATTAATTATGTCAAGCTGCGTCTCCTCCCTACAACCTTCCCTGCACTGTTGGGGAAAAGGGCACAAAGAGCAGGTGTTGCTTGTTCTGAAAAGTACTTACTTTTAATTAAACTAAAAATGTCCCTTTCGCGTTGTTTCTCTAGAGAGTCAGAGGCAGGGCAGCCCCTCCCTGGGCACCTCCTCCTCCTCCCTCCTTCAGGCCCCCGTGGGCCTCTCGGTGTGATATTAATGTCTGAAGGCCTCCGACTCATCCATTATTGATGAGGCATGGGTACACTGTGGGGAGAGGGTGAGATTGAGGCCCAGGCAGTCTTCACAGCTCAGGAAGTTCTTTTTATCCCTGTCCCTGGTGGAAAAGTGCATTACAGGTGACAGGCGCAAAAGCAGCTGTGACCAAAGCCACTGCCAGCTGTGGGTAGGGCATGATTATCATTTGTTATTGCACCCTACTGAGCACCCACCCTCTTCTCATTCAGGATTTAGGAAAAAAATTACAGCAATGACAACACCACTTCTCTGATCCTGAGTCTTAGGTTCACGTCTCTCTGTCCTTCACAAAATGCCTAGCTGTCTGTTTCCTGCCAGTTAGAAGAATATGCCAGATTCAGAACTACCTCCCACCCCGGCCCAATGAGATCTGTGACCTGCCCCCAGCCCTGTTGTGAGTGCACACACTTCCTTGGGGATGGGGGTGGGTGAGAACAGCCTTTGACCTGCAGACCTGGGTTCCAGTCCCCATTCTGCCCTTGCTCCCCTTAGTCCACCGAGCTGCTCGACCTCCGAGCTTTGGTTTCACTCTGTGTGTGATGGCGAGGCTGGAGCTACCCCAAGGGACTGTCATGAGGCTAAATAATGGATGTGAAAGGCCTTAACCCAGTGCCGGGCACACAGCAGGTCCCAGAAAAAGGATGTGCCATCCTCTCACTTTCTGTTTACTCCACCTGTGCTTATCCTTCAGGGTTTGAGCAAGATCCCCTTGTCCTGGCCCTCTTTGGCTCATTCCTCCCCCATTTCGGTGTTTTGCACGTTGGTTAAAACTCTTTGGGGCAGGCTCTCCAAATTTAGTATTTTTACAACAGGAAGTGGTCTTAGAGCTCATGCAGCTCAGAGCTTTCTGTTTGCAGTTTGGGACAGGAAGCTTCTGCACGAAGGTCCCCTGGCTTCCGTCCAGTGCTCCTTAAGTGACTCTTCTTTCCCCACACTGAGTGCCTTGAACAGGCTCAGAGGCTTCACATGAGCACGTGGCATTTACTGTGTGTATCTGAATCAAGCAGGGACAGAAACTGTCTCACCGATCCTCACGCCCTCTCCCCATGCTCAGTCTCCTGAGTATTTTCTTCTGTTTTTCAGATGAAGAAACTGAGGCTCAGAGAAGTTAAGAGACTCCACTGAGGTCACACAGCCGGTAAGTGGCAGAGCTGGGATTCAAACCCAGCTCTCTTTCACTCCAGAACCTGTGCTCTAAATTGCCTTGCTTTCTTTGCCTTAAAATGGGGAGACCTGCGACTTTGTTTTCTGTTTGGATGGTGCTCACACAGATTCCTGGGTTGAAAGGAGAGGGCCCCTGGGTCCAAGAATTCAGAAGGGTGGTGGCGTTTGAGAAAAGCAGCCCCATTCCCAGGGGGTGCCGTGGCTTAGACAAACCCGGAGCTTCAGCACACCCGGGTTCAGGATGGAGCACACTGTGGCCAGCAGGGGCCTGGGTCCATTCTCCCAGCAGGGTTGCTCCGAGGCCCCAGGATCTCTAGGAACCAGACCCCTGGAACCCCACAGCAGGGCCCAGGTGCCTCTTCGTGTGCTGTGTGCCTCACATTCTGCCTCAGCCACAGAGGAGCCCGGCAGGCAGGACTCGGCCTCACTCAGCACCACTCTGGATGGTTGCATAGTTACACGGTGTGGTTTGTAGTATTTTTGGTTTTGTTGTTTTTGCAAAAGCCAAAGGAAGTCTGTGGGCTGAGTTCTACCTTCCCTTCTTTGAGGATAGTTGGTCTGCTCAGTCAGGGGCAAGCAGAGCTCAGCTAGGGGAAAAACAAAACAAAACAAAAAAACCCTCCAGACACAAGGTTCACAGATCAGACGGCACCTGACCTAGCCGGACAGTGGCACTGGCTGTTCATGGGCAGGGCTCATTGGAAGTTCCATTGCAATCATCCCATTTTCCAGATGAGGACACTGAGGCCCAGAAACAACCACACCCTCACCTCTTGGGAGGCACAAATCAGAATGAATCTTTGATCCCTGAGTGCTGAGTGCTTTTGCTGTTTCACAGCTCGCTGTCCCTGCAGTCCACACATACTCATTGAGGGCCTACTGCTGCTCCCAGCAGGCACACAGCAGTCAGGGAGTCGGATGAACTGCCTGCCTCCTGGTGGGGGGAGACAGAGAGACAGACATTCAGTCCACTGTCAAGTGCTAGTTCCTGATGAAGGCTGTGAAGGGGAATGCCACAGAACAAGCAGCACAGACAGCGATGCTATTTTAGGGTGGTCAGGCAAGGCTTCTCCAAGGGGGGCATTTGGACAGAACCGTGAATGCAGTGAGTGAGCAAGCCATATGAATTCTGGGGTAGGAACAGTATTGGTGAGGGAATAGCAGGTGCAAAGGCCCTGAGGCGGAGAGTATGCTTGGTGTACCATCACGCTCTTTGAGTTTGATTCTCTGGGTGTTTGCTACCCCACCCCCCACCACCATCACAGTGGCTGCTCACCTCTAGTATCCCTTCCTTAGTCACCTCCAAGTGTCTGCAGGAGTGTGGCAGTGGGATGGGGGTTGTGTAGCAAGAAAAATCAAACAACATTGCATGGGGTAGGCCGGGTGCGGTGGTGCAAGCCTGTAATCCCAGCACTTTGGGAGGCCGAGACAGGTGGATCACGAGGTCAGGAGATCGAGACCATCCTAGCTAACACAGTGAAAGCCTGTCTCTAACTAAAAAAATACAAAACAAAGCTGTCGCCGTGGTGACGGTGGCGAGCGCCTGGTAGTCCCCCCCAGCTACTGGGAGGCTGAGGCAGGAGAAATGGTGTAACTCGGAGGCGGAGCTTTTGCAGTGAGCGTGAGATCCAGCCCCACTGCACTCCCCCATGCCTGGGGCGACCAGATGTGGAACCGAGCCCGTCTCAACAAAAAAAAAAAAAAAAAATGCATGGGGCAGAAGAAAGGTGTATCTCTAATAGGAAACTACTTGTCTTAGTCCTTAATCCTCTTTGCACAATTTCTGTCTTTGATGAAGCTTGCAATGGTTTCATCTTCTTGCTTTGTATGTATTCTCAAAATGCCTTCTTTAACTAGAGCTGTGAGTTCTCAGCACACTGCAGTCCACTATGTCAGGCCCGTCTTTCCAGGCAGAGCAGGAACCCGGATTCAAAAACCACAGAAATAGGAGAAGAAATAGTTTTGGAAACTACACTGCCGACCTTGTGCTGAGCTCAGGGAGGGAGGTGCAGCAGGCAGACAGCGGCTGGGTGGGGGTGCAGTGGCTGACAGACCTCTGGACCTCTGTCTTGGCACAGCCATTAGGCTCAGGCCCCTGTGTGCGGACTCAGGGTGGTATTAGCACCAGCCGGGTTCCTGGGGGAGCAGCTCGTGGGGCTGGGTGTGCTGGAAGAGACATGCTGAGGAGTTAGGGACCCCAGGTTCTCTCTGACTTTGTTTTCTGTTTTGATTTTGCTCACATAGATTTGTCAGTTGATAAAAAAGAAGGGCTCCCGGGTCCAAGAACTCGGAAGAGGGGTGGTCTTTGAGAAAAACAGCCCCATCCCCCTTGGGTGCCGTGGCCTGGACAATCCCAGAGCGTCAGCACACCAGCGTTCAGGATTGAGCCCATTATGGCGGGCAGAGGCCCCTGTGCCCGTCCCAGGAAAGTTGCTCTGAGGCTCCAGGCTCTCTAGGAAACGGACCCCTGGGCTCCACAGCAGGGCCAGGTACCTCTTCATGTGCTGTAGTCTCATCTTAGTGCCACCTCGGCCAGTGTACAACCTTGGGCAAGTCCCGCCCCCTCCTGGAGACTCTGAAAATGGAACGGAAAGGTGTGGTCATCTGTATGTTCCTGTGGTCTGGAAATGCTACAACCTTTTTGCCTCTAAGGCAGGTAGCAGCCAGGCATGGGGACTGGGCTTCTGTTAGCTCCCCTTTGATTCTGTAGACCTGTGGCTCTTAGCAAAGAGATGTCCTAGGAAGAGGGACAGTACCTTGGTGATCCTGTCTTGGACATTTAGACCAGAGCTTTCGCCCATTCTCACCTCTCCTTGACCTGAGACCTGTGGCTGCAGAACCAGAAACTCATTTCCAGAAGCAGCAGTATGTCTCTCTTTCCACAGGGCTCAGAAGTATTTCTTAAGCCTTCCATTAACTGCATCTTACTCAGCTGGAAAAATAATACTCAGAAAGCAGTTCTGTCTGGTTTCTGGCCTGTAAGCTCCTGAAGAGTTCTTGTAAGGAAGGCTCAAAAAACTCCTGTGCTGTGTGACTTGGAGCCCAGCCCTGTAGTTTCCCTCCAAGGAGCAGCCAGCTCAGTGGTTGACCAGCAAGCCCATTATCATTCAGCACCATTAGTTATCCATGTGTCTGCCTGTCAATTAAACAAGTGCTTATGAGGGCCTGGGGCCAGGGACACATACCGAGAGTACTAAGACTAAATAAGACACAGCGCGTGCCCTCCACAGCAGTTCAGGCGCAACATGACCACTTTCTCTATTCGGTAAAACTCAGAGTTCTTAACTTTATTATTCGCAGTTCAAAAGTGGCGTGAGCTTTTGTGTCGGCTCCCCTTCACCCCCTAAGTGCCATAGTGGGCATGCAGAGGGCCCATATAGATGCCTGCACATGCAATGGGTTACGATATAGGACAGGAACACCAAGCTTGGGGGATCCACCATCTTGTGACAGACAGCAAACAAGCCAGCTTTTTGTCCCAGAGGGAGACATTACCACATGTCTCAGGATTGGTTGCTGCAAATGCAACCCAGGTACAGAGCAGTCAGAGCCTTACATTCTTTGTCTACCCAGCAAGATGTGTAGGAATGCAAGAAACTCATGGAGGAATGTCTGCAAACAATGCATTAGCATTGCACATATCTGGATGTGAATCCTACCTCTAACAATTTAACTAAGTGTTAAATTGGGTAAATTGCAATCACTGGACTTCTCAGCCTCAGTTTCCTCTTCTATAAAATGGGGATAATGCCTACTTTCCAGGTGATTGTGAAAGAGAGTGTAGGGTCACTCTTCTGGGAATACAGTAGGGAACTGAGAAAGCCCTTGAGTTCAAGAAACTTAGTTGCTCGGGGAATCCTTTCAGCTATATGTAAGTATGCAATGTCAGTTAGTCATGTGTGTGGCTTATGCCTGTAATCCCAGCACTTTGGGAGGCTGAGGCAGGCAGATCACGAGGTCAGGAGATGGAGACCATCTTGGCTAACATGGCGAAACCCTGTCTCTACTAAAAATACAAAAAATTAGCTGGGCGTGATGGCACACGCCTGTAGTCCCAGCTACTCAGGAGGCTGAAGGAGGAAAATCGCTTGAACCCAGGAGGTGGAGGTTGCAGTGAGCCAAGATCGTGCCACTGCACTCCAGCCTGGGAGACAGAGCGAGACTCTATCTCAAAAAAATAAAAAAGAATAGAGGAAAAAATGCAGAGGCCGATACATATCATGGTTCAGGGACAGTTTCTGCAAGGGTTTGCCATTTGACCCAGCATCCTGAATTGAGTAACGGAATGACCTTACTGCCTGTGGGAAGAGCATGCTGGGCAGAGCAGACAGCCTGTGTGTAGGTCCTGTGCTTGGCCTGCTTGAGGGATAGCGTGGAAGATGATGTAACTCTGCAGAGTGAACAAGGAAAGGCATGGAAAATGGAATCAGAGAGTAGGCAGGGACCAGTTCATGTAGGATCTTGCAGGCCTTGATGAGAGCCTTGGATTGCATTGTGGGTGTGGAGAGAACACACTGGAGGCTTCAGGTAGGTGGGGGCAGGAGGAGAAAATGGCATGGAGGAGGCCGGGAGAGGCTGCAAGGTCTGGGATTTGCTTTTATCCTGCTGCTACTAACAAGTTAGCCTGTTAGTGTTTCATGGATCCTGGCAGAAGACGTGAGATTCCTGGGTCAGGAGTGTTGTAAAGTGGGAAAGATCTCACTGCTTTTTGTGCACAAAGCCTGAGCTCAGAATGAGCTCTTCTGAGTCTGAAGGGGAATGATAACTCAGTCAATACTTTCAGAAGCTGAGCCTCAGTCAACAAATAGGAATGAGATTCTTGGAACAGATTCCAGGACACAGCGTATCAGAAGGCTCTTATTCTCTCTCAGCCTCCATGTCTTACCTGTAAAATAGGGAGAACATTGCTTCCCAGGCATATTGTGGGGCCTTGTAAGTAGAAATTGAATCTGAAGACCCTGCACACATTCTCTGAGTTAATAAGAAACAGCAAATTCTTCCTAATAATTTATCCTTCTAGGTTTTTGATTATCCCTTTTCTTCACTGAGAAGCTATTAATGTTTCTATGTAGCTCTAGTGCACAACACACACACTCTCAGACATGCTTGCAAAGTTTGCCTGCCAGTGTCTTCCTGGATAAATGATGGTGTTGGTCATTTAGGGGACAAGCAGAGAGAAGAAGGTGAAAAGAGTCAGAACCACAGAGGGGCAAGAGAAAATAGCTAGAGCGGCCTCTTTTTTTCTTTTTTTCTTTTTTTTCTGATACAGAGTCTTGCTCTGAGGCCCAGGCTGGTGTGCAGTGGCGTAATCTTAGCTCACTGCAACCTCTACCTCCCAGGTTCAAGTGATTCTCCTTCCTCAGCCTCCCGAGTAGCTGGGACTACAGGCGTGTACCACCACGCCTAGCTAATTTTTTATTTTTCTAGTAGAAACGGGGTTTCACTGTATTGGCCAGGCTGGTCTCAAACTCCTGACCTCATGGTCCACCTGCCTGGGCCTCCCAAAGTGCTGGGATTACAGACGTGAGCCACTGTGCCCAGCCAGGGTGGTTTTTCTTTAGATCACGTTTCTTCCTCCCACCCCATGCTGTACATCTGAAGGGAGCTGAGGCTTATACGCAGTGTCCCCCACGTGCAAACTCATGTGCACCCTCTACCCACCCCAGGATGCTCAGCCAGCTGGCCAAGATTTAGAGCTGGAATTCAGATGGCAGTCTCTAGCCAGTGCTGGACACATTCTACCAGCCCCATCCCTAGACCTCCTGCCCTTCCAGTCTTCGTTTCTCCCAAAGACCTAAGCAGTACAGCCGGCCTTGGCAAGGCCCGCCTCTTGTCACTGCATTGTGGGAGGAGATAAAATGGCACTTGTGTGTTTTAAAGTTGAGCAGAACAAGACGTTTTTAAAATGCTGTGTTCCCTATGTGGGAGGCCTTCTAACGGGCAGCTGGGGACAAGGCGTCCAGTCCTCCCACCCCCGGGAGGTCCCGGAAGGGACTGCAGCGTGGGATGGGAGGCACACTCCCAGCATTGGATGCCCACCTGGTGACCAGTTCAGACAGAACTGGGACAGAGCTGCCTCCTGCACCTCTGGCCATGAGGGTGTTTGGACATTCCCAGCAGTCATTCAGCATAGCTCCCTTTACCTCTCCTGCCAGAGTTGCCTCCTCATTGGACAGAGGGTGAGGAGGACTCGTGATCACTTTGTGGGGAGGGTGGGCAGAGTAGGGCTGAGTGGAGGTGAACTCCCCCTGCCGCATGAACGCTCCCCCAGGTGGGGCATGGGCACCATCCAGAGAGACCAGCTGAGGCTGAAAGGTAGATTCTTAGAATGAAGAGCTGGGCCTCTGGAGCTGGGCTGCTTGGATCACCTTTTATCTTATTCTATTTTTCTGAGACAGAGCTGCACTCTGTCACCCAGGCTGAAGTGCAGTGCTACGATCTCGGCTCACTGCAACCTCCACCTCCCGGGTTCAAGCAATCCTCATGCCTCAGCCTCCCAAGTATCTGGGATTATAGGCATGTGCCACCACGCCCAGATAATTTTGTATTTTTAGTAGAGACAGGGTTTCACCATGTTGGCCAGCCTGGTCTCGAACTCCTGACCTCAAGTGATCCACCCGCCGCAGCCTCCCAAAGTGCTGGGATTACAGGCATGAGCCACCATGCCTAGCCCCATTTCTTCACTGTGAAAGAGAACATATCACCCCCTTGGTAAAGCTGTTGAGGTCAAACAAGCAACCTGAGAGAAGTGCTGACTTGGTGCCTGGTGCAGACTTGGTGCACTTTAGGGACAGGACCCAGTGCTTTCTTCCGCAGCCATCTCCAGGACTCATGAGCTGAGGGCACACTTGGGGAGACATCAATACTAGTATCTCACTCTCTCCATGGTCCACGCCTCCTGTCCCCCAGGGACAGGCTCTGGGAATGCCTCCTGTTCAGAATGGGCCCCTGCTCTTCTACCTGCTTGCTGGGCCTCTGCAGGCCCAAGCTGCGCAGTGTCCTCTCATATCTTCCATCCCGAGCCTCACCAGGACTGCCACGCTTCAGCTACTCTGAACATGCCCTGGACCCGTGGTACCGATCCTTACCCATCTGCTCCGGCCACCCGTGGACAGCTCTCGGTTGTCCCAGTGGACAGCTTGGCAGTCCCTTGTCAAGAGGGCAAGGTCTCCCTCCTTTCCTGACTACTGGGCCCTTTCTGATGAGAGCTACCCTTCCTCTCCTCTGGGGCCCAGGGATGGGTGTGCAGCTGGGCCTGGGCCAGGGCAGTTAGTCCTGTGATCCAACTGGACACTGTGACACCCCTCCAACCTTCAGTGTCTGGGGATGGGATGGTTCATGCCAAATTCCATGCTGTCGCCTGACATTCCCACCCATCCCAGAACCCTGGAGGGTGCTGTGCCCCTCACCATCGTAGCAGCTGGGTTTATAATGTGATCTTAATCCCTGTTGTGAACACCGCTAGAGGTTGCCCCCCTCAGCAACTTCAGGCGCCTCCTGGATGCCCCTGAAAATCAGTAGCGTTAAAATATTTCCATGAAATCAGGGACTAGGGAGGAGGGGGCCTCTTTAAGCCACGTGTCAGACTGTGAATCTCAGCTCCAGAGCGGCCATACCCCCAGCCCTTCCTTTATGCTGAGGGTTTTAGAACCAGCGACAGATGCCTGAGGGCAGGTGCAAGGGGCATTAGGAGCTCTGAAATTGTCTCTTTTTTATCAGCCTCCTTCACCACCCAAATGGGGAGAAATCCTTTGTTCTGGGACAGGTGTGAGCCTGGTGCCCTATGGTGCAACTGCTTGAATTCCCAGCCACATTACACGCTTCTAATGTCATTTGGATGTCCTGGGACTCCAAATTTAGCACTCCTCAATCCACACACGTAAGAAGATTTGTGGATTTAAATTCTTTTTGTGAGGCTGTGAATATGAAAACATATTCACCTCCTTCTCATGTGATCCTAATCCTGGTTAATCGGGTTTCTCTGGGGCACTTCTCCACACTGCCTACTCTGAGCCACTATTTGTGCTTCAGGGCAATCTTTTTATTTCCCCCAAGTTCCCCAGCAAAGGAACAAGCAGGAGGTACCAAGGTGCAAAGAGGAAGATTTGCAAGCACATCGAAGGGTTCTCCCAACCTGCTGGCACTGCTGGGCTGTGGGAGAAATGGGCAGGCGTCGATGCAGAAAGGAGCAGGGAAACAGAGGCTCCAAAGGAAATAGGCTTCCCAAGTCACCCCCATGGAGACTGGACCACTCTCTCGACTCCCACAGGGTGTCCCGTGCACCCCTCTCCAGTTCAGCCACCATGTGCCAGTTGCAATCACTGCTGTCTGTTGCTCACAAGCCAGCCGGGCTCCCCCTTGCCTTCATTCCCCAAGTCCATGTTCCTCAGGACTTCCATGATCCAACTCCACCCACAGCAGCCACTCTGAAGGGCGTCCTGTTTGCTGAAACATACCGATGTCTCCATCATCACCACCATGTGCTTTTTTGGGCACAGGCCTGGTTTACCCTCTCCTTCTGCCCTCCTCCGTCAGTGCTAAGCCCCCGTCTCCATGGCCACCTGCCTTACACAGCCTTCCTTCTCCCTTTGGTTGTCATTCACCTGCCACTTGTGGATCACTATGGCCCCCAGCATCATGTCCCAGGAGGCACTGGTCCCTCATGAGCAGGTTTCTATGTGTGAACTGCCCTGGGCTGGATCCTGGAGCCGGCCTAGTCTGTGGCTTCGCTATCTAGCAGCGAAGATACGCATGCCGCCAGCTGTCCTTGAAGCATCGCAGGCATGCTTGGGTAGCTGGGTGAGAGGTACGGCAGTGAAGCATGGAAGAGCAGGCTCAGGAATCAGCCCTCACCCCTTCCTAGCCACATGACTTGGAGTAAGCTACTGATGCCCAAGGGCCTCAGCATCCCCTTCTGTAAAATGGGATTATGGCGTCACCTCCCTCATAGGACCTGGAACTGTACTCTAGCTAGTCCCTAAAATACTGCATAGTCTCTCAAAGCCCAACTTCCTTCTCTGCCCAAAGAACAAATGCCTGCCCGAAGAGCCCCTGGGGATTTTTACCCAGACATCCGCACAAAAGAAATGTGTTAGCTATGGATGGGTCAGGCACACACAGGTAAGGTGGGGAGGCAGGAGATAGGGAGAAGGAGGGCGGACCAGAGGCCACTGGATTGAGTTAGAGATATTCCATGGGCTTTTGTCTGCAGAATTATCAAACAATGAGGATTCTTTGATATTTAAGCCCGGCAGGTGTCAGAGAACAACAGGAGAGGACCCAGCAGATCAAACTCCCAGAGGGGCCCGGGAGTGGGCAGGGAGTGGGCGGTGGTCAAGCCACAGGCACTGATTGGAGCAGCCATGGGCGGGCTAAGGGGACCTTGCCCTCTGGCTCTACTGGTGTTGACTACATTTCTGTGGGAGGGGCTGGTGCTGTCATCAGGGAGCCTAGGGGACAGGGTGCTTGAGGTGTCCCCCTGGTCAGAACTGGACTGTGTTGAGCTTGGCTGAGTAGTGCAAGGGATCCCCAGGTGCCATCCCTGCCAAAGACCCTATCAGTGTCATGAGCCTGATAACGAAATCTCCTGATGGGTGAGTGCCCCAGCAGCAGTTGGAGCAGAGTTTGGGCAGATTCTAGCGAGAGCAGCTACCCAAAGCGGAGGCGAGGCCAGAGCTCAGGGCATCCAGCTGACCCATGCGCTTCTTGCAAATCCTCTGAGGTGGCCAGCACCTCAGAGGGGTCTCCGGGGTGGGACTGGAGGCATGGCTTTCTATGGAGCACAGCTCCTGGGGCACTCATTGCTTAGAGAACATTGTCAGCTATGCCCCTTGGAGTTAGGTCTGTGGGGTCACCTGGACTGGTCATGGTGCCGGCAGGACACAAATGGTGCATTCAAAGTGGGCAGTGGAGGGGAGCTGAGTTGAAAGGTTATTCACAAGGTCACAGTGTGGTGTGGGAAACAGCAAATATGGTGCAGTCCCTGGGGCTGGGAATGGTGGGGCTGTTTCCAACCCTAGGGCTGAAGGGACAAGAAGACAGAGACTTACTGAAACCCCGAGGACACAGCTAATGTGTGGATGGTGCCATTCAGCAGAAGGAAGGGACCACCAGCCCTTGGTTGTCCAACAGGGAGGGCACCAAGGCAGTCACTGCCTGTCCCCAGTCCCCTCTCTCCCTCTGGCCTTCCTCCAGGGCTTCATGTGGCTCCCGGAAGGTTGTCCAGACCTCATCGGGCCACCAGATCTTGCCTGGCCCACCCCTGCCTGCCAGTGCCGCTGCAGTCTTACAAATCCACTTGACTTTGTTTCTTTCAGTTCCTTGGACTCACCTACTGTCCCCACAGGCCTTCACACCTGTAGCTTCCCCTGCCTGGCAGGCTGTCACACTCCCTGCCCAATCACCTGTCCACCCTGTGGACCCTCAGTCACTACCACTTCCCCCAGACACCCGCCCGTCCCTCCCATGCCCTCTGCTTTGTGGCATTGAAGGCTGCCAGTCAGGGCTCTCCAGGAGAGCAGAGCCTATCCCATGTTTGTGTATGCACGTTAAGAGATTCAACTTTCGGAACTGGCTCAGGCAGTTGTGGAGGCTGCCAGGTTCAAAACCTGGTGGGCAGGCCAGAGGGCTGGAATCTCAGGCAGAACTTGATTTCTCTGTTACAATCTTGAGGCAGAATTTCTTCTTTTCCAGGGAACCTCAGTTTTTGCCCTTCAGGCCTTCAACTGATTGGATGAGGCCTACCTGCATTCATCTCCTTTACTCAGAGTTAACTGATGTAGAGCTTAACCACATCTGCATGCTACCTTCCCTGAAACACCTAGAGTGTCTGACCAAACTCCTGGACACCATGGCCTAGCCAAGCTGGCTCATTACATTTATTTATTTACTTAGAGATAAGGCTCACTCCCCCAGGCTGGAGTATGATCATAGCTCATTGTAGCCTTGAATTCCCGGGCTCAAGTGATCCTCCTGCCTCAGGCTCCACATAGCTGGGACTACAGGTACAAGCCACATGCCTGCTGATAAATTAAATCTAACCATCACAGCTGGTCTTTGTGTGATTCCTTAATAATCTCAGCCTCTGTCCTGCCCTGTGATGTTGTTTTCAGTGAGCAAGGATGAAAATCATTCTACTTTTCTCTTTTTTTTTTTTTTTTCAACCAAGTCTCGCTCTGTTGCCCAGGCTAGAATGCAGTGGCACAATCTCGGCTCACTGCAACCTCTGCCTCCGGGTTCAAGCAATTCTTCTGCCTCAGCCTCCTGAGTAGCTGGGACTACAGGCATCCACCACCACACCCAGCTAATTTTTTTTTAGTTTTAGAGATGGGGTTTCACCATGTTGGCCAGGCTGGTCTCGAACTCCTCACCTCAAGGGATCCATACTCCTCAGCCTCCCAAAGTGCTGGGATTACAGGCATGAGCCACCACACCCGGCCATTCTACTTTGTCTAACCATTGTTTTATTCAGCACTTGACAGTAACTGCTAGACGGCTGGTGCCCAGTGAGTAATTGTCAAATGAAAGAATGAAAGCAAGAGAGAGAATCCACAAAGGGGCTTGGCAGTGTCCAGGTCAGAGATGTTGCCAAGACAAAGTGAGACGCTGTATGTCAAGTGTCTGCATGTAGTAGGTGTGAAACTCACACATGCCATTTCTTCTTCATTTTCAACCCCGCCAGCCACTATCCACACACACACATGCAGTTCTGAATTTCTCAGAGGAATGATGATCCCGGGTAGGTGACATTTTCCTAATATTAATATTAATGTTAAATATTCTTTTGTGATGGTTGGGAATTGTTCTAAGCAATATATGTGTGTGTGTATATATATATATACACACACACACCCCAATAGTATTGATTCCAATGTGTGTTAAATATTCAAGATTATTAGTAACATGATTGTATGGCGCGGTGGCTCACACCTGTAATCCCAGCACTTTGGGAGGCAGAGGTGGGCAGATCACGAGGTCAGGAGTTCGAGACCAGCCTGGCCAACATAGTGAAACCACGTCTCTACTGAAAATACAAAAATGAGCCAGGCACGGTGGTGCACATCTGTAGTTTCAGCTACGCGGGAGGGCGAGGCAGGAGAATCGCTTGAACCCGGGAGGCAGAGGTTATGGTGAGCCGAGATTATGCCACTGTACTCCAGTGTGGGCTACAGAACGAGACTCCATCTCAAAAAAAAAAAAAAAAAGAAAAAGAGAAAAGAAAGAAAGGAAGGAAGGAAGGAAGGAAGGAAGGAAGGAAGGAAGACAGTGACTCTCAGGACTAACCAATATTCATTAATTTGTTCAATTAGCCGAGTCTAGGTGAGCAGGGGCTGGGATCATTGTCGCATTTTACAGATGAGGAGCTGACTGGCCTAGGCTCCTGAGGTGGCCCCAGTCACGCTGTGCTTCGTGCTCCGTGGCTGTTGTCCCCAGGGGCTTGGGGTGGGTGTTCCCTCCTCTCCTGGGAGGCACAGGGAGTCTCAGGGCAGCACAGTTGCTGGCTGGCTTCATTTGAGACTGAATTTTTAATCGATAGAAGGAGAGGAATGTCTACCCCAGTCCTGCCATTGACAGGGAGCTTGTCATCACCTGTTTACCTTGCAGTGGCCAGGGCCTCCTCGCAAACCTCACCTCACTGTGGTCCTGTTTCTCTTGGATGATGTTTTCTGGAGGGAAATGGGTCTGGCTTCCCTCACGGCTGATCCTTCCTGACCCGGGGGAGGAGAGCGGCATCGAGTGGGTCCAGGCCGGGCTCGGCCATGAGAGCACAGCTGCCAGCTTCAGGGGTG
Organism: Rhinopithecus bieti; assembly: GCF_001698545.2. Taxonomy (NCBI): domain Eukaryota; kingdom Metazoa; phylum Chordata; class Mammalia; order Primates; family Cercopithecidae; genus Rhinopithecus; species Rhinopithecus bieti. Next base: position 4,752,478 of record NW_016806198.1, read on the forward strand.
ACTCAGCGGGTGGAGCTAAGCTGCAAGGAGAAAACAAAACAAGGGAAAGGAAGGCTCACGCTTGCCCCTGCCAGGCCCTGAGCTGCGCCGCACGCAAAGCCCGCCCAGTGCTCACACTGCCACCATGGAGTGGGGATAGGCCGGTCCCTCTTCCACAGCTCAGACACCAAGGAGGCCCAGGGCAGGGGCGGACCTCAGCCTGGCACCATCCACTTCATACCAGCAGGTGTGAAGTTGGGGTTCTGCACTGGCCATAATCTTGACTTTACACCTACCGGCCAAGGGCCTTGGGTAGGTGGCTTGACCACTGCTGGCCTCTGTCCCAGCTCTGAAAGCTGGAGATAATACCCAGTACCCTCATCGGGAGCTTGTTGTGGGCCCAGCCAATGTGCACCGGTATTGTGCTTAGAACAGGGTGTAGAAAAGACAAAGGTGATGATAGGTGTCCTCAGTGTTGACATATTACTGCTCTATGCAGTCACCTCAAGTAGGGATGGTTTCTAACCCCCACTTTATAGATGAGGAACTTGAAGCTCAGCAGCCCATGTAACTTCCTGGGGTTCACCGCAAACAGACCTCGACCCCTTGTGGCAACAGCTAAACCAACTCCCGACCTTCTCTCCTCCCCAAAGCTCCACCCTCTCTCTCTTTTCACTTGCAGCCCATGACACCTCCTAAGATCCTGGCCCTTGGAATGGGAAGAACACCCACTCCAGGGCAGCCACCCTGTAGAATACAGCAGGTTCTGTCTAAGGAGTCAAGCGTGTCTTGGGACTTGGGCATCTGGTTTTCTTTAGCCCTGGTGCACTTTTCCCTTGTATCCTTGGAAAAGTCCCTTCCCGTTTCTGAGCTCAGCTTCCACATCTGTGGAATGAAGTGAGGCAGCAGCTTGAAGCGTAAGGATTTGATTCAGAGATCCAGGTGCTTATAAAGTTCTGAGAAGGGCAGTGAGAATGGGGGCCCTCCAGGGTTTGGGCTGCAATGCTTTAGGTTGAGGCCCACAGGCCATGAAGCTTCAGGAAGTCAGGACAGAATCTGCAGCTGCCCCACTGCCTGGAAGTGGAAGAAGGCAGGTTCTGGAGTCCAGATTCTGGGGCAGCCACACAGCAGCTTCTACCACTGCTGGAGGGATGAAGGCTCTTGCCTCGCCCACCTGCCGTCCCAACTATCACTGCTCAGATCTCAACCATTTCCAGAGCACTGTGGACAGGGATGCTGGGAAATGTAGTTCCCAGGCTTCCAGCCCCTGCAGTCAAGGGAAGCACACAGCGGGTGGGAACAAGCCCTCCTCCTGTAGACAGTGGCCAGCATAGGAACCCCTGCTGCAACAAGAAACAGGGTGCTCTGAGAACCCTCAAACGCAGGCAGGATTGATGCAACTCTCAATAGGGTATTTGAGCCGTGTGGATTGCAGATACCACTCTAGTTTCTAGCCTTGTTCGTTGATGATAGCTACAAGTTTGCTGAGTTCTTAAATGTTTCTGAATAGTCTCCCATCATGATTCCCTGTGTGTGATACCCAGGGAGCAGGGAGGGTTAAGGATATCAGCAAAGAGAAGGCCTCATCACCCAGGGTCAGCGGTATCAGGCCAGGAGTACCCCTTAGCTGCAAGGGAATGGACAGGTGGCAGGAATCCTGGGGCAAGGGTGGGCTTGCTAAAGGCCAGCAAGGCTTCTAACCAGGCGCCTCTAGCTCTGACTCACTTGGCCCAGGTTTCTTATTAGGCGGATTCTCTGAATGAGGGATGAAAGTGGAGGTCAGATATACTCCCTTGTAATAACACAGGGGCACAAGGGACTGCACTGGGAGAGTTCCATATCAAAGTTCCACACACTCAGCTTCCGGGGACTGCATCTTCTTCCTGGGGACCCATGCTGAGCACAGAGTATGTAGGAAAGGAGGGAAGGAAGGAGGGAGGAAAGAAACGTTTAGACATTGATCCCAAAGATACAAAAGACCTGGTCCAAGTTGGCTCTGCCATCTGGTTGTTTTAACTCAATCCAGGTGCCTGCCCTCTCTCAGCCTCAGTTTCCTTGTCTGCAAGCTGACAGTGAAGGTAACTCCCATGTATTGAGCATCTGTTAAATGTGAAGCATTTATGTACTTAATTCTCATGTGTCCCTTTGAAGAGATGTGATTTTCCCCCACCTTGCTGGTGCAGACCCTGAGCCCGATGAGGTAGATGAGGTCCCTACCCAAGACCTCTCAGCTAGGAGGTTGGAGATTCAGGATTCAAACCCAGATCTGGCTGACCCCCCAATACCCGTATTCTGTTCACCACCCAGTGAATGCGGCTGCTGAAAGGGTCAAATGGATGGCATCTGTGACTGTTGTGGCAAACTATAAAAAACAATGCAAAAAAAATGAGATGACCCCCAATTCAAGACTGGCAGTCGGAGGTTGTGAGGGTGACCAGGCTTTCCTGCGGATGTGTAAATCGTGGATTCTTTAGAAGACAATGCATCTGCGTTTCCAAGCATGTGGGAAAAAAGACTGATTGGAGAGTGCAAAATTGGAGATATCAGAGCAACTTTGAGGAACCTTTTCCTGGGGAAGGTCAAAGCTGGTTGCAAACTCAGGTGGGCCTGACTCTGTACATAAGGCTCTGGGGACAGCTGCCTCCTGACCTGAGGCATGGCTTTTGCAGAGTCCTCTGGGTCTGGGAGCCCCTGGGAACCCTGACCTTTCCCCTAGTATGTTAGGAGCTCCTTCCTGCAGGTCCTGGGAGGTCTTGGCCACAGGAGTAGAAAGCATGAAGATTTAGCTGTTCCGCACATCAAGGAATTCACACAAATAATGAATTCAGCGAGAATCATCATTTGTGTAATACCACTGGTTTGCATGATTTGATGCCTGATTTCATTTGGTCTTTTAAATAACCCTGCCAGTGGGACGGGCCAAGGGTTCTGCTGGACTTTTTCCTTTTTGTTTACAAATGAGGACCTTGAAGCTTAGTGGGGAGAGACAGAATTGACCTTTGTGGTCATCTACGCTGTGGCAGGAACTGAGCTGGTCACTTTTGTGCAAGGCCTTTTATTCCACAGCAACCCTTCGTGTGAGCATTTTTGTTTGTTTGTTTGTTTGAGATGGAGTCTCACTTTGTCAGCCAGGCTGGCGTGCAGTGGTGCGATCTGGGCTCACTGCAACCTCCACTTCTCAGGTTCAAGTGATTGTCCTGCCTCAGCCTCCCAAGTAGTTGGGATTACAGGCACCCGCCACCACACCCGGCTAATTTTTGTATTTTTAGTAGACACAGGGTTTCACCATGTGGGCCAGGCTGGTCTCGAACTCCTGACCTCAGGTGATCCACCCACCCCGGCCTCCCAAATTGCTGGGATTACAGGCGTGAGCCACCATGCCTGGCCTGTGTGAGCATTTTTAATCCTATTTTGTAGATTCAGGAATTGAGGATCAGAGAGGGCAAGTGCCTTGCCCATGAACACACATCCAGGAATGGGAAGAGTCAGGATTTGAATGCAGGTCTGTCTGTGCCTTTGTTGTTGTTGGTTTTGTTGTTCAGACAACTGTTGGCCATGATCCACTAGGAAATTCTTCACAAAACCAGAATAAATGGGTTCCAAGCATCCAGTGACCAGGCTGGGGCCAGAGAGCAGTTCAGAAAGGAGTCATTCTTCTTACTGGAAGGTTTGAGAGCCTTTAAGTATCCAAGATTTACTGGTCAGGTCTTACTTGGTCGCACCCTGTGCCCATACATGAAGCCAGCTGGCCAGGATCCCAAAGCCCATGGGAGGATCTGTTTTTTAATAACGGGAAGTCCCCGGATGTGTTGCACTGGAAGTCATCCTTGCTGTCTGTGCAGAGCTGGCCTGGGAGCAGGATGTTCTGACATAAAGTGAAAGCAGATGCAGTGGGGCCCCTTGGGTGGGGCAAGGAGGTGGTGGCTGCCACGGCTGCAGTTGCAACTTTCCAGCCTGCAAATCTGCCTCTTCCTCCCACCATCTGTGCACTTGGCTGGTGTGAGGAGGTTTGCCTCGGCACCTCTGAGGCCTCTCTGGCCCCACCCTCTTCTCTGAATTTGCCAAGCCCCTGACACATACAGGCAACCACTCCAAGAACAGGAACATGGAAAGGCAAAGGAAAGGTGCTGTGACTTCTACTTTGGGCAATGGCAGAAGCTTGTACCAGATCTTTTCTCCCACTGAGAACTATAAAAGCTGGAAAAACTTGAAATCCAGCTCTTTGAAGGCATTAGAGAACAACTAAAGCAGCCAGGACTTGAGGTGTGAAGACCCCCAGGAGAAAGGAAATAAGTTGGGGGAAAGCCAATATTCCCTGCTCCTTTCCTGCACAAGGTGTGTGCTGATTTTTGCAGAGGGTGCAGAGGACGAGCAAAGAGCAACGGTTCAGAGTGTTTGGCAGTCTCGCAAGGTGGGGAAACAAAACAGAGCTAGGCAGGTAGGAAGAGGGAGTCCGTGAGTTCAGGACTACTAAGTCAACCAAAACCCAGGGAACCAAGAACCTAGAGCAAAAAGAACCACAAAGAAAAGAACGTGTGCTCTGTGCCTTTTAAAAGTTTCCTTTCAAGGCATTTGCCAGCACTTAAGTTTCATGGGTCCAGAGTCTAAGAAACCAAGCAGAAAACAGCAGATGGAAAGCTGAAAAGGCTGGCCGTGGTGGCTCATGCCTATAATCCCGGCACTTTGGGAGGCCAAAGTGGGTGGATCACCTGAGGTCGAGAGTTCAAGACCAGCCTGACCAACATGGAGAAACCTCGCCTCTACTAAAAATACAAAAATTAGCCAGGCACAGTGGCGTGTGCCTATGGTCCCAGCTACTTAGGAGGCTGAGGCAGGAGAATCACTGGAACCCAGGAGGTAGAGGTTATAGTGAGCCAAGATCACACCACTGCACTCCAGCCTGGGCAACAGAGTGAGACTCTATCTCAAAACCAAAAACACAGCAACAACAACAACAACAATAAAAAAAAGAAAGGCTAAAAAGTTAAGCTAAGCTTATGGTGATCCCATAGTACAGGGAAGACAGAAATTGGAGATAGGAGCCTGTAAGGAAGAGTCACGCTGATAAGCATCTCAGTTTACCTGTTGAGAATGGCTGTGCCCCGGGAGTAAGAGTAAACCGGAAATAGACCAGTCTTCATGAAAACGGAAACACAGCCGCAGTTAGAACAGAGTAATGTGCCCCTTCTGTACCTGCTGGTCAGGAGACAACCAGTCCTCTCTGAAGGAGGACAGCCTCATCCACAGCCTCTGCATTTTTGTCATACACAATACAAACAGCAACCAGGCCTGCCAAGGACAGAACCAAATAACCAAAAAAAGACAGAGCAACCGAGAAAATAGACAATAGAAATAGACCCACGTTATCCAAGTATCACAGGATATCCAGTGTGGGCTTTAAGACGGCTGTGGTGAATAATTGCACAAAGATAGATGACAAGATGGAGAAATTCACCAGCAAAGTAGAACCTGTCAAAGAATTAGGTGGAAATTCCAGAACTAAAAGACACCACTGAAATGAAGAACTGAATACATAATTCAAATAGAGTAGGCACAGCAAGAAGGGAAGGTAAACAAGATAGTATCCAACATAAGAGGCTGGAGGGATGACAGTAAACCAAGTCCAAAGAAGTTATCAGAAAGGGAATGGGGGAGATAGGGCAGATAAGAGCAGGTATTGATGGAATTGAACAATGAGCCATGGCTACATAGAAAGCCACAGGAGAAGGCAGGAGTCTGGCTTTGCCACCATTTTGCTGTGTGACCTTAGATAAGTCACTTGCCTTCTCTCGGTTTCAGGGAGACAAGCCTAAGGGTTACCCACCTCTCCCGTGGGTAGGTGGCTTGGGGATCACATGGGGAAAGTTGTGGCCACTCTGTACTGAAAGTGTCAACTTTGCCAACAGCCTGCACAGTTCACTCAGGCACACCTGTTCTCTGGTAACCATAGTGCCAGGGGCTGTGTGAAGGGCTGGGAGGGCATCCCAGCCTGTGATGGGTGTTTACTACCATCCCGTTCAGCGGGTATCTACTACGGGTTCAAAACCCCATGTGGTTCATTCATCCGTGTTTGCAGGAGTTCCACACAGTTCTCTCAGTCTCTGGTCATTGCCCCTCAACTCCCTATTGCCAGAGGAGTTTATCTTCATTAGGTACTCTCCGTATGGAAATTCTTACTTTCCAGTCCTCAAAAGTGTGCTGACATTTGTCAGTCTTGTGCTGGTGACCCCACTAAACTCTGTTGTGTGCAGGTGCTTCATGCCTCCTCGTATTGAGCATGTGGCTGGGAAATGACTGCCATTTGGCAGAGGACAGGAAGCCAGCTTCCCTCCTTCCCCATCCTTCCCTGCTCCCTCTCTTCTTTCTCCTTGTTCTGGGAGGCCAGGCCTCTCTCACCACACACTTGGCATGCAGAGATCTTTGGTCTGTGGCGTCTTGACCCAGGTTTCATTTCTGGGAGCCAGGGCTGCATTCCCCCATGCCTGCAGGCTGCCCCATACTTGCTAGAGCACAGAGAAGACATGCAGTCCTGTTTCTTCCCTGCAGCCAGGGAAGGGGTGGAGCGGCGTTCTTGCTTTTCCATTGCAGTTTTATCCAGGGCTTTGGAAAGCGCTAAATGATACCAGCTCAGAAGCCTCTGATGGTTATGGGGAGTGCCCTGGCCTTGGAGGTGTGGCTGCAGGATGCCCCAGAGGAGAGGAGGCTGTCACAGTCCCACAGCCTGTGCAGCACAACCTTGCTCTCTGCCCTGCCTCTCACCCAACCCCTAGCAGCAGCCTAGAGCATTAATATCTCTCATGCAGAGGCAGGGCATTGTAGGAAACACGACTTCTCATCCGTAGCCTTGTTTGATCAAGACGGTTCAACAGTCATCTATTTCAGGGAATTCATCTCTGCCCTGGCATTAGGGGTGCAGAAACACTAAGGGCAAGGGTGTCCTAGGCCCTGTTCATTGTAAAGGCTAATGTAATAAGACCATGGCATTCCTCTGCTCAGCCCCACCAGTGGGTTTCCAGAGAAACCCGCTAACCCAGAGAAAACTTAGTCTTGACTGTGGCTTCTCTGGCCCAACACACTCTCACCCCGGCTGCATGCTCAGATTCCCTTTCACCCCCCACCCACTCCTCTCCTCCAGCCTGTGTCTGATCCAGGCATACTGGCCTCCTTTGTTCCAAAGGATCTGGGGCCCTATTGATGCCTGAGAGGCCCCTACCTTAGATCTTTTTACGATGTACCCCAGCCACCTTGTCCAGGGCCTGGAGAATGCAAGGACCAGCAAATAGGCAGTCAATGAATGAGATGAATGGGCAGCCTTGATGGGCTGACAACCCTGAGAATGAGCAGAATTTGTGTTATCAATCCCTTTTTCCCATTGAAAGGATGGTTCAGAAGGGTTAGGTGACTTGTTCGAGGTCACACAGTGAGCAGAGTGGGGCAGGCTGCTGAGAATGGAAATCTGACTCGGAACCTGTGCTTTCTTTCTCAGATCTCCCTCTGGACTGTTGGCTGTTTTGTTTCCCTCCATTCATTTCCAAGCCTCCACTGAGCATTGAGTGTGTGCACGGGTGACAGGGTCACTGCCATAGTGAGGCTGAGTTTCCATCCTCACGTTGCTGCCCGTCCAGGGAGGAGACGTATGTGTGAAGAGTGCAGACAGAGTGCAGCCAGGACCTTGGGGAGCCAGGAAAGGCCCCTAACTCACTCCAGGAGTCAGCACCAGCCGAGCCCTAGAGAATAAGTAAGAACCATCGGCCCTGCAGGGTGGGGGTGGTTTTCTGGGCAGTGGGGATAGCCTGAGCAGGGGCACAGAGGTAGGAGCAACTGTGACCTGTGGGTCAGTCATGTTGCTTGACGTTACAAATAATCTACTTTATTCCATAAAGGGGGCGCATTCCCTCATGTATCTAAAAAGTCAAGATGAGGGTGGGGCTGCAGGTTGAGCAGGATCAAGGATTTAGCACCATTTGTTCAGGTTGTTCAGCTCTAGTCTCTTCTACACAAGCTAGCAAAATAGCCAGCAGGATGTTCCACATGTCAACAACAAGCCAGCCAGAGCAGAAGAGTTTCTTCCTTCCCTACAGAAGCTGGACTGGATGAATTAAGGCATATGCGCATCCCTGAATCAATTACTGGGGTAAGAGGTGGGAACCCTCTGCCAGTCAAGTGAATTGTGAGCCTACCTGTGATAATGCAGAAGTTATTCTTACTCAAATTACAGAAGTGCTCCTTGATGGGGGCAGGTGGGGAGAGAATTGGATGGAACACCTGTGGACACCACTAGGTTATGAACAAAATCTAGGTTGTCGTGAAAAGTGAAAATTGGAGCAGGGGCCGGATAAAAATGACATTGCCAGCTGAGCTGCAGAGCTCAGACCTTATCCTCCATACTTTGGGCTTCTACTTCTGGAAGCTGTAGAGGGTTGCACCCTATGTATCTTGGGCCCTGGATGTCTCCAGAAAGGCACTGTGGATTTAATATGGTTTTTGAGCTGCCCTCCTTTCTACCGAAAGGTGAGCAATCTCCTTTCAACTCTAATTTTCCTGGAAAAAAAAAAATACCCTGCTTATTGACGATCTACACCTTGAGGATGGGGAGGAATTGATCAGATTCCTTCCATTCTTCAGCATTCCAAGCAAAGACCAAAAGACCATGCTCCAGGGCAGAGGTGTAACCGCAGTTGTATCATACAGAAATCCCAAGGTGTCAGTGAGAGCCAGGGGGGTCTCTGATGGGCATTTGAGAGGTACCCGTTTGCTTTCTTCAAAAGAATATTCCCCCCTTGATCTATATCCTTCCAGCTGTAGTAATATGAAGAACAGTTAACAAGACAGGTGTCTGCTCCAGGGTAGAGCCCTCTAACCCCCTGTTCTTGGTCCCCTAAGAGGGGACCATAGTAACCCTAACCCTAACCCCTCCAGATGCAAGGAATCAGAGGACTGTGGATTTGGACTCAGATCCTGCTCCTTCCTTTCCTTAGGCAAGTCATCTAACCTCTTTGAGTCTCAGTTTCTTCTGAGACACTTTCCTTAGGGAGAGTCTCAGTTTCTTCTGAGAAACTGAGAGTTTCTTCAAGACAAAAAGGGAAACTAGTATCTAGCTGGCAGTATATTCCGAGGATTATCTGAAGAGATATGTATGCATGAATATCTCATCCTCTCAGCTCTTAGTGGATCATCAAAGAATATTGATTCATTCATGTGTTGAAGAAGGAATTTTTTTTTTTTTTGAGATGGAGTCTTGCACTGTTGCCCAGGCTGGAGTACAGTGGTGCAATCTCGGCTCACTGTGAGCTCTGCCTCCCAGGTTCAAGGGATTCTCCTGCCTCAGCCTCCCGAGTAGCTGGGACTATAGGTGCTCGCCACTGTGCCCGGATAATTTTTGTATTTTTTTGAGTAGGGATGGTGTTTCACCGTGTTAGCCAGGATGGTCTCGATCTCCTGACCACTGATCCGCCTGCCTCGGCCTCCCAGAGTGCTGGGACTACAGGCGTGAGCCACCGCGCCCGACTGAAGAAGGAAAATTAAAGTTCAGCAATGGCCTAATAGATACCAGAAGCCCAGCATACATCATTTTATCTTATCTTCATAACCATTCTATAAGTAGGGGTGTTAGTATGCCACTTTACAGAAGAAGAAACTGAGGGTCGGGAAGGTTGAATAACTTTCCCAAGGCTCCACAGATGGGAAATCAGAACTTGAACTTGGACCGTCTAAAGCCCCTTCTATGGAACGAAGGCCAGTTGGCAGAGCTTGAATGCCTGGGTAAAAGGAACCCTGAGTCACTCTCTAAGCATACCATTGTTGTTGTGCTTGTTGCTGAAATCCAAAATCTGGAAGAGAATGAAGCAGAGAGAAAGCAAGTAACATGCATTTAACAATCCCTGTATATATTGTACCTACATGCATCATGAGCTCTTTTACAAATGTTTGTTGAGTGTGTCAATGTGCTAGGTTCTTGTTGTTGGAAGCACGGAGGGGACACTTTCTGCATCCCATAGTAACCTTGCAAAGAGATGATAACATCCATTGTATCCACGCACTGAGGCTCACAAAGGTAGATAAACCATCTGGAGCCACCTGCCAGGTTGGCATGACACCAGAAGGAAGACCACGGAATGCATCCTGGTGGAGATGTGGAGAGAAACATTTTTTATAGCAAGATCACAGAATCTCACCCTGTTTTCTTCCTCCTTTTCTTTGCAGATGACAGACAACCTTCTGTGCCTTCATCAAGCTGGTTGCGTACCCACCGTGTCTCTGGCGACAGCATGAGAAAGAAAAAGCCCTAATTAAGGATCATCAGAAAATACAGTTGGAGGAGGACGGCGGAGACAGCTTCCCTCCCTGCTAGATCAAGAACCTTCCTTCGAGGTCCTTGCTCCTGAGGGACCCTGGACTGTCACAGCGATTAATGACCTCTTATCTTGTTTGGATGGGAAAGGAAATCACTGGTTAAAGCTTGATCCGGAGACATTATCAGCTCTTTAAGGATCGCAGAAGAATAGGCTACTTTATTTTCTGAAAAGGTAAATATATGCAAGCAAAGCCAACATGTCACGAATGGCCTTGGTCTACCACACAGCGGTGTCTGGGACTGTGTGTCTGGGTCACTCCCCAGCGGGAGTGAAGTCAAGCTTAGCGGCCCTTATGTCCTCCCTTGGAATTCCCGCCATCCCTTCTGATTGAGCCTCCACCTCTGGGATTTTTCTTCCGTTTTTCTCCTCTCTTAGGAGGGAGTTCTGCTACCCATCGTGGGAGGCCGCCATCAGGACTACGAAGATGGTGACCCTGCGGAAGAGGACCCTGAAGGTGCTCACCTTCCTCGTGCTCTTCATCTTCCTCACCTCCTTCTTCCTGAACTACTCCCACACCATGGTGGCCACCACCTGGTTCCCCAAGCAGATGGTCCTGGAGCTCTCTGAGAACCTGAAGAGGCTGATCAAGCACAGGCCCTGCACCTGCACCCACTGCATCGGGCAGCGCAAGCTCTCGGTCTGGTTCGACGAGAGGTTCAACCAGACTGTGCAGCCACTGCTGACCGCCCAGAATGCGCTCTTGGAGGACGACACCTACCGATGGTGGCTGGTGAGATGTTGCCTGAGAATGGGGTCTGGGCTGAGAGTTGGGGTGTGGACTGAGAGTGGGGATCTGGATGAGGGTAGGGGGCCTGGGCTGAGAGTGGGGGTCTGGGCTGAGGGTGGGGGTCTGGTAATGAGAGTGAGGTGCTCCCAGAGTTAAATGCTCAGTCCCCGTGTACACCTGGGGCACTGCGAGGCAGTTAGTAGGATTCAGATTATTGTCCAACACTGTTTATTGAGGATCTATTATATCTAAGAGCAGGAAGCACGGCTTTAGTTTCCTGTGGCTGCCATAGCAAATTTCTACATGCTTCATGGCTCAAAACACCAGAAGTGCATCCTCTCGCAGCTCTAGAGGCCAGAAGTCTGAAATCAAATTATAGGCAGGCTTGGCTCCTCCTGGAGGTTCTGAGGGGGAAGCCGCCCCACGCCCGCTCCTGGCTCCTGCCAGCTGCTGGCAGTGCTGAGTGTTCCTGGGCTCAGAGCTGCAACAGTCCAGCCTCTGCCTCCACTTCCATAGGGCCTTCCTCCCTGTGTCCCCTTATATATCACATGTCCCTCTCCTTTTCCTATGAAGATACCTGTCATCAGGTTTAGGGCGCACCCTAATCCAGGATGATCTCATGCAGAGATCCTCAACAATTTCACCCACAGAGGCCCTTTCTCCAAATGTCATGCTCACAGGTTCCAGTGACTCGCACTTGAACGTATCTCTTTGGGAGCCACTGTTTCACCCACTACAGCTATTGAAATGCAAAAAGAGAGAGAGATCCTTATTCTCATGGAATTTTATTCTGACTGGGAGGGGAAGATAAGAAATAAACAAGGTAGGCTCACAGAGCAGTGCTTTGAAGAGAGAGCAAATGAGGTTTATCATAGAAACTTAGAGGGGCCTTCTGTAAATGGGATCACCAGGGAGATCTCTGAGACAGCAGGAGTCAAGTTGAGACCCACAGGCAGAGAAGGCAGCAGCCATGAGAAGAGCAGGACCATGCACTGCAGATGTCTGGGACAGCGGGTGCAGGAGCCTCAGGGTGGCCTCTGCTGGATGTGTTGGGGAGTGGAGGAGCTCTGCATGGCTGGGGGACTGTGAATTTGCGAGGTGCAGTGAGACGAAGCCTGAGAGTCGGCGAGACCCAGGAGAGGACTCTGGGATTTCTTGTAGGTGCAACAGGAAGTCACTGTAGAATTTTTATCAGGGAGTTTCATGATCTGATCGTGTCATTTGAAAGGTCATTCCCATTGTTAAATGCAAAATAGATTGAAGAAGAGCAAGATATATGTGTTCATGTCTTATTTATTGAGCACCTACTATATGCCAAGCATCACTACATGGAGATGGAAAAGGTAGAGTCTCCTTTCTTGGGTTGCAGGAGTGATGGGGAGAGAAGGGAAAACAGACAAACTCAAGCCAGGATGATAGGTGCTGCCCAGGAAGCGGGTGCAGGAGCTGTGGTCTCCATGTCCAACTCCCCTTGGAGCCTGGGGTTATCACAGAAGGCTTCCCACGGGAGGTGATGGCCAGGCTCATCATGAAGGATTCAGAGAGGTTATCCAGGTAGATTCTGGAGGAAGGTCTATTTGAAATGAACAGAAAACATGCGTGAGACTTAGAAGGGTCGAAAGTCCTGGGCTGTGCTTCCAAAGACTTGGCTGAGTCCTGGTTTGCTGATCTGTGTTGAGCACCACTGTGTGCAGGTCCTGGGGTAGGCTCTGGGGAGGTGACAGAGAACTAGGCAGGTAGGATCTTTTCCTTTCAAAGATCCAAGGGTCTAGGGAAGGAGGTGGTGAGCCAGGCATGGTAAGGATTAGAGTCTGCTCTCAGCCTCAGCACTATGGACTTGTGGGGCTGGATCAGCCTTAGCCACACGGGCTGCCCATGCATTGCAGGATGTTTAGCAGCATCCCTGGCCTCTACCTGCTAAATGCTAGGAGTGCCCCATCCCCAAGCTGTGATAGCCAGAAGACATTGTCAGGTGTCCCAGGTGGGGTGTGTGTGGGGGGGTGCACATGCATGCACAAAGTTGCCCTCCCTTGAGAACCAGCAGGGTTGGGAAAATGACACATTGATGGCAGAGGTGGCTTCACATACATCCCATCTCCTCTCTGGATCTGATTCCCCCTGTAGCAGCGTTGCTGGGACCACATTAAGTCCAAACTTCTTCTTCAGAGCCTGGAGTCTGTGATACTCAGTGTCACCATGGGATTCTGTTTACAAAGGCCTTTGGGGACAAACAGGGTGCTACGCAGCCTAGATATAAACCAAACAGGAAGGGACCTTACACATTGGCAGGTAAAGGAGAAACTTGGGGGCCTTTGTTGTCATTTTACAGATAAGGAAACTGAAACTCAGAAAAGTTAGGTGACTTTTGCAAAAGAGAACATCAAATCCAGCCTCTGGAAATACCGTATTAAAAACTGTTATTAGAGACCATTACCAAGACAGTATTGATCTTTCTTCTTGGGGAGGGCGGTTTCTAAAACTTAGGCTGATGTCGCCCAGGGGGGTTAAAAAGGCATAAGGGAAAAACATCAGCTTTTGGATATAACCTATGTGTCTTCAAAGAACACAGGCTATAATGTAGACTTAGGAACTGAGGCCTGGCATCAGGGTTCCTGGGTTTTGTCCCAGACTTTGTAGGTCCCATCAGGAGTGACTGTGAAGCTCTTCATCTCACTGAGTCTCAGGTTCCTTCCTGTTACATGGGAGGAATAAGCTATTTCACCAGGTTCTCTACAACCCTGCAATCATTAGTTTTAACAATTGTATTTATTTTTGTTGGTTTAATGGGCAAGTAATACTGAACTTATGTGTTTTGTTTTGTTTTCAGTATTAATTAAGGCTGAATATATTTCCACTTAGTTGTTCCCTGTCTACCAGATGTCCTCCCCTACCTGCAGCCCTTCTCTGCTGTCTTTTTCTGAAGTTTAGCCTCTGGTGGCTGATTCCAGGGTAGCCACTTGGAAGGAATGGGGCTTCATCCTCTGGAAATCAACAGAAAGGAGCGGGGCGTTAGAGCTTTGGGGTTCTAAAAAATACACAGATAATACAGAGACTACATGCTTTGAATAAAGAATCGGGATAGAGGCAGGGAATATTTGATATCAAAGCCATCCTGGGAGTAGGCTGCGCCATTGCTCTGCTTAAAGGCCCCCTGCAGGCAGGACCAGTTCATGAACAGAACTGGACTTGGGTCCTGATATGGTTTGGCTGTGTCCTCACCCAAATCTCATCTTGAACTGTAGCTCCCACAAATCCGACATGTTGTGGGAGGGACCCGGTGGGAGATAATCATGGGGGCGGTTTCCCCCCATACTGTTGAGGGGCTGGAAGAGTCTTAGGTGAGAATGTGAGGTCCCAAGCTCCCGTCCTGCCCTGAGCTTCATAGTCCTCATCAGTCAAGTGGGCACCACAATTCCAGCTCGTCCCAGCCCTGGCAGGAAGAGGGACACAGGAGCAGTCACCGGGGCTCGCTCTTTTAGTTGAGTTGAGTTGAGCTGAGTTGAGCTGAGTTGAGTTGAGTTTACAAATCAGCCCTGTGCCCTGCCCTGCAAGCAAAGAGACTACACCACCATCCCAGGCTGGACCTACTGACCCCTGTGACCCTCTCCTCGGGTCTCTGTCCCAGACATCCAGGAACAGGGATCCCTTCTTCCCCAGTCCCCATGTCCAATTCGGAGACAAGCTGTGTTGAATTCTGACTCTGCCTTCTCTACTTGCTCCCAACTTGGGAAACCGTTCTGTGATACGCAGGGAACATTCTCAAGGGACAGAAAGAGTGCAATCCTCCCCTGGTTTCCACCCCCTGCCCTCCTAAGGCATCTTCCCATCCCAGACATCCATGCTCAGTGCACAAATGCAAAATAATACCATCATACTGTCCACCCGGCACCTAGCACCAACTCTGGCCAGGTCCTGGGCCCAGCTATCCAGGTACCATTGCCTCGCCCTTACCACCCCCACCGCCAGGAGGGTGTAGGTATTTCATTGTCCTCACTTTGCACTTACCAGGTCACCCACTGTCAAAGGGCACAGTCAGATCCTCTTCTAGTTAAAGGACGTGGTCTGGAGTCAGACCCAGGATATTCAAACTGTCTTCGTCCTGGGAAACTCACTTCACCTCTGTAAGCTTCAGTTTCCTCACCTGTAAAATGGGTCTATAAGATCACCTTTCTCATAGAACCATTATAGGAACTCAGTGAGAAGCTGCCTATCAGGTTCTCAGCACAGGGCCTGCATAGAGCAACCATAGAACACACGATTCCACCCAGGGTGAGCCACCTGAGTCCTGCACGAGCCCTTTCTAAGCACCGCCTGTCCCTGCGCTAACCTGTCCATCCACACGGCACCAAGGATGTGGTAGGGGCTCAGTTGTGATGAGCTGAGTGAATGAATGTGTGTTAGCTTTAGCAGCTGTCATTCACTTATTCAGTGGACATATCTTGAGCCTGTACTACCTGGCATGCTTGTGTCTGCTGCTTGAATACCAAAGGGGCCAGGGAAACCAACAGCAGCTAGGGATTGGAACGAGGCCTGTGGTGAGGCCCCAGTGGTGCCAGCCATGTGTGGAAGGCCAGAGACTGATATTTCCAGGGTCCAAGGGAGGCTTCTTAGAAGGTGATGCATCGTTCATTGGCCATGGAAGGAGGAAGGAGGGTGGGAAGGGAGCGCGGGTACCTCTTCCCAGCACTCTCAGGACAGGTGTGGCCTGTGGATAGGGACGACTTCCAGCCATCGTGCCTCAAGACAGGACAAACTCTGCCACAGTGCACGCTCCAGAGTTCCCATGGATCATGCCCAAGTGCAGGGTGAGTTGAGGCACCCAGGGCTCCAGCTTCAAGGAGATGCCCGCTCTCGGGCCATGCCCCTGGGCATGAGTGGACTTTCTTACCCCACTTGCCTGACTCCTCACTCGCCTCACCCACCCTCATCCCCAGCCTGTAGTGCTTGACTCCATGGAGATCTCCCCTTCCTTCTCCTGCCTTACTCCTCATCCCTTTCCAGATAGCACCCACCATGGACACCTGCATCTGTGCCTCAGCCTCTGCTTCCAGGGAAGCCGACCCGAGGCCCTGTGCTTCCCTAAGGAGCTCAGGCCACCAGGCGGCAGGCATTGATTGAGCGCTGATTGTATACAGAGACATATACTTGGAAACTAGTCAGGAAGGCTGGGGAGGGCGTGTCTCTAAACTTCCAAACACTCTGTCCTGTGTTCCTATCAGTGGCACTGTCATACTTTTTTTTCTGTTTTTTTTTTTTTAACATGGAGTTTCACTCTTGTTGTCCAGGCTGGAGTGCAATGGCGCAATCTCGGCTCACCACGACCTCTGCCTCCCAGATTCTCCTGCCTCTCAGTCTCCCGAGTAGCTGGGATTACAGGCATGCGCCACCACCCCCAACTAATTTTGTAGTTTTAGTAGAGACCAAGTTTCTCCATGTTGGTCAGGCCGGTCTCGAACTCCCGACCTCAGGTGACCCGCCCGCCTTGGCCTTCCAAAGTGTTGGGATTATAGGCGTGAGCCACTGCGCCCGGCCAGCACTGTCATACTTTTATTGTCACTGACAAAAGGCAGAGAAAACCAGAATCTTTCTTTTCCAAAACAGTGACACTACATGGAGTAACCTGCCGCTCCATCTCACCTGGTACAGGGAGGACTTAGGATGATAATCTAGAGAAAGAGCCAGTTTCCCATCTGAATTCTACCTGGCCCTGCACTCGCTCGATGGCCTCAGGTGAGCCCTTTCCAAGGCTTGGGCCTCCGTTTCCCCTTTTGCCAGTGAAAGATTGGAACGGATCTGAGATTTCTGAAGTGTGGGGCTTGTGATGTTAGGTGAGGCAGGGCATTAGAGAAAGTCGCCTCACAGAGCCCGGAGGTCATTCCTGCCGTCGCTCCTTTCCGCCTGTCTCTGCAGTGCTGGGGCTTCAGTTTGGCCTGGTGTCTTACTTTGCACCTTGTCAGGGCTTGTCAGCCTTGTTCTAAGGGAGAGGAGAGTTTGCCTGGGCAGGCAGCAGGGTAGAGCTGGAACTGAATACAGTAGCTTTGTTTTCATTGCATTGTACAACTACCATTTTACTTCTGCCAGGTAATTCTTGCTTTCTACTTGTGGTAGAGATGAGAGGTTTCCTTTTCAAATAAATTTATTTTTATTTTTTGGCCAGGTGTGGTGGCTCACACCTGTAATCCCAGCACTTTGGGAGGCAGAGGCGGGTGGATTACCTGAGGTCAGGAGTTCGAGACCAGCCTGGTCAACATGGCGAAACCCTGTTTCTACTGAAAATATAAAAATTAGCCAGGCACAGTGGTACGCACCTATAATCCCAGCTACTTGGGAGGCTGAGGCAGGAGAATCCCTTGAACCCAGGAGGTGGAGGTTGCAGTGAGTCAAAATAGCACCACTGCATTCCAGCCTGGGCAATAGAGTGCGACTCCATCTCAAATCAATCAATCAGTCAATAAATAAATTTTTCTTAAGTCATTAAAGTAAGTAAGAGTCCAGCAAGATGATGTGGTGCTGTGTGAAGCATGCAACATGCTGCCCACACACATCCACAGCCGACCTTGAGTCCTGGCTTCTCGGACCTCTGTGGCACCCCGCAGGCACTCAGTAAATGTCACTGCATGATGGATACATGGTGCCAGGCTCCCAAATCAAAGTAGCGGCATGATGGAAGGCCATCCTGTGGGCCTGGGCACATCTTCACAAGCCTGGGGGGCACAGCAGCCCTTGCTGGTTGGAGACCTCCATGGAGTTTCCTGCAGGGGAGTCTGGCTGTGGTCCTGTACCCCGGGGCTCTCAGAGTGTGGTCCCCCTACCAGCCCTGGCAGCAGCAGCACCCAGGGGTCTGTTAGAAATGCAGGATTTCGGGGCCAGCTCAAACCTCCTGAGTCAGATCTGCGCCTTAGCAAGCCTCCTGGAGCATTTTCCGCACATTCAGGATCATGGGGCCGCCCTGGGCGGTTCCATCAGAAGCAGGCATTTTATCTGGATGTCGCATTTGTGTGTGTGACAACGTATTCATAATATTTATCATTTTAACCACTTGTATGTGTACAATTCAGTGGCATTAAATACATTCACAGCGTGTGTAACAATCACCACTATCTATAACCATAACTAGCAGATTTTTGTCATCCCAAGCAAAACCTGTCCCCATTAAACAGTAACTTCCCCTTACCTCGTCCTCCTCCCAGCACCTGACAGCCACCCTGCCACTCTCTGTCTCTATGAATTTGACTACTCCAGGTACCTCATATAAGTGGAATCATATAATCTTTTTCTGTGTCTGGCTTCTTTCACTAATCATAATATTAGTATTTTCAGGGTCCATCCATGTTGTAACTATTTTGAACTTTTTTCTTTTTATAGCTAATAATATCCCATCATGTGTCTAGAACATCTTATGTTTGTTTATTCATCCGTCACTGGAGACTGGGTTGCTCCCACCTTTTATCTATTATGAATAATGCTGCTTTGAACATGGGTATACCAATATCTGCTTGAGACCCTGCTTTCAGTTTCTGGGGGTATATACGTAGGAGTGGAGCTGGTAGGCCACATGGCTGTTCTGTTTTACCTTTTGAAAGACCACCTGTTTTTCACCTTGGCTGCACAGTTTTACATCCCCACCATCAATGCACAAGTTCCATTTTATCCACATTCTCACCGACTTGTTTTGCACTTTTACTTATAACTGTAGCAGTGGGTGTGAAGTGTGGTTCAGATCGTGCTGCTTCCCATGACGTGTTTAATGGTCTTAAGCCAGAGGAGAGGCTGCCTGGGTTTAACTGGAAGAGCAATCTGGTTCTGCTTGCGTGCCTCCCCTTGGGGCATCTGATTCCTTCCATTGCAGTGGGGACTGGGTGCCCTGGGACCTCCCTACATATGCCCAGGTCACTCATCTTCTGGATAGTGGCCAAAGCCACTGCTGGTCACTTCCTCCTCTCCCAGCCACTCCTTGCCCCTGGGGCCTAGAGTAGCTGATGGGAACCAACCCACAGCTTACCACCCGTACCCCAAAAACCAGGGTCCAGGCTTTCCAAAGGCTAAGATTCCAAGAGCCAGAGTCAGGGTTGTGTTGTGGAAAAAACCTGCAGGTGGGTTTCTAGTAGCCTGGGTTCAAATCCTGGTTTGTATCTGGGATGTGTTGCTTACCTCTCTGGCCGCAGAGCATCCCACCTCACCCACAGTGAAATGACACAGCACTGTGGCATGGGGACAGGTGAGGAAGGCTGAGGCACCAACAGGCATCACTACGCAGTGTGGCCAGAGCTCCACCTGAGGCGGTGGGCCGGCCTGGGCATGTAGCGGGGGCCAACAGGGAAACCAAGTCATCCTGGTTTTAGCACTGAGAGTCCTGCATCTAGAGAAACCCCTTAACCTGGGCAAATAAGGATATTTAGTCACCCTGGGAATAAAACTAGTGTTCAGCCTGCGAGCAGCTGACCCTCGAGCTAGGTCTTTTTTCTTTTTTCTTTTTTCTTTGAGTTGGAGTCTCTCTCTGTCACCCAGGCTGGAGTGCAGTGGCGCGATCTTGGCTCACTGCAACCTCCGCCTTCCGGGTTCAAGCAATTCTCCCTCCTCAGCCTCCCAAGTAGCTGGGATTATAGGCATGCACCACCATGCCCGGCTTTTTTGTATTTTTAGTAGAGATGGGGTTTCACCATATTGGCCAGGCTGGTCTCAAACTCCTGACTTCATGACCTACCTGCCTTGGTCTCCTAAAGTGCTGGGATTACAGGCTTGAGCCACCGCACCTGGCCTGGGCTAGGTCTTTAAAAGAAGATGAAAACGATTTGCTAGGCAGATCACAGAGGCCTTGTGCAACCAGCAAACTGCTGATTCTTCAGTCTGACTGGAACCCAACAGTCCTGGGGCCAGGGGAACTGAGGGTCAGGCAGGAGAGATGGCAGAATCCCTACTGCTCTGTCCCTCATCCCTCGCTGGGGCTGGAGAACTGGCATGTCCACCTACTCCTCGCTCTTCTTGTTAAGGTTTGAGTGAGAGCACGCAGCCCCTGGGCCCTGGTGTATGAGCAGGGTGGGAGTAAGACACGGCTAGAAGACTTCTGCTATTTTTCTCTCTTTCAAGCAGTGGTGACACGTAGAGGGATGGAGGGCCTTTCAGAGAGAGGGGAGCCCCCAGGGAGGAGCAGGTTGGAGAAACGCTGATGGCATGTGGAGTTGGAGGGGCCTCTGAGGCCAGGTGTGGTTGGATCACCCAAGTGGCTTCAGCAGTGCCTGGCATATAGTAGGTGCTCAGTAAACACTTGCAGAATACATGAATAATCTCTTTACTTCCTGAGTAACCCTTAGGCTCCTTGAAGGAGGAAGTGGAGGTGTCTGTGTGTGAGCCGCCTCCATCTCCAGGGACCCAGCAGAGAGAAGGGTGAACAGGAGGCCCCAGTAAACAACAGCAGGTAGTTCAAGGACTCTGCTGCCAGGAAGCTGGGGCCACAAAGCCAGGCTGACCACCTTCTGTCCTCCGCCCACAGAGGCTCCAGCGGGAGAAGAAGCCCAATAACTTGAACGACACCATCAAGGAGCTGTTCAGAGTGGTGCCTGGGAATGTGGACCCCATGCTGGAGAAGAGGTCGGTGGGCTGCCGGCGCTGTGCCGTTGTGGGCAACTCAGGCAACCTGAGGGAGTCTTCTTATGGGCCTGAGATAGACAGGCACGACTTTGTGCTCAGGTGAGTGCCAGACCCTCTCCCAAGCCCACTGTGCTGCACCCAGAGGCCCCTTGGAGCTATAGGAAGCATCTTGGCTCAAGTTCAGGAAGGCAAGGTTCAGTCCTGGTGTCTCTGGACTTGCCTAGGGACCCCAGGCTCCACACTGCACCCCCTAAGCCTCAGATTCCCCACCTCTGCATTATTGCAGGACGGGAATGGACTAGAAGGGCCTCTGCGTGCAGAGGAAGCCATACATAGGAGGTCCCCCGTTGTTGGAAGCTTGGTACATGGAGGCCTGGGGAGAGAGCAAAATTAATGTGAGGACTCTTAAATCTTTAAAATTCATCCCCATTTTGTAATCTAGGCCATAATAAAACCACATCTTTTATGTAAAATGTATTTTTCCCTGTCACCAAGTGAAATCGATATTCCAGGAAGATGCCCCACGTCTGTCCTGGGCCTCTTGCCATTCCCACCACACCACTCAGAAGTGCTCCATGCTGAGAAGTGCAGGGGCGGGGGCTGGCCATCCCCAGCAGCCTTCTAGAATAGTCTCTGCTGTCTGTGATTCCTTACTTTAGTCCTTAGACCACTTACCTGCCTCTCAGAGCCTCAGTGTACCAGGTGTCCCATGGGAAAGTCCATGGGAAGGATCAGAGTCAGGTTTCCTTGACTGCAAAAATAGGGCTGTGGAAATACCCTTTGGATGAGATTGTCTGTGACAGGCGGGCAGCGGTGGTGATAGCTAGACTCCCTTGAGGTCACGAAAGAGAGAAAAATAGCAGAAGCCTTCTAGCTGTGTCTTCATTGTCTCTATTTTACAGATGAAAACAAGGAGGCCCAGGGAAGGCAGATGACACCCCTGAGGTCACACTGGAGGCTCACTGTCTCTGTCGGAGAGCTCAGGCTCACTGAGAACGGGTGCCCATGCTACAAGACTCAACTTTCTCCCCTTCTCTCTCAGGATGAACAAGGCACCCACGGCAGGGTTTGAGGCTGATGTTGGGACGAAGACCACCCACCATCTGGTGTACCCTGAGAGCTTCCGGGAGCTGGGAGATAATGTCAGCATGATCCTGGTGCCCTTCAAGACCATCGACTTGGAGTGGGTGGTGAGCGCCACCACCACGGGCACCATTTCCCAGTGAGTCCCCCCTGTGGCCCCGCCTCACTGCTCCGTCCCCTGCAGTGACACCCTGTCCCCCAACCCTGCCGTGGTCCTGCTGTGCCTCCACCGGGGTGCCTCCCCTCCCCAAGCCTCCTCCGGCACACACAAGCCCAGTTCCCGTGGCTGCCTCCCCGACTGTTCCAACTCTTCCCTCCCCATCACTTAACAAACCACAAGCTTTAGTGTCCTCTTGCTAACAATGCCTGAAGGGACCTCCATGCACCCTGGAGACTCTTCGGGAAGGGGGCTGCCACTAGAAAGGGTCGGCACATATGAGTTCTGCCTCCCTTTATTTCTGAAGTGCAGCCTGACAGATAACAGCACCTTGCTTTTCAAACTTACGTGAGCCTGACCAGGTGAGGGTTCCTAAGAAATGAGGGATGGGGAGTACAGGTGCAGCCTGGGCCCCTCCCCAGGGCAGGCAGCGCTGAGCAAGGCAGCTGTGGCTTCCCTGACAATCAGGAACCTGGTTTCCTGAGCAGGCACCTCACGTGGCACTCGGCACATATTATCTCAATTAATCCTCACAATAGCCGTTATCATTAGCTGCATTCTCCCAGTGAGGACTCTGGAGCTCGGCCAAGCACCTTGCCCAGGGTTAACTCCACACAGAGCCTGTGCTCTTCATCTAACCCTGACTGAAGGAAAGGGCTTTGATGTCCAGATTTCCACAAGCCGTCTTGTCTTCGGCCAGGTTTTCTAGGAACAGAGCCAGCCCCGGGATGTGGGTGCAGGAGACTGTGGGGCTGTGCCCTCAGGAGACCAGGGGTGAGGGAGGCAGACCAGGGCAGGGCGGGGTGGGAGCCAGGTCTGGATGTGGCTCAGCTGCAGTCTGCTCCGGGAGCGGGAATCGCACCCGTGGGACCAGCTTTGACACCTTTGCACTCGGGGTGCATGCAACCGCCCAGCTGAGGAAGGAGCAGCCGCGGGTCTCACCAGCCAGTGCCCCAGCTCGGCAGGGGTGCTGTGGCCCTGAGAGGTGGAGGCACCACGCCCCCACTCCATTCCTTAAGCTGTGCTTGGAGCAGGTCCTCCTCACCTTTTTGGGGAATAGGGGCCAAAACCCAGCAGAATGTCCTCAAATTAGGCAAGGCCACCCTCTGGTGTCTATCGGGGGTTGCTGTGGGCAGGGGGTTTCTGTGGCTGGGGTAGGGAGGTGGAGGTCCCTGAGGGAAGGTGTGGGGGACAGAAGAGGCTATGCCTGCTTCATTCTCTAGTCACTACCCCCAGAGCTGCGTGCCCAGGTTCCTGGGCCTGTCTCCTGCCCTGTTAACCAGCTTCTCTTTCTCCAACTGCAGCACCTACGTCCCGGTTCCTGCAAAGATCAGAGTGAAACAGGATAAGGTGAGTGGAGGCCCCAGCCCCTTGGTTCTAAGTTCAGGCTTCCTCGTCTAAGGCTCTGCTCTCAGGTATGGCATTGAGTTGCAAGACAGCCCCCAGATCCCCAGGCTGCTGGAGGTAGCATCTCCCACTTAGCTAGCCCCCTGGGGGGAGAGGTCAAACACTGGGAGAGATTCTCAAAGCGGGGTCCCCCGGGCCAGCAGCATCACTCGGGAGCTTGTCACAGATGCACATCCTCAGGCCCATCTCGAACCTACTGATCAGAAACCCTGGCCGCCCCACATTCTGGTTTTAACATGTTCTCCAGGGACCCCTATGCACGCTGTGGTTTGTGAATTGCTCTCAAAGCCAGGTCTCACCTCCTGCCTCTCCATCTCTTTCCATGTCTGCATCTTCCCCAGCAGGCCCCTGGCATGGGGCTGGCCAAGAGATGGGCAGAGGGCAGAAGAAGGAGGGAAGTGAGGTGCCTACCACACTGGCCTTTTGCATACTCTATCAAACTTAGATAGGCTCAGAGAGGTCAGGCAACTTGCCCAGAGACACACAGCTAGTTCTGGATACGGGTAGAATTGAAGACGTCCTGTGCCTCCAGCATCTTGCCCTTTGCATTGGGCTGTGCTGCCTCAGGGAAAAGGCCACTTATGTGTCTGTATAGGGTGGGGTTGGTGTAAAGGACAGCCTCCTAGAGATGGTAGGAGGCCACACTGAGAGGTGAATGGTTTACCAGAGATCCACAGAATCTACCCTTCCAGTCCATTCCAAGGGGCTGGAGTTTGGCTTTCTGGACATACACACCCTCTCCTGCCTGAGAAGTCCCTTTCATTGTCCTCAAGGCCAGCTTTGGATGAGGAACCAAGGCCAAGCCTGATACCGGCCCCTCCCAGCTCAGCCACTGCCGGCTGCGTGACATTGGGCAGGTCACTTAGCCTCTCTGGGCTTCAGTTTTCTTATCTGTAGCAGGAGGAGAGAGAAACCTGGGACATGAGGTCATTTTAAGGATTGGCGATGATTCCAGCCATCATCAGGTGGCTTGGTGCTTATGTCTTCACTCACTGACAGTGTCTGGTCCCACCTCACGCTGTTCCCTGGAGCCCCCTTCTCCTGAGCAGTCTCCTGTCTCACTCCTTGGCCTCCTTGGGTTTTTCTGTGTGTCAGCTCAGCGATCCTCCTCACACGGTCCTGTAGGGCCCTCCTCTGCATCACTGCTCTCCATAGCACTTAGTAGCTCAGCACCTCTGTCTCTTACTCATGTGGATAAGCGTCCATCTTTCCCACGAGCGTGGAGGCCCCACGAGTGCAGGGGTATCCGTCAGGCTCACAGCTGTGCCTCCATGACCGCAACAGTGTGTGTGTCTGATAGGCACTCCATGGCCTTTGCCCACCGGAACTCACTAAGGGCCATGTCTTCCCATCCCCGCAGATCCTGATCTACCACCCAGCCTTCATCAAGTATGTCTTTGACAACTGGCTGCAAGGGCACGGGCGGTACCCATCTACTGGCATCCTCTCGGTCATCTTCTCAATGCATGTCTGCGATGAGGTATGCCACCCTCCCCCTGTCCGCAGGGCTGCCCAGAGGACAGAGCTCACGGTCCTGTGTTCCCAAGAGAGGGCAGGGAGAGGGAGGGCAGGTAGACCTAGCCTGCCTCTTCCAGAAGCTCGGATTCTCTGTCTCTGTGTCAGGGCTTGCAACGTGTGTCTCCCAGGGTGTTTTAGTGAGTAACAGTGCTCTATGAGAAAGTTCTCGGGAGCAAGAGTTCTGGCACATTCTGTGTGAGTGCCCAGGAGCATGGCGGTGGAAGCTCAGATCAAGCAGCAGATTCTGGATACGGGAGCGGATTCTCATAGTGAGAATTGTCTAAGGCTGCGGTTCTCAATCCCACTTACTCCTTAGAATCATCTGTGGGTCTAAGTTCCAGCACCCAGGCCACATCCTGGCCGAATGTTTCCAGAATTAATGGAGCCAGGCCCCCATGGGTTCGAACCAGTGATCTCGAGAAGCATGCATTTCCCTTCCGACGTCCTTCGCCGTCTGCCAGGCTGTGTTCGGGTTTCCACTGATGCTCTGAGAGGCTTGCTGCCGCCCCAGGAAGAGGAACAGGAGAGCGGGTCACACAGCCCCCACTTCCTCCCTGACCCTGGGTTCAGGCAGGGACCTTCTTGTCTCATCCAGCCCAGCCCCAGCCCCACCCTGCCTGGTGCCTGGTGGAAACCCCAGGAAGGGGTCAGAGGCATTGCAAGGCAGGTCCCCAGGCCCAGCCCTGCCCTGGTGTTCCCAGGTTGCAACGTGGGTGCCCCTGTCATTTCCCACTCCACCCACCTCCAGCCAGCTGGTCCCAGACCCTTGCTTGGGTTTCTGCTCAGAGCCCTTTCTCCCACCGTTCCCACCTGTTTGGCCCTAATGTCCCTGCCCTGGAGCAGGCCACGTCCATGTTGCATTTCCTTAGAAAGCCACATATGGCATGGAGCTGTCCGCTGTCCCCTCTTTGTCCCCACCCCTCCAATCCGTCTTCCACGCTGCAGTGCATAGCACATCCTCTCCCTGGAAATCCCTCCGTGTGATTCCTTCCGGTCATCTTGTACTGATTTTCCAAGACCCAACCCACATGCCACCTCCTCTGAAGAGCTTCCTCTGACTTCTCAGGGCATGAGCCCCTCCCTCCTCTGTGCTGTGGGAGCCCTGATTTAGCCCCAGTTCCAACAACCGTCACTCAGTCAGTGACTCCAAGAAGCTATAAGCCCCAAGGCTGCTTCCCCCAGCAGCTGCCCAGCTGGCATCTGATCAAGCTCTGCTTGAACTTCAACACAGCCAGTAGGGTGCTGGGCTCAGAACAAATGCACAGCGTTTGTCATGTATGTGAAAGGCCTGGCCTAGTGGCCACGAGGGCGCCTGGACCAGATGAATGTTGGCCGCAGAGAAGAAAGGGATCAGCCCTGCCCTCTGCCTCAGTGCAATCGTGATTCTTGGACCCATTTTCCAGATGAGGAAAGTGAGGCTCCAACAAGTGATTTCACATGCCCAGAGCATCATGGAGTGGCAGAGCTGGGATTTGGGACAGTTTGGTTGGCCCCAAAGCCCTGCTTTCCTTCCACTCTCTTCCATTCCACGGCCTCCTTCCTATTGCTTGCCTCTGTAGCTCCTTGATTCTGGAAGAATAGGTTACCCTTGCTGCAGAGGTAAGACCCGGGCTCTGAGACCACCCACATGCAGTCATCTCTCAGGGTGCGTCTGGCATTGGACTTGAGCTTTACTTAACTTGCATTTGCTTCACCAAGCCTCTGAGAGTTCCAGGAACATAGAGAAGGGTTTTAATGAAAGGTTGGTCTGAGTCCTTGGAAATGCTGTTTATGGTCCTGTGGATTCCAGGAACGCCTACAGGCTTCCTTTCTCGGGGGTGCCACCGGCAGCCCTGCTGTCTGGTTCTTATCTTTGCTTTGCCCCCACAGGTGGACCTGTACGGCTTTGGGGCAGACAGCAAAGGGAACTGGCACCACTACTGGGAAAACAACCCGTCCGCGGGGGCTTTTCGCAAGACGGGGGTGCACGACGCAGACTTCGAGTCTAACGTGACGGCCACCTTGGCCTCCATCAATAAAATCCGCATCTTCAAGGGGAGATGACGCAGTGAAGGGTTGAGGATGGACGCACTGTCACACCTCTGCGTTTCCAGCCCCAGCATCTTGCCGGAGCCGTTCCATCCCGGAGCTTGGAGGGGCAGCCTCAGGTGTGTGCCCAGGCACCGCTCGCAGCCTCTTGCACCCAGCCATTGGCAGCATCTATTCAGCAAGGTCACTAAGTTCTGCCAGCGTGGCAGGGCATGTCTCGGAACCTGTCTTGAGTGGGGACAACGTCCCCCCACCGCTGCCCCAGAGCTGGGGAGGCGCTGGGAAAGGTTCAATCTCCACACACTAAAATCATTTTAGCTCCTGGAGCGAGCTTGGGGAACAAATGTGGAAGACGCCTATATTCTGAGAGACAGGACAGTTTCCCAGGAAGATGGGCAGCAACTTGAGTGGCGATTATGTCTAGCACAGAGACATGCCAGGCGGTGTTGGCACTTGGGGCAAGATGCCGCCCTTCTTTGCACGAAGCCTGGCCTCTCGCTTGGCGTGATAACCCTGTCATCTTCTTCCCAAAACTCATTTATGAGCCACCAGAGGCTCCTACCCCAAAGATTTTCACAGAAACTGGAGGCCAGGTGCCGTGGCTCACACCTGTAATCCCAACACTTCGGGAGGCCGAGGCGGGAGGATCACTTGAGCCCAGGAGTTCAAGACCAGTCTGAGCAACATAGTGAGACTCCTGTCTCTACAAAAATTAAAGATTTAAAAAAATTAGCCAAGCGTGGTGGCACACACTTGTAGCCCCAGCTACTAGGGAGGCTGAGGAGGGAGGATCTCTTGTGCCCAGAAGTTTGAGGCTGCAGTGAACTGTGATCACACCACTGCACTCCAGCCTGGGCAACAGAGTGAGACCCTGTCTCTGAAAAAAAAAAAAAGGAAAAGAAAAAAAAACCCCAAACTTGGCGTCGTGTTTCTGACTCCTGCAGATACCTCTTCCCAAGCAGATGTTCCTTTGAGTAGTCCATCTCGTGGTTCTAATCGTGGCGAGAGCAGATCTGACCATTTCCATGTGCCTTTGTATTTGGGAAAGAAAAGCATGCATGGGCTGAAATGAAACAAAAGCCCTTACTTGGGAAAAGGGACCCCCACCAGCGGCCCTGCTTGCTCTCTGGCTGGGAACATCTTTTCTGGTTTCCTGAGCCAGCACCTGAATTGGAACAAAGCTCTGAGGATATTCAACAGCACCCAGTAGCGCGTCAGAATGGAACATACATTCTCATTCTCAGACTCTTCACTAGGGTGTCCGCAACCTCCAAAGCCACACAGGAGGCTGCCAGCAGCATTTTCCCCAAGGGCCTGAGCTCAGGGTCAAGTCCCTGCTGGCCATCTTGGGGCTGTCACTGGGGGTCTGGGCCAAGTATATCCCAGGAATGGTGACTGCCACATACCTCATCTTCTTACTCCCCAGCTATTCTCCTTTCCTTGTTAGCCTTCCTGATTATTTATTGATTCTTTTTTTTAATTCAACTGACATTGTTGCACCCTGGCTCTTTTGGTGGTCCTGGTGTTTTAATGAAGCTTGCCTCACCCAGTAGCTGGGAAACGGGGGTGGGCTTAAGGGGGGTTTGTAGGAGTCCTCAGGCATGGGATATTGAGGGTATCTAGGGCTTGGATGATTTGTGGAATGTCCTCAGCATCCTCCCGTTCCAACCCAGCCTGCCTTCTTCCTCATTGTGGACTTGGATTTATTCTCAGGCTAGGAGTCTCCAAAACTCTGTGAAACCTTACTGCTGCTGGGTGGGGAGTGGAGAGTAACAGAAATGTGGGAAACAGTGATTGTTGGCTCCAGTTACTAATGTTTAAGCAGGAAAACCACTTTTCTTGTTGAAAATGTCCCTGAAAGGGCTGCTGCTGCTTTGAGGAGGCGTGACTTTTTCCTGGTGGAGTGTGACAGAGGCATGGGCCTGTGCTCCCAGGCTCGGGGGAGGCCCCCTCTGCACACGGGGAGGGAGGAGCTTGGGGACACCAGTCGGGGGTCACAGGTGGCTTCAGGCCATTCACAAGAGTCCCCGGAAGTTGCATGCCAAGTTTGGTTTTTCCCCTGAATCTCTACTTATGAGCATTTTTCTGGAGAGAGAGTCTATAGCTTTTATCAGATTCTCAAAGGTTCAGAATGGGGAATGTGTTAAACAGAAAACCTGATTCAGCTTTAAAATCCTCCAAAACTTTTAAGATTTTTTTTTTTTTTTTTTTCTGAGAAAGGCTGGTAAATCGCTGAGTCGTCATTCAGAACATACAGCCTCGAAGGGCAGAGTTCACAGCCATATATGAGGTGAAGAACTCAGCAAACGTTTGTTGAGTGACTGAGTGACTCCAGGGGCAGACTCCAGATCATCAGACGCTGAAACAGAGAGTGATGCTATCTCCTGAACTCTTCCCTTTCTCCTAAAAGCTGAGTCTATACAGGGATGGCAGGCTCGGGCTGAGCAATCGACTTCTCTGGGTTTTGCTGTGTAAGAATAGGTCCCTCGACATGAAGAGGCGTCTGTGTCTGAGCCACATGCTGCCTGGGTCGATGGTCTGGTCTCCCCGTCTCCCACTAGGATGGTCAAGCTGTGAGATCTCTTCCAGCCTCCAAATCCAGCTTTCCCGTTATACTGATGAGAACATCAAGGCCACATTGCAGCTGGGTGGAGAGTGGAGAGACAGGCATGGGAGAGGACAGTGATTGTTGACTCTAGTTAGTGATGTTTAATCAGAAAAACCACTTTTCCTGTTGAGCACATTTCCTAAAAGACTGCTGCTGTGTAGGGAGGTGTGGCCTTTTCCTGGTGGAGTGTGAAGGAGGGAAGTGACGGGCAGTCGTGAACTGTCTGGGACAGATAGCAAAAGTCAGAGTTTGAGCAGAAATAGGGTGTTACCGGCACTATGTTGAAATTGTCTGGAGGCGGGCTTTCCCAGCAAGTCTCCATTCAGCGTCTGGAAAAAGTGTAACCAGAATGGAGGCGTCTGACTCTCCTGGGCTCTCTCAGCACCGAGCTCTGTCCGCAGGCTGCCTGGGTGGCCTCTCATGCCCTCCAGTGCAGGAGACCACATTTCTCTTTCCCATAGCCCAGCAGATAGCTCTTATGTTTCATTGGCTTAGCAATGGGCACTTAATGGAATAAAAGCCAGTTGTTGCAGCCAGAATTAAATGCACCAGTTTGGCTTAAACCAACTGGAACTCATTCCTGGGGTGAAGGTGGCTGGGAATTAGACAAGAGTATGTGTTAGCCAAAGGGCAGTATGCATGCTGTCAGTAGGAGTACGACGAGCACTCGTGCCGGGCAGGCAGTGGCGGGGACTCCCGCAGGCCCCTGAATCCCAGCCCACAACTCTTCTACTCTGCAGACAGAGAGTTCCTTGGAGACTGGCCCTGCGTTCAAGCAGAGAACAGAGGGGTCCCTGCCTGCAGCACCCAGCGCTGAACCTGAAGCTGCAAAGATAGGCTGACGAAGTGGCCCATGAGGTGTCAGCAACATCCCAGCCCCCTGGGTCTCCCCAGTGAGTCAGGGCACTGATTTGCTCTAGCTGGAGCTACATGCACCTCCCCTCCCCTCAGCCACCTTTTAGGGGAGAAAGGAGGGCAGATTTATAACCTCTGGTTCTCTGCAGGGATCCTGGGCTGGAAGAAAGTTCATAAATGGATGAATGCCCTTTAAAACTCTGGCTTTTCCAAACATCATTCAGCAAAGCATTTGGTTAGGCTTAGAGAGAAAAGCCAGATATGAGAAAATAGAACATAAAATAGGGGGAAAAAACAGAAGGTGGAGAGGGCAGTTAAGATCTGGGTGATTCTTTAGGGAAAGGGCTGGTTGGGAGGCTTTGATGGAATCCCATTCTCTGCCGTGACCAGAAGGTGGTGCTAGAGGCCAGTCCCACCTGGATGTGACTCTGGCCTCTTGGCAAAGGTGGATTAAAACCACAAAGAACATTTAGAACAGGTATGTTTGCTTTGAAGTAGTCTGAAAATAAATAAAAAGGAAACCAAAAGAACTCTCTCTCCCTCCCCTGGCTAGGATCAAAAATGCCATGTGCAGGGAAGCCCAAGCCTCAGGGGCCACTGTCCAGCTAAAGATGACTGCACACCAGCCATGCGCCATCAGGAAGCAGCACCTGTCCTTGCCCCTGAGAAGAGCCCCGGGGGTATCACTGTATCCATCGTGGACATCTGGTTTGCAGCACATGTGGCTACATGCCATCAGGATCATCCTGCCCTGTGAACTGGGCTAGCCAGTTTTGAGATAGAGCCAGCCTCCCCATGTTTGTTTGTCATGAAAACACCAGCTCCTGCACCTCTGGGGTGCTCCCTGACACCTGTGCAAAGAAAAGGAGGAAGACTTAGAAGCAAAGGCAGAGACAGGCAAGGCAGCACCTCACAGCTTGTCAGGATCAGGGCATTACTGACTTTTTTTTTCTTACCAAAAGAGCACTGAATTTCCCATGGGCGGTGAGCCACCTTTACACCTCCTGTTCTCCCTCCCAGCCCATCAGGCGATCCCATCATCCAGCCTCATCACTCAGCTTCTTCCTAGTACAAAACTGCCATTGGTCGCACGTCCTGAGCTGGGGGACGTCAGCTTTAACCCTAGCCTGTGTCAGGGCCTCCCCTTCAGCCCCAGCCCCTTAGGGTGATCGCGGGTTCCTTCCCTTCCTCCTGCACAATCGCTTCCCTTCACTGAATTCCCTTCAAAGCCAAAGTTTCTTGAGCACTTTTTCCTGTGTGCAGTCTTGTGTGTTTGGCTGTTGGTGTTTTAAAATTTGCTTTCTATTCCCCCTCGCCTCTCTCCATGTCGTTGCGCAGCTGAGCACTGGTTGGGATGCATTCAAATAACGTTAGCAAGATCCTGCTTTCCTCAGCCCCCGCTCTGTTTTATTTATTGTTTAATATTTCCAATGATCCAAATCAAAGTGAATAAACAAAGAGCTATTTTATCGTTTGGGTGTGTTTGTTGTTTTTCTACAAGGGTCATGCATTTGCGCTGCCTTCAACCCTCCAGCTCAGAGGGCCTACTGGGTTGGCGTCACCACTACCGAATGGCCAGAATTCAGGATACAGAGGAGAGCCCCAGCGAAGGCCTTGGAGAGTCCTCTTTTCGAGCCCAGGAGTGCTGTGCCCTGCTGTGTGACTGGCAAGTCACCTAAGTTCTCTGAACCTCAGCTGCCTGCCTCATGTATCAAATGGGCGTGACAACACTGGCCATCAGAGGGGATGTGAGATTAAAAACAAAAGCATCTCAAGAAGCCCCGTAGACATGCACCACCTGCTTGAACGTTTGCTGAGTAAATTCACCTTGGCCAGGGCCTAATATGGGCTGGGTTAGAGTCTGTCCTCCCCCACAGAGACAGGCACACCCAGGGATGGGCATGAGTTTGGTCCAAAGTTGGCACTAATCTCCCTTTTAAAAAAACAGATTCAGAAACCCAATGTTGGAAGCCTATAAGATAAAATCGGTATAAACAGTAGCCAGGCCTCCCAGTGTGTATGGCACACAATACCTCCCTGGGCGTGATCTTTAACTCTCAGAACAGCCCTGCAGGCTGGTGCATGGCTGAGGGCGGAGGTGGGTTCACAGCAAGGCGTCTCTCTCCAGTCCTGGGCCTCCTGTCTGCCCTGCTGCCTCCCTGCCACTCTGTGCTTAGTGAGGATGTTTCCTGAATTATTTGAGACACTGGGGGGACCTTCTGAGGGCAGCCCCCAGAGGCAGGATGGGGCAAAGATTCACACAGAGGCTCTGGAGCCAGGCCGCCCTGGGTCCTACCTATTAGCTGTGTGAGTCCGAGCAAGTAACTTAACCTCTCTGCCTGATCTCATGATGGATACGTGTGGTATGATATAATACCTCTGTATCCATACACGTAGAGAATTAAATGAGTTAACATATGCAAAAGGCTTAGGACAACAAATGTTAGTTATTAGTACATCAGACACAGGAGCAGAGAAGGAGCTGTCTGCGAGACTGAAATGGACAGCAAGGTTCTGCTGGGAAGCCCGGTCTGTTTCCCTCCCTCCTCCCCCCATGCCTCTGTCCTGCTCCTGCCCCCTGCCACGGGCCTTCATGCTGCCCCTGTATCTTCTCAAGTTGTTTCCTCAACTCTAGAGTTCCCTTTCCTCCTTGTCCCATCACTTCTCTGTCCTCTCCCTACAGGGCCCTGCCGTCATCTGGCGCTAACACGTGCTCCCACCCCTCCATTCTGTGGAAGATACAGCCTCCCCCAAATTCGCTCCTGGTTGGCCTCACATCACAGCTGCAATGTGGACCAGTGGCCACGAGGTGGTGCCATGCTGCAGTCGGCCCTGCCACCCACTTTTCCAGGCCAGCTCTGCAGGGCTCCAGTGCCTGGCCGCCCTGTCCTGCACATCACACCCTGGCCTCAGGCTAGAGCCCATGGCCAGAGAAAGAAATCGTCAGGGCCCTCCTTGGAGAGCCCTGAGGGCCTAAAGGCATTCCTCCAGGACGCCCCAGCACCTGCCTAGATGCTGGGACCAGAGTCAAGGCCCATCTGCCTCTGCACTCCCACCCCTCCCCCAAATGCAGATCCTCCCAGGATTTGGCCTGGAAGCCCTGGAAGCCCTGGGACATCCTGGGAATGCCTGCCAGGCTGCTCCAAATGCACAGTTGGCCATCAACAAAAAGCGAGGGGACTAGAAAGTTCCCAGGTAGAACTTTCCATTTCCTCTTCACTTTCCCAGGATGTTTCATGTGCACAGGGATTGAAAGGAGAGTGTGGCAACCCTGTTGGCTCATTCTCTACATTCAGCCATGGTGGGTATTTCCCACCCATGCCTCTCCGTTTTTCTTTTCTTTCTGGTTGTCGATGGCCCACAGTGACCGGGGTGAGACTCAGAGGCTGCCATTTTGCCCCTGACTGTGAGTGAGCACCTCCCAGGTGCAGCTGTCCTCCCTGACCACAGCAGCACCTAGCAGGGTAGGGGGTGGGGAGGGCCCTGTCTTCCAGCGTCCAGTCATAGGGGCCTCCCCGCTTGTCCTCCCAATGCCTCTGGCAGCTGGTTTATTCACCCAGGATTCACTGAAGTCCTCATGCCACAAAAAAAAAATTGTCTGTGTACCCTCAGAGGCTGCTCCCCTACTAGGGGACAGAGGCTCTCTGAGGCAAGTCCAGGAGGCCGATGCCCTAGCAGACCTGGACAGGAAATGTCTGTGATTCTCCAGACCTTCCTCGTCTGCTGGGGAAGGGCCAGCCCCTGCTGCTTCAGTTGTTTCATTCAAGGACTCTGGGGGTCATGTTCAAACACCTGTGGGATATCACCCTGATGACATTCTCTATAGAAATGATGGTAACCATGTACCTATCTGCCCTGCCCCCTCCCTCCATCTGATGCCTGCCCTGGGCCCATCCTTTCCTGAAGAACCAGGTGAAGCTTCGTCCACGTGTCAGAGTCAAAGGCCTCCTGGTCATTTTCAGCTGAAACTTGAGGTCTCTATAATTCGGCAAATCCCAGGTTACCTGCTTCTCAGAGATGCCAGCTGTTACGTGCCCGTATCCTCCCAATCTCTTGTGAGTGCTTGACTCCAATACTACTGCTATAGACCGAATTGTGCCACCCCCACCCATGCATATGTTGAAGCTCTAAGACCCTGTTGGGGTGGTATTTGGAGACGGGGCCTTCGGGAGGTAATTAGGATTTGATGAAGTGATAGGGGCCCTAGAAGATTTGTGCCCTAGAAGGTTTGTGATAAGGTTTGTGCCCTAGAAGAAGAGACCCCAGAGACTTCTTCACCATGTGAGGCTGCAGTGAAAGGCAGCTGTCAGCAGCCAGGAGGAGGGGCCTCATGAGAACCCCGCCACGCTGGCTCCCTGACCCCAGACTTCCAGCCTCCAGAACTGCGAGAAAGTACATTTCTGTTTAAGTCACTGACCTATGGTATTTTTTTAATTGTAGCCCAAGCTGATTCACACGCCCACACTAACACTGCCACCATTTCATAGGGGGAGGCACCTCAGGCAGGTGAGAGACTTGGCCTCTTTGAGCCTTAGTTTCCTCCCTCAAAATATAGAAGTTATAATAATACCTGCCCTGAAAGGTTGCTGTAAGGGGTAGACTAATGACCCATGTCTGCCAAGTAGGGGACATGGAGTAGCGGGCCGCAGATGGTGGTCAAGAAGTGAGCTTGGTGCAGGGAACCAATTTCTCCCTCTCCCCAACTACCTAAGACCCCTGTAGAGGTGTTACCCTAAGCCCTCCAAGGATGGCAGCTCTGCCCTCCTGTTTCCCTTGGACATGCACCTCCTGCAGGTGGAAAAGACTCAGCTGACTGATCAGACCCTGGGGCCCTCAGCGCAGCCACCTCTCAGCTGAGCTCTGAAAAGCAGAGGCTTCCTGTTTTCTGGGCCCCCACGTGGCTGCACATGGCTTACCTTCCAGGCTGATGGGGCTGCCGCAAAGAGGAGGCTGTGTTTGGATACAGAAAGTCAGTTCAATTGGATGAGATAATGAAGAGGGATATTTTGTACAATTCTAAGCCACATGTTCCAATTCAGCTTGACTCAGAACACAGCTGCAGGTGGTTCCCAAATCAATCCCTCCATTAGCTCAGAGCCCATCCTGAGGGTAATGGGATTGAGGCCCTAAGACCTCAGCCACTTAGAGACAGAAATCTGGGCCTCGTCAGGCTTTAGATCACGAAGCCCTGGGTTTGGATATGGCCTGCAGGGAGTTGAATGAGATGGTCCAAGGAGCAAAATGCAGGAAAGGAGGTTAGAAGCAGCAGCCAGGGAGGCCACAGGTCTCTGGCATCGCGGGGCCTCTGAGGCTATAGCAAGGTCACTTCAAGGAGACTGAGGCCTCGCCCTGGTGACGCTTTCCCCAGAGGTGGTGAAGCATCACGATGCATGACCTGGGTGAGAGCAGGCTCTCTTTGGGATGGAGGTGGAAACTAGGCAGGAATCGCCTAAGAGCTACAAAGACCCGTGTATAAGGAGCGAGTAGGGCACTCCAGCAGTGTGCCAAGAGGGAAGGGCCATGCAGGGCAAGCACAGGGTTAGAGGAGAAGGTCACATATTTGAGGAAGGATGTTTTGACTAGCAGCAGAGACTGCAGTGGACTTAAATGCTGTCCAGAAGGAGCCAGTAGAGAGAGGAAGATGCAGCAGAGAGAAGGAGGGTGGAGCAGGGCTCTTGAGAGGGAAATGGCATGGAGGGACCCCCACTTCCATCACAAGAGGATGGTGAGGTGCCAGGGTGGGGACCCAGGCAGGGGTAGACAGCTTTAGCGGCACAAAGCTGAGGTCATTGCCATCTGATAGCTTCCTTTTCCCCTAGAGTTGGGGAGATAAAATGCTGAGCTGAGGCGAAGACAGGCGGAGAGAACAATTGAGGAAAGTTTTCCCATGGACTGTGGGTCATCAGAGCAAATGACTGTGAGGACAGGCAGCTGGCGGCTGGGGTGGAGGGCTGGGTTGATGTTAGAGAGGATGCGTCTAGAGGGCCCCACTTGTGCAGTCAGGTGCCTTTACTCAGCTGCTGCCTGGGTGCAGGGATGCAGGTGGGTTGCTGGCCTGCAGGTGGGGGTGGAAGCTGAGTGAAAGAGGAAAGGCAGGAGAAGATGCAGACCCCGTGAGCGGATTCCTGTAGGTGTTAGGACACAGGGTCTTCCCAGGAACCACCTGGGGGCTGAGAGTCTGGACAACCTGGGCACAAGGAGTGCGAACAGCGGTTTCAAGGTGGCGCAGTTCCCAGTGAGGCAGCAGGGCCCAGGGAGAGGCGGTGCAAGACATCCAGGGTCTCGGAGGGCAGGAGCTGCACGTGAGCTCCACAGGGACACCAGAGTCATGCCAGATAAGGGCACAGGTTGGGAAGAAACACCCTCACTGATGTGCAAAACCCACCATGAGTGAGGGAATGCAGGCAGCAAGATGGTGGGTGCTGGCAACAGGAAATTCAGAGCAGCGTGTGGCAAAGAAAGGTCCTAAACACCCACGTAGGCCCCAGAAGATGCAGACCTCACCCCAACACTGCTGCTGGAGCCGAATAAGAGAGCTGTGGGCTGGGATGTTGGCAGGGGACAGAGCCCCCAGGTTCATTGCGCTGGTCAGGCAAGAGCCTGCCGCTTCACAGGCTGGTGACTCCCTGGGATGCCATGGTGCTGGGCACCTCCTGGCATACAGGGTACCCTAGGCAGATATCAGAACTCTCTCTTCTGAGCCCTCGGGAGGGTGTCTCCGTAGAGTCAATTGCCATGGGAAGTGGTATGTCCTGCGGACTTTTTCACATGCAGATACCCAGGCCCAGCTTCCGGTGGGCACCTAAACGCTCTGAGAACTTTCCTCCCACTTTTGTAAGTTTGGGATGGGCTTTCCTGAAGCTGTGTCCAAAATAGGGAACAATCGTTTGCATAGATTTGCAGGTGGCTGGAAGATTTCTTCCCTTTGTCGGTCACCCAAGGGGAGGGTATGACTATGTCCATGGACACCCATGGACAGCCACAGGCCCCAGCAGTCAAAGACCGGGGTTCATGGACAGACCCTCTCTGCAAACCAGGAACAGTGATTCCGGGCATGTCTGCCTCACAGGACTGTGATAAGCGAATGTGCTTTATGTATATATTTCATTTGGCAAATACGCACTGAGGGCCAGGGGGGCTGGAGATACAGAGACAGGCAAGAGAAGGCCTCTGCCACCAGAGGGTGAGAGTTAACGGGGGGACGGGCGGGCAGCCAGACAGCGGCAACTCCCATGAAAAAAAGGGGCTTGTGAATAATGACTGCAGCTGGCTCCCTTTCACACGCCGGCAACGTGGGCTGAGTGCTTTACCTCCATTAAGCTCATTTAATCCTGCAACAATCCTGCCAAGAGCCATTGGTCTCTCGAGAGGGGAATTTAAAGAGGAAACTGAGCCTCACTCAAGGAGGTTAAGTGACTTGCCAAGAAGTTAGGGATGTAGCCAGAACTTAAATTGCGAGGGCTGGGGCTCCTGAGTCCTGGGTAAAGATTGCAAGTGCGCCATACTCCCCAGGGGTGTGGAGACAGAGGACGGTGTTGCTCCAGAGCAAAGCACTTTGGGGATGAGTGCCCATGGCTGGCTCACGGCGACAGAGCTGGCCCAGCCCGACGGCCAGGTTTGTTCATTCGGACCTGGGCCAAGAGCGCCTGGTGACGGTGGCCACCAGAGGGCGCAACGGACCCACCTTCCACCGGATTCAACATGGGGTTTGGTCGGGAACCAGACACGAATTGAAAACCTCAAGGGAAAAGCCACACACCCACGTGTAAGGCAGAAACTTAAAAGAACTTGATCTTAGATAGTAACAAGGACAACACATTCCAGATGAGGAGATTATATCTCTGTCATCCAGCTAAGAAAATAGATTGAGAAGAAGTCTGTGTCCAGTTGGAAAATGTCAAAGCCCCAAGCAAGGGTGAGTGTCTGACCAGCGGGCCACAGCTTCAAAGGGCCACCCCACTGGCTCCTGCCTGTCCAGACCTCCACACCTTGGCGTTTCTACCTGGCCTCCCTCTCCCACCCCTTCTCCTTGACTCTCCAGTGATTTCTTAGCTGTGTGACCAATGGGGAAAACCTGACTTCTTTGAACCTCGGTTTCTTAATTTATAAATGGGTATAAGGTGACGTAGTGTATATTAAGGAAAGACAGCAGGCAGCCTTTTCTGAGTCCTTTCTGTGTGCCAGGCATTTCACACACATTTTCTCCTTTAATTCTCACAACAGCCCCCATGAATGACACGGGGGTGGTGTCCGCATGGAAAATCTGAGGCACAGAGACTGTTAGTTACGTGCCCGTAGCCACAGTTCATAACTGATCAACCAGGATTAAAAACCAGGTCTGAGTCTGTCTCAGCTGGGACAGAAGAGGCTGCTGCTACAATATTGACAAACCCCCAATCCAACGACCTAAGATGGAACAACAAAGGTTTCTTTGTTGCCGGGTCAAAGTCTGATGGAAGTTGCAGTATCCTACATGAGCCCTGCATGTGGAGGCTCAGGCTACCCAGCTGTTTTCATCTTGGGACAACGCCAGCTTCGACTTCAGCATGTGCCCTTCAAGGTCACTGCACAAGGGAAGAAGGACATAAAGGTGGCTTGTTGGCTCCTAACTCTCCACATGGAATCGATACTCGTCGCTTTCATTCCGGCTCTGGAGCCCAAACCAGCTACGTTGTCCAATCAAAGCTGCAAGAAAACTGGAAGGTGCCTCGGAGCCTCTGGAACAGTGGAGGGGCACTAACCAGCTCCCCTCATGCCTCTCCTTGATATCACAGGCCTGGCCATGGAGCCAGCTGGTGAGACGCTCCTGACGCTGCCCTTGTCAGTGCTGAGTGAACGCAGGCCGAGTGCTCCATTCTGCAGGCTCAGTGGAATGGACAGGCCAGGGCAGACCCTCAGCAGGGACTCCAGGGGACAGGAGCGCTGCAGGCTCAGTGGGATGGACAGGCCAGGGCAGAACCGCGACAGAGACTCCAGGGGACAGGAGCGCTGGGATCAAGGCTGTTCACCCCAGTCTCAATCCCTGCCTCCTGCTGTCTGAAAGGCTGGTGTGCTGGAGAGGAGCTGGGTGTGCTCCTGGCCTCTGGCTCCTTCTGCAAAAGCCTGTTCCCACTGCAGGCCGTGATGGCTGGGCTGCTGTCTCATGGGAAAGTGAGCTCTGTCCTCAGAGCCGCACAGGCGAAGGCTGGAGAGCTGCTTTTTGGAGATGCTATGCAGCAACTTGGGCATCAGAGAAGAGACAGTGGAAAGAGAGCGGGTTCTGCTAATGAATCCAGGCCATTTGCTATCTTGCAGACAGGTGGCTGCTTCCCTACCTACACTGGCTTCTGGTGCCTCTGTTTCCAAATCTGTACATTGGAGGGCTTGGAAAAAATCAATGTGTTTTACAATGTTTTGCCTAATTGCTCACTTCCCAGGATAGTTACGAAGTTCGCTGAGGGTAGAATGGTGTTCTTTTTTCCCTTCTGAATGTCCAGCACCTAACACAATGCCAGGCACGTAGTAGGCCTGCAGATGAAAATCCTGTTGATTGACTAGTAGGCCTTTTAGAGTTTATTCTATTTGAATAGAAGGAGACCTAACATTTGCTGGGTGGGTCCCATGTTTCAGCCCATTCTCGGTGTTTGCATGAGCTCACCCATCTGCTTCTCACATGACCCTGGGGACAGGGAGCCTCACTGACATGCATGTTTTACAGGAGAGAAAACAAGTGCTCTGAGAGGTGGACCACCTCGCCCAGGGTGCATGGCTGAGCAGCCGTCACCCCGAATGCGAACCCGGCAGTCATGCTCAAAGCTTGCGTTCCAAACCGTTCCCTTGCAGCATCCCTGAAATGGCCATTACACATGCCTTCAAGATACCTGATGCTGTGTTAGCCCCAGCAGAGATCCAGCTTCTGGAGAGGAAACATGCCTGAAATGATATGAGCCCTGGCTAGTGATGATTTGCACTCCATCCCCCTCAAGGCCGTCGGGACGGAGACTTTCAGCTTTGCTCCAGAGGCCCTTCAGTGGTGGCCTCTGTCACCAAGGAGCCAGCTCTGTCCAGGGAATATCAGGAGATGCCAGAAGATTCTTTTGGCCAAGAGAACTGAGCAGCCCCAGGTGGGAGTGTAGCAGGCGGCAGTGCGAGTGCTCATGCAGCTCAGAGAAGAGAGTGTGGTCACAACAAGCTGGGTGCTGAGGGTACAATAGGAGTTTACCAAAGAGAGAAAAAGGGGAGAGGCTAGGTGCCCTCTGTTGACTTCCAGGACATGCCTGTGTCCTTGTTTGCCGTTTTCTTCTCTGATTCCTTCTCAAGCACTTTGCAGGTCCCCCGCCCTCAACAACTGCCTTCGACTAGCTGCACTCCCCAAGGCTCCATCCTTGTCCTACTTCTACAAACCACAGTCACACCACACTCATCCTGGCCATGGGTGCCACAGCTCCCCACTTTCCTCTTTCCTTACTCGAGTCCCCACATCCATAATCTTCTAAATAGCTTCCCTTGGGTGTCTGAAAGCGCTCAACAACCACAGGCCCACACCACCATCCTCGTTTTCCCCTCTCCCTTGCTCCTGCTCCATGGG
This sequence comes from Rhinopithecus bieti, assembly GCF_001698545.2. Lineage (NCBI taxonomy): Eukaryota > Metazoa > Chordata > Mammalia > Primates > Cercopithecidae > Rhinopithecus > Rhinopithecus bieti. Next base: position 4,793,350 of record NW_016806198.1, read on the forward strand.
TGTCTGTTTCAGGCACATTGGCCTCTCTGGTATGCCAGGCAGAGGCCAGCTCACCATCCTGGATGCTCCCTCTCTCTCCTCCCCCACGGCTGTCCCATCGCCAAACTCTGTCCATTCTGCTTCTGTAATCTCCATTGCTCAAACCCAGTCTTCTCCCCAACCCCCTCCCCTCAGCTCTAGCTTAGGTTTTTATCTTCCAATGAGATGATATCAAGAACCTACTAACTACAGATTCCCTTTCCTGCTACTTATCTTACCACCTTCCAATCCATTCTCTACACAGTGTACAAACGAATCTATCTAAAATCCAAATCTGATTGTACCTGTCAGCTATTTGCCATGGTAATGCTGCATAACAAACTATGAGACTACTTACCTGAGAAGGCTCTGCTCCAGGTTTTAGCTCACTTCCACTTACCTTCAGCCTGCAAGAGCATCCAGGTCTTGTCCACTCATCACTCTTGGTCCAGAACATCTGCAGAAGGCAGGAGCACAGGGAGACAAGTCCCACTGCTAAAGCACATTTAAGCCTTTATGTTATGTCCTCTAAAATCAGATGAGCTGAAGAAAATCACATGAGGTGAAATATTAAAGATGACCACAACTTCTCTGGCATTCCTCTCAAGAGTGCTCCTGCAGATTCCCTTGAATCTGCACAAGCTCCTTGGACTCCTTCAACTAATGGCAGAGAACCCTATGCCAGTTATGGGTTCAGGCCTTAAGAATCTGGAAGCTTCCAACTTCTATTTCTGGGGACACTTACACTTGGGACCTGGCCATGACAGTGCAAGGAAACTCCAGCAGCCCCACAGAGAGAACCATATGGACAGGAATCAAGGCCAATACCAACTCACCAACCATGTGAGAGTGCCATGTTGGAAGAGTATTCTCCAGTTCCCGTTGAGCTGCTCCAACTGCTATCATGTGGAACAGAGATGACTCATGCCCACCAAGACCTATCCTAATTGCAAGTTTGTGAGCTGGGTAAATTGGTTTTTTGTTTTGGTTTAGTTTGTTCTTTTTTTGAGCCACTAAGATTTGGAGTAGTTTGTTACATAGCAATGGATAACTAGAAAAGATAGCTAAGCCCAATGTCAATGATGAGGAAAGACTCTCTTTGCACTAGGAAGCCATGGCAAGGGTATAGCTGTACCCCATGACAAGGGAGTGAAACACTGGGGCCACTCATTTAATTTACTGCAGTGACTATGTTGTTCATACGCTCAAACTTTCACTGGCTTCCCCACGAAGATAAAGACCAAGACTTGCCCACTCTTGGTGGGAATGTAAATTAGGACAGCCATTACGGAAAACAGTAAGACAGTTCCCCAAAAAATCAAAAATAGAACTACCATATGATCCAGAAATACCACTACTGAGTATATATCCAAAAGAAATGAAACCAGAATCTCAAAGAGATATCTGCATTTCCATTTTTATTTCAGCGCTATTCACAGTAGCCAAGAAATGGAATTAACCTAAGTGTCCATTGATGGGTGAATGTGCAGAGAAAATGTGGTATATATTCACGGTGGAATACTCGTCAGCCTTGAAAAAGAAGGAAATCCTGTAATTTATGGCAATATGGATAAACATAGAGGATATTATGGTAAGTGAAACACGCCAGGCACAGAAAAACAAATACCACATGATCTCACTCACATGTAGAATCTAAAAAAGTTGAATTCATAGAAGCAAAGAGTAGAATGGTTATCAGAAACTAGGGGTGAGGTTGACTAGGGGTGTTGGTCAAAACATACAAAATTTCTGTTGAATAGAAGGAACATGTTTACAAGATCTATTGTACAATATGCTGACTATAGTTAATAACATAGTATTGTATTGTTGAAAATTGCTAAGAGAATTAGTTTTTCTCACCAACAAAGATTTTCTCACCACACACAAAAAGATATGAGGTAATGCATATGTTAACTATACACTATATATGTTTATATATTTATATATAAATATGATAAAAGTATATATATATTTATGTAGAAATATAATAAAAGTATATATAATATGCATATGATTTTCTCAAGGTACACAAAAACATGTTTAAAAGATAATGGACTTCTCAATATCAATTTCATTCCTCAAATATTTATTGAGTGTATACTAGGTTCTATTTGAGGGTTGGCAATATGGCAGTGAATAAAACAGACAAAAATTCTTCCCTCTTGAAGCTTACATTTCAGTGGGATTTATCTGTCTTCAGTACATTCAATAAAGGACAGTGACATGGTGGCAGATATAAAGGCTTTGCAGCAGATCACTTGTTAGTCCTGTTATCTTTTCTTATACTTCATATTCTTAGCTACAAAATAAGGAAACTTATTCAAGGGGTATTTAAAGGGTCAATTACAAGCAATGTGTGTATACTTAGTAGGTATGCAAGAATTTACTTATCTTGATAGACATTACTTTCTTATCTAATACTGAGGAAAAAGTAAAAACCAAGCTCCAAAGAGAGCCAGGAGCTGGTTCCAGCCAACGTTCTTCCTCACCACATCCACAGGCCCCATCAGCGACACAACAGTCCCTGAGACCCATGTTGCGCTTCACTTCTGGGACTCAGTGTCTGCTATCAGTATTTCTTAAAGTGCTCTTCTCATTCTCACTGGTTTGCCCAACCTTCTGATCCGAGCTTCAGTGTCATTTCCTCCAGGAAGTCTTCCCTGATTTCCTTCTAAAGAATCCCAAGAGACCTTCTAAAGGATCCCAAGCTTTCTTATCACATGGTTGGAGTCATCTCTGTATTCATCCATCTCTAACCTTAGCCTGGGGCCCCTGAAGACCCGAATCCAGTTTGTATGCGGTGTGATGTCCTCAGAACTTGGCACATGCTTGGACCAGAAGGGACACTTGAGCAACAGTTGTTGTAAATATCTAGTGAGCACTTGCTCCACCAAGCACTGAGCTGGGTGCTTCCGGGAGCCACCTCTAGTCTCCATAGCAACTAAGAGCATTGTTCGCCTCATCCTACAATGAGGCCATGATAGAGCAAGGCTACAGATGCCAGGGTTCCGGCACTGCACGTGGAGAAGGAAGTGTGCCGAGACATCCCCAGACCCTCCCCATCTCAGTCCAGGTCAGACTCCATCATTGCTCAGTTGCTTAAGCCACAGGGACTCGCCTTGAATCCACCTTCTCTCCCCAACTCCCAACCTTCAATCCATCCCTATAATCTATGAGACCATCCTCCACAAGAGGTCATGTGGTTTTTGCTCACTGTTCCAGCCCATTGCAATCTTCTGTCTTACCTGTCCTGTGCCGGTGCGTGAGGTTCTTGGTACCTTGCCTTGGTGCATAGTAGGCTCTCGGTGGATATCTGTTCCTTCCCTTTGATGATGGAAATAGGAACTCAGAGGGTTGCTGTGAGGATGAAGTGAAGAATGGCCGGTGCTAGGTTCATAGCGAGCATTGAATGTGGTGGTGGTGGAGGTGGCAGTGGCAGCAGTGATATTATTCATGAGATGAAAAATGAAAACAAGACTCAGAAGGCTCAATAACTGCCCAAATTCACAGAGCCAGTGTGTGGGAGGGCTGTGAGCAAGACCACATCTGCTGGATCTCAAAGCCCAGGTGTCTTCCAGTGGCATAGAGGAACTCTGGCAGAAGCAGAGGATGGAGGTATAGCTGGCGTCTTCTCTTTCTCTCTGGAGCCCACATGTGACCAGACATGGCAATCCATGGTAGTGGGATGCCACAGAGGTTGGCAAGCATTTCATTCCCTCAACAGAAGAGGCAGAGGAGGAAATAGGCTGCATGATTCCTGAGCTGGGCCTGGTGGGGGGTGGGGCAAGGGCAGCAGTATTCGGGTGATCTCAACTCCGGCCTGTGTGAATGGGCTGGATGGACAAGAGCCCATTGGCTTGAGGACAGTGGACAGGAGGCTAGAGTCAGTTAAGAAGGGGACTTGCTTGTTGCAACCACCAACTACCTCCCTGCACATGAGTGCCTCCGTCTTGGCTGCAACATTTGCAGGAGATAACCGTTGGTTTGGCCCTTACATGAGGATTCAGATGCCCCACAAGAATGTGGGGATAGCTACCACAGCTATTCATTCCACCCAAGTTCGTTGGTCTCAGCACTGTGACAGCTGTTGGAGGCTCTTACTACCCTGATAAAATCCTTGCATTCTCCCAATGGAGATGGCCAAACCAGCCACCAAAAGACAGTGTGATAAGTGACCAAGGAAGAGTACAGAGCCTGAGCTTGCCTAGAGAAGTCATGGAGGACTTCCAGGAGGAAGAGGCCATTAGGCTGAGACATGAGAGATAAGAGTTAGCCAAGCACGGAAGAGGGAAGAGAGTGTGCCAGGCAGAGGGAAGAGCACTGCGAAGTCCCAGCGCCGAGAGTAGGGCACAATCACAAGGCAGATGATGTTCATTCCAGTTCACATTCTCCAGACAGTTAGACTCATATTGGGATTAAGGGAGGAGGCGTGCATCTCCCCAAATGGCCTGGAGATCCCACAGAACCAGGACCACCCTGGATCCCCAGAGGTGAGGGGAGAGCCTGGTTCAGGCGCATAATGTGTGTGAGGAATGGAACTGGTTTGGACTAAATGAATTTGTAATAGAAAAGCCTGGCCAGGCCTGGTTTCTCACGCCTGTAATCCCAGCACTTTGGGAGGCTGAGACAAGTGGATCATTTGAGGTCAGGAGATCGAGATCAGCCTGGCCAACATGGTGAAACCCTGTCTCTACTAAAAATACAAAAATTAGCTGGGCATGGTGGCACATGCCTGGAATCCCAGCGACTTGGGAGGCTGAGGCAGGAAAACCACTTGAAATCAGGAGGTGGAGGTTGTGGTGAGCTGAGATCATCCCATTGCACTCCAGTCTGGGTGACAGAGTGAGACCCTGTCTCAAAAAAAAAAACAGAAGGAAGGAAAGAAGGGACGGAGGGAGGGACAGAAGGAAGGAAGGAAGGAAGGAAGGAAGGAAGGAAGGAAGGAAGGAAGGAAGAAGGGAAGGAAGAAGGGAAGGAAGG
>NW_016806198.1:4798674-4937088 GCF_001698545.2 Rhinopithecus bieti
GAAAGGAAAGGAAAGGAAGAAAGAAAGAAAGAAAGAAAGAAAGAAAGAAAGAAAGAAAGAAAGAAAGAAAGAAAGAAAGAAAGAAAGAAAGAGAAAGGAAGGAAGGAAGGAAGGAAGGAAGGAAGGAAGGAAGGAAGGAAGGAAGGAGAGAGAGAAAAGGGAAGGGGAGGGGAGGGAATGGAAAGGAAAGGAAAGAGAGAAGAGAAGAGGAGAGAAAAGGAGAGGAGGGGAGGAGAGGGGAGAGGAGGGGACAGGAGGGGAAGGGAGGGAAAGGCTGGAGGGAGGGAGAGTTAAGAGTTAAGAAGGAACCAGTAGGTGATTCCTTCTCCCCGCCCCTTATATATGGAGGTGTATTTTAACAGAGTTGCAATAATAGAGGGTAATCAGTGTTTTGGGTTTTATTTATTGGCTTGTTATTCTATAACCATTACTCTCCCCACTGAAACATTTCCCAATCCCCACTTCAACAGCAGTGAGCACTTTTATCTAGGAGATGCACCGTATTGAACATCCACTGTGCACTAAATGTGGTGTTATGGAACACAGAGAGAGGCCCTTGGTCCTGGCAGTCAGGGAGCAGGGGGGTTGGTGGGTGCTTAGTGGGGGAACATTATCATTAAATGAACAAGCCTGATAGGAAGGGGCAGGATGCCTCAGGGATCCAGAAGACACCTCTCGCTGCTAGAGGAAGCCCAGGCTGAGGGAAGGAGACAGAAGGGCTGGGTGAGATGGGAAGACAGCAGTAGTTAGCCAAGTGAAGAGGCCAGAGAAGGATGTCCAGGCAGGCAGAAAAACACATGGAAAGCCCTTCTGCTCCTTCATTTCCTCATCTTCAAAGTAGAAATGACTGTACCTCCAGAATAAATTATAAAATGCATGTAAGTGTTTTGGGAGGCTGAAGCAGGAGGATCACTTGATCCCAGGAGGCTGAGGCTGCAGTGAGCCATGATCATGCCACTGCGCTCCAGCCTGGGTGACAAAGTGAGACGCTGTCTCAAAAAAAAGAAAAAGAAATAGAAAGAAAGACAGAAAGACAAGAAAGAAAGAGAGAGAGAGAGAGGGAAGGAGGGAGGGAAGGAGGGAGGGAGGGAGGGAAGGGAAGGGAAGGGCACGTAAAGCTCTTAGCACAGTTGCTAGAACATAGCTAGTGTCCTAAATAAATAAATAATAAACAGCGAGTAAGGCAATGCAAAAGCTACTACTACTCAACTTTAAAAAAAATTATTTCTAACTACTATTATAAATAATTTTTAAAAAGACAACCTGCAGAATGGGAGAAAATATTTGCAGATCATATACTTAATAAGGGCCCAATATCCCAAATACATAAAGAACTCTTGCAGCTCAACAACAAGAAGAAAATTCAAAATGGGCAAAAGGTGTGAATAGACATTTCACCAAAAAAGATATAGAAATGGATGATAAGCAATTGAAAAGAGGTCCAAGATTATTAATCATTAGGAAAATACAAATCAAAACTACACTGAGGTAACACTTCCCGCCCACTAAAATAGCTATAGTGAAAAAGACGGAAACTAACAAATGTTGGTGAGGATGTGGAGAAATTGGAGTCTTGATGCGTTGCTGGTGGTAATTTAAAATGGTGCAGCTTCTGTTTGGCCGTTAAACAGAGAGTTACCCATATGACCCAGCAATTCTACTCCTAGGCATATACCCCAAATAATAGGAAACAGGTACTTAAATAAATACGTACTCTTTTCACAATAGCCAAAATGTGGCAACAATCAAAATGGCCAATAGAAGAATTGACAAACAAATTATGGCATATACAGTCATCACCCAGTTTCTGCGGGGAAGTGCTTCTAGGATACCAAAATCCATAAAAACAAAATCCATGGATACTGAAATTAGTAAATTCTCGAGTCCCTGATATAAACAGCTGTAGTATTTGCATATATTGTAACCTAGGCACATCCTCTTGTATACTTTAAATCATCTCTATGTTACTTATAATACCTAATACAATGTAAATATTATTTAAATAGCTGCTATACTATATTGTTTGGGGCATAATGATAAGAAAATACGTCTATACATATTTAGCACAGATGCAAATTTTTCAAATATTTTCAATCGGTGGTTGGTTGAATCCATAGATACAGGATCTACAAATACTTAGGACTGACTGTACCATAAGACAGAATATTATTCAGCCATAAACAGGAATGAAGTACTGGTACACGCTGCAGTGTGGAGGAGCCTCAAGAACATTATGCAGAGTGTAAGAAGCCGGGTAGGAAAAGTCACATGTCATATGATTCCATTTATATGAAAAATCCATAAATCTATAGCGACAAAAGCAGACCGGTGCTTGCCAGGGTTGGGGGAGCGAAGGGTGTGGGGAGAATGAGGAGTGACTGCTTAGTGGGGACAGGGTTATACTTGGGATGGATGAAAATATTTTGGAGCTAGATAAAAGTAGTGAGTATACATTGTGAATGTGCTAAATGCTACTAAGTACTGCACTTCCAAATGGCTAATGGTATGTTATACACATTTCACCTCAACTTAAAAAACAACTAAAAATAATAAACAGATATTTATATGTATTATATTAAATATGAATCTATATTATTATAATATTCATATTATATTATGAATATAAATATTATATTAAAATTTTATACATTTTCTGATTTGACAATGAGCCCCATGAGACAGGCAGAGTATGTGTTAATAATCCCTTTTCATGGATGTCAAAATCTTGGCCCAGGGTGGTTAAAAGACGTGCTCAGAATCTCACAGGGCATTAGCAACAGTAGAAAGCTTACATAAATCTAGCCCCCTTACTGCTTTTGGGGAGAATGCAGGGGCCAAGCGTCTCCATTGCTGGGCCTCAGGGCCAGAGGTTGGGGAGATAGGAGCCTGTTGCAGGCTGAGTTTCAGGGCAGCTGTCCAGTCCTGTGCTCAATGGGTGGGAATTCTTCTAGGGGATACAGGTTACACATTCCCAGCAGCAGGCCTTTAAAATAGAAAGGATCAGAGGAAAATAAGGAGGAAGGGTCAGAACAGGAACAGTGAAAGAGAAAAGCTGAGCCCTTCCATTGTCCATTGGCAGAGGTTCCATTTGAGTTTCTAAGGAAATCGGAGCCCACAGAATTGTTCCACAAATAGAACTTTGATTGTATTGCACGTCCTGGAAATCAGGCTTCCTGTTACATAAATGTGGCTTCCCTTTACCCGCTGAACTTTCCGAAGTAAGGTGGAAAATGCAGAGTGCACAGCCGCTCTGGGCCATGATTGCGTGGAGAGTGGGAGTCTCGTTGCCCTGGCTCACGTAGACACAGTGAGGGTGGGAGTGTTGGAAAAAGCAGGGCTGATCAGGTTTTCCCTCTGGCTGAATTCTTCCCAGAGTTCCCAACCCCCTGGAAAATCAAGTCCAAGCTGTAGTAAAAGGCCCTAACTTCTCCCCCAGGGCCCTGTCCCCCAGCCCTGCTGAGCTAGTTGCTGTGGCTGCCAGCGATTGTCTCCATTTCTGCTGCTGGACTAGTTCGTCCAGGATGGGAGCAGGCTTCTGGTCTATTGGAAAATCATCCCCTGCCCGTTCCAGCCTTGGCTGGAGCACCAGTCACCTCTTTCTATCCCTGATCAGGCTTCCAGAGCTGCCAGGACCACTATTGCTCTCATTTGATCAGAACTGTTTCTCTGTTTCTGTCTACCTCCTGTGATGGGGAGCTTTTAGTTAGCGATGTGTGAGTTTTCTTTGTGTTCTCAGTGCCTGACATAGTGCCTGGCATCTGGTAGGAGCTCAGTAAGGGTTGGTTGAATTGGAAAGGGCATCGCTTTTTTAAAGTTGGATGGATAGGTAGATGGATAAATGGAAGGATTGGAGCTGAGTGCAAACAAAAGGGGACTGGGGTCAAGCTCAGAGACCCCTTCCCACATCGATCCCAATTCACTGGGAAGCCACAGGACCACCCTGTTTCTCCTCAGACTCCAGGTCTCCCATCTATAAGATATGGGGTTTGGGCAGCATGGTCCCCCAAAGCCTTTCCTGTTCTGATCCTCTATGAGATTTGGAGCCCATGTTCCTCTGTGGGATGGAGGGGCCCCTACCAAGGCCAAAGGCTCCGGTCAGGGAATTTTGGACAGTTGCCTTCCATGGACAGATCCACTTGGGGTAGGGAGGAGGATTAACCTAGATCCCTGGGGTTCTTTGCTTCAGACTTGAATTCTGACTTTCCCTTATACTTTAGTGTCCACCATCGTATGTGCTTTCTTTGACTCCTGCAGAGAGCCAGGGAGCAGGGGCCACCGGCTCCACATTTAGGGATGTGCAGTTACTTACCCAAGGGCTCCCAACAAAATAACACTGCTGTCCTTCGTTGGACTTTGAAGGTATCTGTTGAAATGCAAAACTGATGTAGGAGAAGGAGCTCAGTAAGTCCGCATGCCCAGGACCCCTTTGTTTAAATTACCTAGCATGCTCTCCTGAGCCCCAGCAGGGCACAGAGGGTTGAGAATAGAGTTCACATGCGTTTTGAAGGGGTCAGGCTGGGCTGGGAAGCTCCAGAATGCAGTGTCCTGTCAGTTTGGGTGCTATCTGAGGGCAAGGGGTCCAAGGAGTGGCAAAGTGAAGTATGTGGGTGGACGAGGGCGTGGGGGAGTAGGAGGAAAACAGGGTTGGTACCCGGGGGTAAAGAAAAGCATCAGAAGAGTCATTCCTTCCAGCCTCCTCCCTCCTGCCCTTCCTACCACTGCACAAGCAACTTCCCACCTTTGAATTCTTTCCTGCCACTGCAGATAATCCAGAGGTCCTAGTGAGATCCACAATATTTGCCTCTTGCTAACCTCTCCCAGCTCCGTGGCTCACATCACCAGCTTTTCTCATCTCACCCCTGTTGTGCCCCACATCTCACCATTCTCTCTACTTGTGTGCCTGCCGTGCTCCGTGCCTTTGTCCCGACTATTCCCTGCCTCTAATGCGCTTCCCCACACTCTCTACAAACTCAACTCCTCCTTGTTGAAATATAATAGAAATCCCAGTTCGCCCCTTAGTCACAGCTGGTTCCTTCTATCCTCTGTCCACCTTGAGACTAATGACAGTGCCCAAGTTAGAACTCAGTATAAGACACTAAAGTAGTGTGGTACCTGCCACCTCTTATCTCCCCATGACACAACACACAAAGACTTTTAGCTTTGTGTCCCCATGCTTAACACATTATCCTGCACTTAGATTATTCTGTAATATGCGTAACAGCCGATAATGTGTCGGGTGCAGACTAGGCACTAGGCCAGGACTTCATATGGAAGAATTTATTGAACCTTCACATCTATGGGCAGGGCTGTGGCTAGCCCCAGACACTCAGAGGCACCCTTGAATGGTGAGCAACCTACGTGACTGTCCTTGGCAGGCCTGCCTGTCATATAGACATAATCATCATTATCATCATTGACACTACAGTTGGCATCACCAGTTTTACTGTAAAGAATGAGGAATAAGACACCCAGAAAGGGCCAGGTGTGGTGACTCATGCCTGTAATCCTAGCACTTTGGAAGGCCTAGGCAGTTAGATCACTTGAGGTCAGGAGTTCGAGGTCAGCCTGGCCAACATGGTGAAGCCCCGTCTCTACCAAAAATACAAAAATTATCCAGATGTTTTGGCGTACGCCTGTAATCCCAGCTACTCTGGAAGCTGAGACACGAGAATTGCTTGAACCCAGGAGGCAGAGGTTGCAGTGAGCCAACATCGCGGGACTGCACTCTAGCCTGGGGGACAAAGCGATAATCCATCTCAAAAAAAAAAGAGACCCAGAAAGCTTTAGTATCTTTTCCAGAGTCACAGAGCTAGTAATTAACCAGCAAGAGGGAAAAATGCCCAAACTCCTTCCTTCCTCCTGCCCTCACCACCTCCCTCAGTGTCACAGAGCCCTGCTCTGTGATGACAGTGTAGTAGCAGTAGTAGTAAAGGATACATCCAGATTTGACCTGGACATCTGACTCGAGAGTTCAAGCTATTAACTATTTTACTATAGTTTGCTGTTTTCTACCGTGCTTGGCTGCCAACGTGTATGATTTGAATGTTGGAAAGAAAGAGGCAGTGAATGTAATACCTTTAATAAGGGAGAGCGTTAGACGGCATTTCAGGTACGGCATCAGCCAAAGCACATGGGCACCGTGGATCAGGGCAGTGTCATTTGTAGACCCAGCAGCCTATGATGAATGGATGCTGTCTATGGTTCTCTGACTTCTGACCTTCCCTGGCCTGCCCACCAGGCTGAAGCACCCCCTGCTGGTGCAGCAAAGACCTGACCCCACCACATACATTTTATGTGAGATTTGGGGCAAATTTCTTTTATTTTTTATTTATTTTTTATTTTTTGAGACTGAGTTTCACTCTTGTCTCCCAGGTTGGAGTGCAATGGCGTGATCTCAGCTCACTGCAACCTCTGCCTCCTGGATTCAGGTGATTCTTCTGCTTCAGCTTCCCGAGTAGCTGGGATTACAGGGGCCTGCCACCACACCCAGCTAATTTTTATATTTTTAGTATAGACAGGGTTTCACCATGTTGGCAAGGTTGGTCTCGAACTCCCTGACCTGGCCTCCCAAAGTGCTAGAATTACAGGCATGAGCCACCACTTCCGGCCTTGGGGCATATTTCTTAGTTTATCTGAGACTTAACATCCTTACCTGTAAAATATGGGGAAAAAAATAGTGCCTTTCTCATTTGGTTAAGGATTGAGAGAAGTAATAGAGTTTGCTTACTATGGAGCCACAAATATTGGGGGAGCTCAATAAACGACTGTAGAAATCTGTTATCACATTTTTGGTAAATATAGTGACACAGGATGGACACTGTGCCCTGGTCCTGCTCTGCCTGGGTCCCAGAGGCCTGACTTCTGCAAACTACATTTCCCAAGCTCCTTGTCAATGGCTTGTGGCTGGGTTCAACCAATAGGAGACACTGAGGGGAGTGGTAAGGGCAGGAGGAAGGAAAGAGTTTGGGCATTTTCCCCTCCTGCTGGTCTTCAGGCAGCATGTCTGCAGTGGCTGCACCTCCTCCCTGGTCCCAGCCTCTGCCAGGCAGCCCCTGCCAGGGTTCTAGCTCCACTAACCCTGGGATGCTAACACCCCATCCTCCAGCCCCAGCAAAGGAAGCTTCCTGCTGTTCTAACCTCTCAGTTGTCTCAATGTCCTCCTTGTGAGTAGGGTTACCGAAATTAGCAAATAAAAACACGGGAAGTCCACTTAAATTTGCATTTCAGATAAACAACAAACCTATTTCCAAATATTACACGGGACATACAATTTCATGTAAAAAAAATCATTGTTTATCTGAAATGCAAATGTAACTGGCAATTCTGTATTTTATCTGGCAACCCTACATAAAAGGCTTCTCAGTTCTTCCAATACCATTGAACCTAATTCTCTGGATTAAATTTCCTCTATTAAACTTTCAGTAGAAGCTCTTTGATTGCTGGATCCCACTTGGTACAGATGTTGAGTTCAATGTGAACCAATGCATATTTCTGGAATCCTGACATTATTCCCTATTCCAGCCTTCTACTCACCTTCCCACTCCCCATGAGTTCAAAGAAGAATATGGAATTTAAAACCAACATTCATTAAGCATCTTATGTGCCAAGTACTAAAAAACTTGGCAGAGATAAAACACTTTGCTATCTTAATTGCTGGCATCAGAGCACCTCTGAGCTTTGTTTAAGAAAATACCTTCACAAGTCACTTGGGGTAGAATGTGAGACCCTGAGGGCAGGGACTGAGACAAAGAAAGGACCAACTGCACAGCTCTGCTGGGGAAAATAAAGGGAATTTTTTCTTTGCCTCTAAGAGAGCAGGGAAGAGATGTTCCTGTTGCTATATTGCTGTAGAGCAAAGGCCCTAGAACTCAGTGACATAAAACAACGATTTTATTGTGCTCACGAATTCTGTGGGTCAAGAACTGGGACAGTGCACGGCAGAGGTGGCTCACTTCTGCTCCAGGATGTCTGGGACCTCAACTGGGAAGACTCAACCGATTGGGGTGACTCAACAACAGGCAGCTCGGGCCATTAAAAGGCACTTTCAGTTTTTACAGATGAGACTTCATTCAGGGCTGGTGACCAGAGCATCCGTCACAACCTCTCCATGTGATCAGGACTTCCTCACAGGACTGTGGCTCAGGGGAGTCGAACCTCTCACCTGTCAACTCAGGTTTCCAAAAGTAGCGTCCAGTGGAGGAGGCAGAAGCTGCTTTGCAGGGAACATAATTACTCTCTCCATGTCCTGCTTGGGTGGAGCCATCTCAGGCTGAGTAGCCCAAGGACGGGGCAGAAACTGCCACTCTGCTTGGGAGCAGAGCAGGGTTATATGGTAGAAGAGCATGTGAGATGGAATATATGGTTGCAACCTTTGTTGAGTCAAAAAGCATAATCTGGGATAGAGGAGAGGCAGAAAAAGAAGAGAAGAACCAGAAAACTAGCATACCATTAGAAGAAAATGTGGAGGGAATGACAGTGAAAACAGCCTGGGCGAGATAAGAGGTGGCCCTAGACATTTAAGAATGGGTCATTGCTGAGCATCATTGTTCATGCCTAGGACCCCAACACTTTGGGAGGCTGAGATAGGAGGATTGCTTAAGCCCAGGAGTTTGAGACCAGCCTGGGGAACGTGGTGAGACTCTATCTCCAAAAGGAAAAAAAATTAGCCAGGTGTGGTGGTGCACACCTGAGGTCCCAGCTACTCAGGAGGCTGAAATGGGAGAATCGCTTGAGCCCAGGAGGTCAAAGCCGCAGTGAGTGGTGATGGTGTCACTGCACTCCAGCCTGGGTAATAGAGTGAGACCCTGTCTCAGTAAATAAATACATAAACAAATTTCAAGAAATAGGTTGTTGCAGGTGTAGACATGGCTATGGAGTGAAGGCTCTCCTCTGCCTTCCACCTTTAACCAAGGATCCTGCACACACACAAAGGCCTTGGGCTGCTGTGACAGTGCATGTGTGTGTGTGTGTGTGTGTGTGTGTCACAGAAAGGGATAGCGCCTCATGCCCAACTTATAATGTAAATAAAGATGGAATAATGACACTGAAAATTAATGAATTTGACAAGAAGAAAAGCAAAGTGCCAGAACCCTGAGCCCTTGAACCCAAGTCCTTAGAAATGAGCAGACACGTGGGGTGGGCTTTGGATCTCCATAGAATATAGAAAGAGAAGTCAAGCCTGTTTTGTTTATTCATTCATTCAAGAAGCTTTTGTTGTGTGCCAGAGACTGTGTTAGTTGCTGAGGCAACAATAGGGGCAAAAATAGCCAGGGACTGGCTTCATGGAGGTTCTACTTTAGCAGGAAAAGACAGGCAATAAACAAGTAAGAAAATAAAATACAAATGAAAATGTCAGGTTGGCTGACACCCGCAACATCTCAGTGGCTTAATACAATGAAAATGTATTTTTTTTCCTCAGAGAGAAACTCAATATGGGGGTTTATTAGGAGGTCTTCCTTGATGTGGGGGTACAGGCTCCACTATCTCATGACTCTACCATTGGCTAAGGACATTTAGTCCTCACTGAATTCTCTGTGCCTGCCCCTTACAGATAGGAGTAGAGAGAGCACAGAGGACAATGTGGAAGATTTTTTCAAACCAGGACTCAAAACAGACCACACTACTCTCACCCACATACCACTGACTGGGGCATCTTCATAAAGGCACCCACACCTCACTGCAAAGAAGGCTTGAAATGTGGTCCAGCAGGGTGCCCAGGAGGAGGAAGTGGAGGAGGAATGAGACAAATGCTATCAAGGAAATAAAAGAAGTATCAAGACTGGGAGTACTAAATTCATATTGGGATAACTAATTCATATTGAGTGGCCAGGTCAAGACTGTTTGAGGACGTGGGATTTGGGCTGAGATCTGAAGAGGAATTAGACAGCTATTCAAATTTCTGGGGAAGAGTGTTCTAGAATCAAAGGAAAACAAGGACAAACCTCAGCAGTGGGACTTTGCTATGGTTTAAATGTGTCCCTCAGGAGCTCCTACGCTGGGAACGTGATGCCTCTGTGACAGTGTTATCCCTCATTAATAGATTAATGTTGCTATCGTGGAAGTGAGTGTAAAAGTTTGGCCCCTGTTTTTCTCCGTCTTGCCTCCTATCTCCCTTCTGCCTTCTGCCTTCTACCTTGGAATAACCCTCACCAGATCCCAGCGCAATGCCCTTGGACTTCCCAGCCTCCAGAACTGTAAGAAATAAACTTCTTTTCTTTATAAATTATCCTGTCCGTGGTATTCTTTTATAGCAACAGAAACTTGAATAAGACAATCATAGTTTGGTGTGTTCAGGGAACAAGAAATAGGTCAGTGTGACTGGTGCCTGACAAGCCAAAGAGAGGATGATTTGGGGTGAGATCAGAGAGGCAGGCAGTGGTCAGATCATGCAGGTTCCCACAGGCTCCAGGAGGGGCATTTAGGTCTTAATTTTAAGTGCTATGGGAAGCCACTGCAGGATTTAAAGCAAGGGAGTACTAGTATCTGAGCTGTGTTTTTCAAATATCCTGATTCCGAGGACCAAGGAAACCTTCACCGGTATCTGAGTTATATGGCCAACATTTCAATCCATCCTCACAACAGCTTAAAAAGAGATAATACTGGGCTTTTTCATGACTATGAAGACATGGAGGGTTAGAAAGAGACTATAATCACACATGACCTTGGCACAGCCAAGTCTGATTTCAGATCCAAGCCCAAGAGAGGAAATGTGGTTGAGAACAGAAACCAAAGCTCCATCAGGATCCAAGGGTGGAGAAGTGCCCACAGGGGTATTGCTGAAGACCCAAAGGCTGGCAGCATGAGAACCTCCCCACCTGGAGGCCCAAAGGTGCACCCTGCCTTCCTGAGGGAGGGGTCTCCAGTACCTACTCCCTGAGCCATGGGGAGAGAGCCCCAAGCAAGAAGTCTGGGATGCCTGTGCTTTCGGGTCATTGGGAAGCTGGGTGACCTTTGGGACAAAGGGTCTGTCCATGATCACTGCAGAAAGAGCTCCAGCCACTGTGATTTGCTAAATAATGGCCCCCATGTCCTAATCTCCAGAACCTGGGAATAGGTTACCCTACATAGCAAAAGGGGTTTTGCAGAGTAATTAAATTAAGGATCTCGAGGTGGAGATGCTACCCTCGATTACCTGAGTGGGCCCAATGTCATCACAAGGGTCCTTATCAGAGGGAGGCAGATAAGGAGATGTAATGATGGAGTGATGTGGGGCCCGAGTCAAAGAATGATGGCAGCCCCCAGAAGCTGGAAGGATTCCCCTCTGGAGCCTCCAGAACAAATGCAGTCCTGCCTCAATTTAAGCCCATGGAGATGCATTTCAGGCTTCTGACCTCTAGCACTTTACAATAACAAATTAATGTTGTTTTAAGCCATTGAGTTTGCGGTTATTTGCAACAATCCCCATAGCAAACTCACACACCCACCAACCAAGACAGTGACTGGGGTAAAATCCAGAGCTTTTTTAAGTTGTTGTTTGTTTCCTCTGGCAGTCATTCTCCTTCCCCTCTCTCTGTTTCTCCACAAAAATTATTCATGGAAATTTTGAAGCCAAGAACACTAGTGGGTTTATCTTGGGGTGCCAAAGAATGTCACCAGTGCCCCTGACTTTGATCCAGTCTGAGGACCAAAGCAGTGGTGGTAGCTGAAACCCTCAGTCCAGTGGGAGAGAAGAGAGTCAAGCCCGCTAGATGTCCCTGAGGAAGGCAGGAGGAAAGCGCATTTCCCCATTTCCCCTCAGTGAGCCGCATGGGGTCAGAGGAAGCAGTACTCAGGGACAGCTTTCCTAAAATCCTCCAGCAATGGGGCCTTTAAGAGGCTCTGGGAGTTGGCACCAAAGTCAAGGGTTCCTTTCCACTGCCAGGTTTTCAGATTCCTGATGAGTGAGGCCTAGCAAACAAGCCCAGCCTTTGATGCTTGGCCACCTTGGCAGAGGCGGTAGTTTTGGCCCTTCCATGGCTGCTGGGCAGCTGGCAAGCCTGGAAGGCAGGGCCTTGGTTAATCAACAAGGCTCTTGTTTGTCTGGCTTGGCCTTTTGGTGACTTACCACCCTTTGGCCTATATATGAGAGTTTGCGATATCAGCATTTAGTACAATGTAATGAGTAACCAGGGTCCGGAGGCTTCTATACCTGCCTTTTATAAACACAGCTGATTAGCCTTAATCTCAATGGGGACTTTGAGCTCAGGGTTGGGGGTGGGGGTGCAGGGGTAAATTCGACGCGATTGAGGACTTGTAGTTTCCTTTGGGGACAGGGTCCTGAGCCCTGAGCCAGCTAGCCTTGGATTCAAGTCCCAGCTTTCCTTATCTGCTGTGGGGTGGAAATGTCAACCAGCCTCTTAGCGCCTCCACTTCCATCTCTGCAAGAGACATGCCTTTGTCCACTCAGTGAATACTTATTAACCATAAACTCTACAACCCGTGTTAAGGGATATATGATATAATGGAGCAAAGTACATGAGAGATTTTCTCTCTTTTTTCAGCACTAGTTAAGTATTCAATAATTGAAAATCTTCCTCTGAGTCCATGGGTGTAGATGAAGGTGGTGAGAGTTTTCTCCCAAGGGCTCCCAGAGACACAGGGCCTCTAACAGAGAAGTGTAGAGTGGCTGGGGGCATGGTGAAGGTGAGAGTAGTACTGCCCTCCCAGTGAGATCAGGTTGGGCTTTGTGTCCCGATCAGCATGCGGCACAAGGCAAGGTGCTCAGGCTCAGGCATCCCTGATGTACATCCTGCAGCAAGTGACCCAGTGTCTCCAAGCCTCAATGTTCTCATCTCTAAAAGGAGGATGATTAGTTATGCCTCCCAATGTTACCAGAAAGGGGTCCAGATCCAGACCCCAAGAGAAGGTTCTTGGATCTCGCACAAGAAAGAATTCAGAGCAAGTCTGAGGAGTAAAGTGAAAGCGATGGTTCACGTCTGTAATCCCAGCACTTTGGGAGGCCAAGGTGGGCGGATCACCTGAGGTCAGGAGTTTAAGGCCAGCCTGGCCAACACGGTGAGACCCCATCTCTACTAAAAATACAAAAATTGGTGATGTGAGCCTGTAGTGCCAGCTACTTCAGAGGCTGAGGCAGGAGAATCGCTTGAACCTAGGAGGCAGAGGTTGCATGAGTGGAGATGGCACCACTGCGCTTTTAGCCTGGGGAACAGAGTGAAACTGCACCTCAGAAAAAGAAAAAGGAATAAGGAAGCGTTGCTCCATTGTCAGAGCAGCCCTGAGGGCTGCTGTTGCCCACATTTATGGTTGTTTTTGATTATATATGTGTAGGGTAACTTCTTGATGTTGCCATGGCATTTGTAAACTGTCATGGAACTGGTGGGAATGTAGCAGTGAGGATAAACAGAGGTCACTCTCATTGCCATCTTGGTTTTGGTGGGATTTAGCTGGCTACTTTACTGCAATCTGTTTTATCAGCAAGGTCTTTATGACCTGTTTCTTGGGCTTACCTCCTATCTCACTCATCCTGTAACTCAGAATGCCTTAACTGTCTGGGAATGTAGCCAAGGAGGTCTCAGCCTCATTTTACCCAGCCCCTATTCAAGATGGAGTTGCTCTGTTTCAAATGCCTCTGACACCAAGATTGTTAGGAAGATTTGGTGAGACGACTTACAGAGAGCTGTGTCCAGGGTGACTGGCACCTCCTAAGGGTTTAGTGAGAAGTCAGCCCCCTTTTCTCCTCTCCAGCTTCATTGCCTTTGCCCATGCTCTCAGAGCACCCCCCAACAATGGAAAGCTTTATTCTGTATGGCAGGGAGCTCCCCATAAACAGAAGCATCTCAGCAGAAATTGGACTTCTGCATGTGGAGCATTAATGGTACCAGAAAAGGGGTCCCAATCTAGACGCTAAGAGAGGGTTTTTGGATCTTGTGCAAGGAAGAATTCAGGGCAAGTCCATGGAGTAAAGTGAAAGCAAGTTTATTAAGAAAGTAAGGAATAAAGAATGGCTACTCCATAGGCAGAGCAGCAGCTTGAGCTGCTCAACTAAGGATACTTATGGTTACTTCTTGATTATATGTTAAACAAGGGGTGGATTATTCATGAGTTTTCTGGGAAAGGGGAGGCAAACTCCTGGAATTGAGGGCTCCTCCCCCTTTTTAAACCATATATGGTAATTTCCTGATGTTGCATGGCATTTGTAAACTGTCATGGCGCTGGTGGGAGTGTCCTTTAGCATGCTAATACATTATAATTAGTGTATAAAGAGCACTGAGGATGACCAGAGGTCACTCTTTTTGCCATCTTGGTTTTGGCAGGTTTTGCCCAGCTCCTTTACTGCAAGTTGTTTTATTAGCAAGGTCATTATGACCTGTTTCTTGTGCTAACCTCCAGTCTCATCCTGTGACTTAGAATACCTAACTTACTGGGAATTCAGCCCAGTAGGTCTCAGCCTTATTTTACCCAGTTCCTATTCAAGAGAGAGTCACTCTGTTCAAATGCCTCTGACATTAAGAAAAATTGACAAAGATGGCCACCCTCAGTGGCCTGAGGTCCAACTGAGCCACAAGGAGCTACCAGGATACTCCAGGGCAGCTGACCACTGGGGAGCCGGGAGCCATGAGGGCAAGAGAGCAGTGGAGCTGATGGGTCATGAGGAGTCACAGCTTATTCTTCAAGTCCAGAGAGTTTGAAAACATCAAGGATATTTCATAGAGTATCCACTCATACAATCAGAACATCTTAAAGCTTGGAAGAAGGCTCAGACAGGAATGGGTCTAAACCCTCATCCTGCAGACTAGGAAACTGAGCCCTCAGGGTATGAGGACTTGCCCAAGGTATTAACCAGGAATCTGAGCAGTTCTTCATAACCACAGCCAACCTGCAACCTCAACCACGCCAGTTTTAACCTAACAGGCTTCCCTCCAGTGTCTTCAGGCTCCCCAAACACCCCTGATGGAGAGAAGGCCCCATAGTCCAGGCTGGGCACTGGCAGCCAGAATTATTCCAGAGCCCATATGTGGGAATGTGAAGAAGCCTTGACTTAACCACCAAGGCCAAGGGCAGGAAAAGACATCGACACCTCCAGGAAGCTATGGCACAATCACTGTGGGGGTCTCCACAGGGAGTGATTGTGAGGATATGAAGTAGGAGGGTGCTGTGCCAGAAAGTGACAAATCATTTGAGCTGAGATAGTAGTAAGATTTGGTCCAAAGAACAAAGCAAGGGAAATGTTAAGTACCATGTATTGAGTTATTAAGCACTTTCCATATAGTGGACATTATGCTATATCCTTTAAATATATGGTGTCACTTAATCCTTAAATATCTCTTCCTTAAAGAGGCCAACTATTTCAAATAGTTATTCCTATTACTTTTTGTACTAGTTCATTTTCATACTGCTATAAGGACATATCTGAGACTGGGGACTTTACAAAGAAAAAGAGGTTTAATGGACTCACAGTTCCACATGACAGGGGAGGCCTCACATTCATGGCAGAAGGCAAAGGAGGAGCAAAGGCATGTCTTACATGGCAGCAGGCAAGAGGGCATGTGCAGGGGAACTGCTATTTATTCACTTATTTATTTATTCAGACAGGGTCTCACTCTGTTGCCCAGGCTGGAGTGCAGTGGCATGATCTCGGCTCACTGCAACATCTGCCTCCCAGGTTCGTTATTCTCCCACCTCAGCCTCCCAAGTAGCTGGGAGCATAAGCGTGCGCCACCATGCCTGGCTAATTTTTGTATTTTTAGTAGAGACCAGGTTTCGTCATATTGGCCAGGATGGTCTCAAACTCCTGACCTCAAGCGATCCACCTGCCTCAGCCTCCCAGAACGCTGGGATTACAGGTATGACCCACTGCACCAAGCTGGAACTTCCCTTTATAAAACCATAAGATCTCCTGAGACATATTCACTATCATAAGAACAGCATGGGAACAACCTGCCCCCATGATTCAGTTACCTCCCACCAGGTCCCTCCCTCGATATGTAGGATTATGGGAGCTACGGTTCAAGATGAGATTTGGGTGGAGACACAGCCAAACCATATGGCTCTTCATCCCAGCTCTTAACTCAACTTCTGCTTATTATGTTTGTTACTGAAGGCATTCATTTATTCAACACATATTATAAGTTATATACAATCTGTTAGGGCTGAGGATAATATAGTGAGAATACGTTTTTTAAAAAAAAAATTAATTTTCCCTGCCATCACAGAGCTTCTAGGCTGGAGGTAAGACAGGTATATATTAAGTAATTACACAAATGGCACAAACTGGTTTCCTCCTATTGAATCATGAAGTCCATGAGGACCAGGACCAAGCTTGTCTTTTTGGGTCAAATGTTATGCTGATGTTTATAGAGATCCCAAAAGCTGATTGTCAAATACGCAGGACTCTTGCCAACCAGTTAAACTTCGGTAGCTTGAAATTGGCCTGAGTGGGAGTTTTTACAGCATGAGAATTGGCAAAGGCTACAAATCAGGGATTTTTTTCTTCTTTTGCAGAGTGTGGTTTCCCAGCACGGCCTCTTCCCCTCTGCACCAGGCCCACCCACATAAAAAACTTGGTAACACACATCTGATGAATGCTCTCACAATCCAGTGCTTTGAGAGTCATTGCATTACCTCCATGTTTCAAATTAGGAAACTGAGCTTTAGGGAGTTTAGCAATCTGCACAGTTATTAAATCATGTAACTTGTGAGTGACGAAGCTGAAATTCAAACTCAGGTTTCTGGCTTCAAAACTGTGCTCTCAACTGTGTGAGGCCCAACCTTTTGGAAAAGCACAGTCTTCATGGCTGGAAGGAAGAGAAAGGAGCCTGGTGCCCTGGAAGACTAGGGGCTGCCCTGTGAGGCCAGGCCAGACCAACCTAGGGTGGAGTGTAAGGGAGGGGTTTCTGTGGGTCCATTGTGGAGTCAGATCTGAATCTCCAGAGTTGGGACCAGGCTCCTGAAAAGTGGAGCCAGAAAATGCTTTTGCCTATTGTTGGTCAGCTTTGTTTTCAAAACTATGACCATCCACCTGAGAGGCCTGGAGTCCTTCCCAGGAAGGCAGGTTGGAAACCTGTGCTGAGGTGAGGTCAGTGCCACACTGGGAGCTGATTGCTGAAGATGCAGCTGTTGATAGAGCTCCACAGACAGACCTGTTTTTTATCCTAAGACCTTTCCTTAAAAAGCTGATTCACTAAGGGCTGATTCACTGGGCCAGCCACGGCTTTCATCTCCTCCATAAATCTGAGAGCTCCTGGAAGGAACTCACACCAGACTTTAATTGTCTCTGTAACTCTCAATTTTATGAGCGCTTACCACATAGTAGGCACTTAATCAACGTAATGAATGAGTGAGACAGTATAGCTCAGATGCAGGTAAAACAAAGAACACCTATATTTATTCTGATTTCAATGTAACATAAACTTAATGTAATGTTATTTTGGAAAACATAGATAATTATAAGGAGAAAATTAAAAATTACAACCCAGGCTCGGCGTGGTGGCTCCTTCCTGTAATCCCAGCACTGTGGGAGGTGAAGGTGGGTGGATCACAAGGTCAGGAGTTCAAGACCAGCCTGGCTAAGTCTCTACTAAAAATACAAAAATTAGCTGGGCATGGTGGCAGGTGCCTGTAATCCCAGCTACTTGGGAGACTGAGGCAGAGAATTGCTTGAACCCAGGAGGCAGAGTTTGCAGTGAGCCGAGATCACATCACTGCATTCCATCTTGGGCAACAGAGCGAGACTCCGTCTCAAAAAAAAAAAAAAAAATTACAACCCAGTTACAGAGAAAACCATGCTTAACATTTCATGTATTCTTTAAAAAATATGTGTGTGTATACCTATGTATATGTACGTATGTGCACGTGTGTCTATTCTTATTGAATCACATATTATATACACATTTGAATTTTCTTATTTGCACATAATCCTTTATCAGAAAAAATGTATTGTGTTAACAACGTATTACAAACCTTTCATTTCCTAGTCAGTCTCTTTAACATAGCATCATATAGAATTACCAACATGTATTTATTTCACCCCGATGTTTGACATTTGTGTTGTTGCTTATTTTCTATTCTTATAAATAATACAACAATCAAGATTTTTCAACATTAATAGTTGTCCAGATGTCTGTTGTTTTTTTTCTTTTTATTATGAGTCCCTAGAAGTAGAATTAGGGGCTCAGAGGTTAAGAAGTTTATAAAGGACTACATAAGGCTAAGTTGAATTACAGGAAATTTGTTCCGGGAACTTCAAGAGTGGGGGATATTAGCATTTTTTTACCTCTGGGAATTTGCTAGGTAAGCAATGTGTTTCTTTGACTGCTAGTGGGGGAAATGCTTTTTCCATTTATTCATGAACTATTCACATTTTCTCTTACTGTCTTTTGTGCCCGTGGGAGCCAAGGATGTAGACCTCAAGCATTGACTTTGGAGAGGGCTTTGGCCGCTGAGCCTGGACAGTCTGCCCCGAGCTGCTGGGGCTCAGCACCCTGCCTCATGCTGCCTGCTCCAGGGAGGCAGATCATTGCAGCAGCATGGAACTTCACCTGGCAGAGTGGGCAGGCAGATTCCAGAAAAATCTGGCACAGCACAAAGGTTTCTGGGAAAAGCCACAGCCCACCTGGCTAGAACCTGAGGCTGACTTGGCACCCCACCACCTCCTTTCCTTCATGGGAGGCTTGGATGGGGCAGGAGAAGGAGAGCCTTGAAGAAAAGGCAGCCATGCGGTCTGGCTGGCTCAGGGAGCTGCCTCCCAGCTCACTTGGCTCCCATGAAGCCTGTTTTCCTTAGTGCTGATGGCTTCCTTGTGAGGAAGGAAGGAGAAGAGAAGATGAAAAAATGTGGAAGAGAAGGAAGAGATTCTTGCTTCTGGGGCCTGGATTAAGGAAGGACCTAGGAGCATTCTAGATTCTCCTTCAGAATTGATACTAAAATAGCCAGCCGGTGAGTCTCTGGATCACAGAGATGCAGGTTTTTAGCTTTCTTTTATTCATGGACGAGACTAAGAGCTGGGGCTCTTGAGCCAAACTGCCTGTGTTCCAGTCACCATCTGCCACTTACTATCCAGTGACAGTGACATCACTTCCTTCAGCCTCCCGGAGCTGAATGCAATGTGTGGAGCACATAGGAGGCATGTAGGAAGGCTTCAATCACTGTTAGCTGTTCCAGAAGATTTAGTGAACATCTTCTCACATGCAGCATTTAGCTGCCAGAAATTGTGGATGTGGTATAATAAAAACTGTACAGTTGGCAAAATGGCCTAGGATTGAGCAACTGAGTTTTGGTCATTTTAAACATCCAACATCACATTGGCTCATATGGCACAGGGGATATTAACTAATAAATGGAAGGTCTTTAAAAGTTCTTTAAAAATCCTTAGGAAAATTGATCCAATTTTCTAATATCTTTTGTAAAAGCTGCACATATAATTGTTGGAGCAAAAAGAAAGACAATATCTTAGCTCTGCTTCAGTCACCAACCCCTCGCCAAAAATATGTGAGCTGTAACCATTTGCGTTGGTTTCCAATTGCTGCTGCAACAACCACAAATTTAGTGCCTTAAAACAGCATGAACTTATTAACTTACAGTCCTAGGGGTCAGGCATGCTCAATGGAACTCCATGGGCAAACATCAAGGTGTCAGCAGGGCTACCCTCCTTCTGGAGGCCTTGGGGAAATTTTGATTCCTTTCCAGTTTCTAGAAGCTGCCTACACTCCTTGGCTGGTGGCCCTTCCTCCATTCTCAAAGTCAGCAATCACATCTTTCTAATATCTGCTTCCATCCTCACATCTTTACTGGTTCTTCTGCCTCCTTCTTTGAACACTTTAGAACCCTTGTGATTACTTTGGTCCTACTGGGATAATTCAGGTCAATCTCCCTGTCTTAAAATCCTTAACCTGGCCTGGAACGGTGGCTCAGGCCTGTAATCCCAGCACTTTGGGAGGCTGAGATGGGTGGATCATGAGGTCAGGAGATTGAGACCATCCTGGCTAACATGGTGAACCCTATCTCTACTAAAAGCTACAAAAAATTAGCAGGGTGTGGTGGCAGGTGCCTATAGTCCCTATGGTGTGAACCTAGGAGGCGGAGCTTGCAGTGAGCCAAGATCACACCACTGCACTCCAACCTGGGTGACAGAGCGAGACTCTATTTCAAAGAAAAAAAAAACAAAAAAACAAAAAAACAACAAAACCCAAATTCCTTAACCTAATAACACCTGCAAAGTCCCTTTTTCATGTAAAGTAACATATTCACAGGTTCTGGGGATTAGGTCATGAACATCTTTAGGGGCCATTACTCTACTTTGTCATACTATTATGTTCTAACACATATATGTTGAGTGCCTACATTTTGCCAGGTGCAGTGTCTTCCTCTGAGTGGAATAAGATCTAAGCCTGTTTTCTGAAGGAATTCACAGGCTAGCACCAATGACAAACAGGTAAACAAATAGGCAAGCTAAGGAATTGGAGGGGCAAAGATGTAATTGTATATAAAGAAACAAGGAACAAAAGGATGAGAGAAAGAGACTTGGGAGAGAAGTAAGTTCCAAGTAGAGAAAGCAGAAGCATAAAGATTGGAAGATGCCTGTTAAATGCCATGTGAGGGAATGTAGCTTAGAGCATGTAGATACTGTTATATACGATGCTGAGTCGGGGGCAGGAGTTGCTCTGAGAAAAGAACTTAGAGAAGAAGGAGGAAATGAGGTCATAGAGCACATCATATGGCACAGGAAAGAGCTTGGACTTTATCTACTAGGTGATGGAGAGAAGATGGAAAGTTGAGATCATGGTGTGACACTGTGAGATTTCCAGTTGGCAATGATAGAATAGACCCTGAGTTGTAAAGGGTGACACTGCACAAGAGGCTAGCTCATTGACTGTCTTCCATCCATTCACTCATGCATTCAACTATCTACACATTCATTCTTTAATTTGTCATCTATCCATCGGACTCTTCATCCATCTATTCTTTAAAAGCCTATGCCCCTACATATATTTCTAACATTCCTCTGTTTCCATCACATAGTTATTGCACTTTTGATTAGTGATTTTTTAAATTACTTGCAGTCTGTTTCCAAGCCATGAGTCTTGCATTTGTTTTGAACTGTTTCAACATTTGAATGAACTCAGTGTTCATCATTAGCCTATTTCTGGTGTTCTCTCCACCTCTATGTCCTGTGCTGACAGTTGCCTTTCCTGTGTCCCTGGGGTAAGAGATATGAGGAGCTAAGAATGTTCACAAGGCTGCAGCAGAGCCAGTGAGAGGTGTCAAGTCTTAGGTTGAGCTACCCAAGAATCAGACTAACACAGGGATATGTGGACATAGTTTACTTAGGAAATGATCTCAGGAAGCACCAGGAGCAAGAAAATGAGGCAGGGAAGAGAACGCCAATGCAGAATGCACCAACGAGCAAGTTACTACTGTGAGCCCCATGGCTCAGTCATGTTGGGTGTCTCTGGGAGACAGCAGAGAGCTTGACTTAGCACTGGTGGGTGAAGAAGCTGGACCTGTATCCACCAACTCCTAT
Source organism: Rhinopithecus bieti (assembly GCF_001698545.2). Lineage (NCBI taxonomy): Eukaryota > Metazoa > Chordata > Mammalia > Primates > Cercopithecidae > Rhinopithecus > Rhinopithecus bieti. Next base: position 4,820,132 of record NW_016806198.1, read on the forward strand.
ATGTCATTGTCTACGGGCTGCTCCTGGACTCTAGGGCTCCTCTGGTCTGCTCTCTGCACAGGCTGAGCAAGTTTCTGCTCAGACACACATGCGGGTGCTTTGGAAAGGACATTGACAGCATCAGCTGCAGGCAGGATGCAGAGATTTTTTTCCTAGGTTGCTGTTGCCTATGGGTGAGCACCATGTGGGCCCTGATGGATTGTGTATCATCCTGCCCCAGCCTCAAAACAACTCTTCCACTTCTGATCATTTTGGGTGCAATGGGAAGAGTAACTCTAGTCTAATGGGCTCAGAGACCCTCCCCGCTTGCTAGTTGATGGTTTTCTGGGAGGAATACTCATTTTCAGCTTGACAGAGAGAGCCCTGAAGCCAGCCACCACTGTAACTATGTGCCACTCGTGCAGTTCCCCATCAGTGCAAGTGGATGTCTGTCTTTCTCCCCCATTTTTATGACACTAGAAGTGATCCTTGCTAATTATGTAAAATATAAGAAACATAAAAATATGCAAAGAAGGAAGTAAATGCCCCTGGAATCTCATCAGCCAAATATAAACATTGCAATTATTTTTGTAATTTATCTTTCATATTATTTTTATTGCACATATGTTGTACATGATTGAGGTCATTTTGTACATATAGTTCTCTGTCCTATTTTTTTTAACCTGATGCATCCTTGTTGTTGCTGTTATACAGATTGAACATCCCTAACCTGAAAATCCAAAATTGGAAATGCTCCAAAATCCAAAATATTTCGAGTGTCGATATGATGCCACAAATGAAAAACGCTACACCTGACCTCATATGATGGGTCACAGTCAAAACTCAGGCACACAATACACAATTTCTTCAGTGTCCCCAAAGGAAATAAAATCCTCCCAGCCCTGTTTAGCCATGATGTATTTTTTCTGAGCATCCCCAGATTTTCTCATGTAAGCAAGCACACAAAGGATAATTACCTGACACATGTGCAGGCTGGAGGCACCAGCGGGAGATTCTCCATGATGCCCCACATGGGGCCAAGACCGTCATGCATTACTCATGGTTTGTTTGCTTATTCTCTGCTCTGTGGTGTAAAGACGTTGATGAAAATGTCAACAAGGCCTCCAGATACCCCCATGGATAAGAATGATAAGAAAAGAGAAAGCATTTATGCTTATAGCACAGAAAGTCAAAGCTGTTGGAGAAACTAGACAATGGTGTAAGTGTGAAATATCTTATAGAAGACTGTAGTGTTGTAATGTCCACCATATAGAACCTGCAGAAACAGAATGATAAGTTATTAAAGTTCTATGCTGAAAGTGATGAACATACATTAAAATAATAGAAAAACACTAAATTTTCAGCATCAAGCTAAAAATGAAGGTCTCAGTTGTGTTTTGAAAAAAACGAATCTGTCAGCATTGCAGTGAACACATGCCACTTAACAGTATAGTGATCATGAAACAGCAAACATCAATTCCAGTGAACTGAAAATTGAAGGAAACTGAAAATTCAACAAGATGGTTACAGAATTTGGAGAAAAGACATGATATTAAATTTTTAATGATTTGTAACCATAAAGCATCTGCTGATGATGAAGCAACAGAGAAATTAATTGATGAGTTTGCCAAGGCCATTCCCAATAAAAACCTGATGCCAGAACAAGTCTATGAAGAAGAATATACTGAAGAAACATCCTGGTTTTGGTGTTATTGCCCAAAAAAATATTGACTATAACTGATGAGACAGCCTCTACAAAAATTAAGGATGCCAAAGACAGAATAAGTGTGTTGAGATGTGCTAATGCAGCAGGCGTACATAAGTGTAAACTCGCTATGATAGGCAAAAGCTTGTATCACTGCTGTTTTAAAGAAGTGGATTTCTTACTAGTCTATTATTATGGTAGGTGCTTCCCCAGTTGAGCCTCTGATGAGAACATAGCCAAGGTCACCTGGATTGCAATTTCATGACAACCTGAAGTAGACAGCTCAGCTAGGCCACGCCTACACTCCTAACTCACAGAAACTGATGTAATACAGGCATGTTGTTTTAAGTTGTTAAGTTTTGGTAATTTCTTATACAGCAATAAAAAATGTTCATAAAATTTCCAGCAAGTTAACTTGAAGGGAAAGAGTACCCCTTCTGATCTGCCCCACCCTGCCATTGATGTGGAATGTGGATGTTATCAGTAGGGCTTAGAACAGTGCCTAATGTATGTTTGGCTGGAGCTATATAAAGCCATCTTGGGCCACGACACCTTGAAGACAGAAGCTGTATACCGAGGGAGGCACACAGAAAACAGAAACTTAGTCTCCTGGTGAAACTGCTGTGTGGCCAGGCCAGCCTGGGCTGCATTCCTTTGGACTTCATTTGCATAAGAGAGAAATAACTTTCCTCCTGTCTAGAAAACTAACTTGGGGTTTTCTGTTATACGCTGCAATCCCTAATGCTAACTGATGCAGTGGTGAGGTGGGTAAAAACTCAGGCTTGGAATTGGCTGACCTAGACTTGAATCCTGGTCTGCTATTTTCCATTTGGGTAAATTTCAAAATTCTCTTTACTCCTTTGAACTTGAGTTTCCTTATGTGTAAAATAGAGATAATCATAGTCCCTATTTCATATGTTTGTGGTAAGAATTGCAAGAAATAATGCAAGTAAAGAGCTTCACACTGCACCTAGCCCAAGTGTTCAAAAAATATTAGCTACTGTTATTCTCATCTATAGTGTTCATTTAATAAAATGTATGGAGTGGCTACTAAATGCCAGGCACTATACTAAGAGGCTGGAGAAATGGCAAAATTCTTATCTCAAAGAGCCACAGACTTAAATGAAATATTGAAAATAAACAAATACAACAGTCTAGTAGCTCAAGTGCCATGCTGGGAGATGTTCAGGCTCTGAGGGCACCAAGAACCCTCACAGTGAAAGGAATGGTAAAGAAGATTCCACATGGATTACACTCCCTAATCAAAAGACATAGATGGGCCAAACAGATATTTTTAGAATAGGATATAATAATATGCTGCCTATAAGAGACTCACTTAAGATCTTAAGGACACACAAAGGCTGAAAGTGAAATAATAGAGAAATATAATTTATACAAATTGTAACCCAAAGAGAGTAGGGGTGGTTTACTAAAATCAGACAAAACAGACATTAAATCAAATGCTGTCGCAAGAGAAAAAAGAAGGACATTATATAGTGATAATGGGGTCAATTCAGCAGTAAGATATAACAAGTATAAATATTTGTGTACCAAACATGAGCGATCCAAAATATATGAAGCAAACATTGGCAGAATGGGAGGGTGAAATAGCAGAATTCAAAGAAGTTACTATGGAAGAATTATCATTTGAACAGAGTCTTGAAATACCAGTAAATATTTTCTTAGCTAAAGAAATGAGATAGCAACTAGAATATCATATAATACATACCAGGCACTGTTCTAAGCCCTATGTATAAAAATTCATGAAACCTTACCCCTACCCTTCAGAAGGAGTTATGTTATTTTCCTCATCAGAGCAATGATAAAACAAAGGCCCTGTGAGGTTAAGTCCTGTGTCCAAGACAACACTGCGAGGAGATGGAAGAACAGGGATTATGACCATTAACGCTTGCCCATGTAACCATTGCTCTCTATCATCTTCATGGGCTTGGCATGGTGGGCAGAGGAAAGGGTTGGAGGACAGGAAATCCAAAGTGGATTGGGAGCTAGAGACATCTCATGTGGCTGGAATAAGAGGAGGTGTCAGAGGCCCATTGTGGGAAAGGGAAGGGACGGAACTGGAAAGACCTGGTCAGCCATGTTTAAAGGCTGAACCTTTAGCCTGAGATCAATAGAAAGCTTTCATGAATGTAAAGCAGGGGAGAGTTAATGTTCAGCAGCCTAGTTTCTTAGATCACTCCTGTTCCAGAGGAGAAGAAGAGTCTGGAGACCAATGGAGAAGGGTACAGGGAAAACACAAAGATGGTGGTTGGGCATGGTAGCTCATGCCTGTATTCCTGGCAATTTGGGAGGCTGAAATGGGAGGACTGCTTAAGCCCAGGAGTTTGATACCAGCCTAGGCAACATAGGTAGACCGCATCTCTACAAAAAATAAAAAAATAATAAAATTAGCCAGGGATGGTGGCACATGCCTGTAGTCCTAGCTACTCAGGAGGCTGAGGTGGGAGGATCACTTGAGACTAGGAGGTGGAGGCTCTAGTGAGCTGTAATCACACTACTGCACTCCATCCTGGGTGACAGAGTAAGACTCTGTCTCAACAACAACAACAACAAAATGAAGATGGTGATAGGGGAAGACAGGAAAACATGATTTCCAGAGATATCTGAGTTAAACAAATAACTGAAGTCTCAGACCATTAGCACTAGGAATGCTTTCATGGAAATGAAAGCAGTAACAAAATCAAAGCTAACGGGAGCTGCCTTTGTATGAGCTCTCTGTGTCACACACGTTCTGCTCTCTTCAAACCCTGAAGTCAAAAATGGGGTGACCTCTATGATCTATGAGCTACCATGATGAATACAACTGTGGCCAACCCTCTCAGGAAGATTCCAGACTCTGCTCATCTTTCTCCTGTATTTTCTCTAAAATTTTCTTAAAGGTAGCTTAAGGAACCCAAAAACTTGCATTTGTTACATCCAGCATAATATTCTTCCTTTGAGTGTTTGTAACAAGTCCAAACAAACATCATCAACACATGCTTTATCAGCTATTATGAGTCAGAACTGCCAACCTAAATGTGAAATAAACAACCAAAGGAGCAACCATGTGGAGCAAACAGCACCACACAGGGTGGAGAACATGCTCAGCTGGGTCAAGCACAGTAGAGCGGCTCTTCAGTGGAGGGTGGGCAAAACGCAATATCGGGAATCTTGCAGAATCAAAGAGAAGGCTGAACAGGCAGGCTCAGGAAAAGGCTGGAATCAGGAGCTCCAGGACTTCAGTGCCAATGTTTCACCAAGGCCTACATTAGATTCCTCTTGCTGTTGTAACAATTACTGCAAATTTGGTGGCTTCAAGAAACACAAATTTGTTCACTGATAATTCTTCAGGTCTGAAGTCTAAAATCCAGATGTCAGCAGGTTTGCATTCCTTTTGATGGCTCCAGGGGAGAATCTATTTTCTGCCTTTTCCAGCTTCTAGATGCTGCCCACATTCTTTGGCTCACGGCCCCCATGTCAAATGCCCTTTTTGCCCTTGCTTCCAGAATCACATCATCTTCTTCTCCCTCTGACTGTGATCGTCCTGCCTCCCTCTCCTAAGGACCCTTGTAATTATATTAGTCTACCAGGTCAATCCATATAATTTCCTCAACTGCTATAGTCTGAATGATTTTGTTCCCCCAAAACCCATGTGTTGAACCTACTGTGCTGGTAGTAAGAGGTGCAGCCTCTGGGAGGTGATTAGATCATGAGGGCTCCATCTTCATGGATGGGATTCATAAAAGAGGCTTGAGGGAACCTGTTTGCTCCTTACACCATGTGAGGAGACAGTTAGAAGCTGCCATGTATGAATCAGAAAGCAGACCCTCTCCAGACACTGAATCTGCTGGAGCCTTGATCTTGGACTTCCCAGCCTCCAGAACTGTGAGAAATAAATTTATGCTGTTTATCAATTACCCAGTATCAAGTATTTTCTTATAGCAGCCCAAATGGACTAATATATCATCTCAAATCTTAACCTAATAACATCTGCAAAATTGTTTTGCCATTTATTTATTTTTTATTATTTATTTATTATTTATATTTTATTTTTTTGAGACAGAGTCTCACTCTGTCATCCAGGCTGGAGTGCAGTGGTGTGATCTCAGCTCACTACAACCTCTCCCTCCCAGGTTCAAGGGATTTTCCTGCCTCAGCCTCCTGAATAGCTGGGATTACAGGCATGGGCCACCACGTCCGGCTAATTTTTGTATTTTTAGTAAAGATGGGGTTTCACCATGTTGGCCAGGCTGGTCTCAAACACCTGACCTCATGATCCACCCACCTTGGGTTCCCAAAGTACTGGGATTACAGGTATGAACCACCACATCCGGCTTTTTGCCATTTCAAATAACATATTTACAGATTCCAGGGATTAGAAACATGGATATCTTTGGCGGCTGTATTCAGATGACCATGGGGCCAATCACTGGAACAAATGACCTCTGTTCATTTTTCCATCTTCTATACCTCTCCCAGAGATTCAAAGTCTGGTAAGATAGTGTAAAGGGCCTGGCTTTGGCCAAACACCGACAGCTCATCCAGGGGTATGTAGCCCATGCTGACTTACATCCCACCAAACTGGCCCACAACTGAGGGAGAATAATTCTTTAAATAAAATTCTTGATGTCTCATGTGTCCGTGTGAAGAGACCCCCAAACAGGCTTTGTGTGAGCAACAAGGCTGTTTATTTTACCTGGATGCAGGCGGGCTGAGTCCGAAAAAGGAGTCAGCAAAGGGTGGTGGGATTATCATTAGTTCTTATAGGTTTGGGGATAGGCAGTAGAGTTAGGAGCAATATTTTGCAGGCAGGAGGTGCATTCTCAAGGGTGGGGAGAATTACAAAGAATCTTCTTAAGGGTAGGGGAGATTATAAGGAAACTTCTTAAGGGTGGGGGAGATTACAAAGTACATTGATCAGTTAGCGTGGGGCAGAAACAAATCACAATGGTGGAATGTCATCAGTTACGCTATTTTCACTTTTGTGGACCTTCAGTGGCTTCAGGCCATCTGGATATATACGTGCAGGTCACTGGGGATATGATGGCTTAGCTTGGGCTCAGAGGCCTGACATTCCTATCTTCTTATATTAATAAGAAAAATAAAACAAAATGGTGGTTAAGTGTTGAGGTGGCAAAAATTTTTGGGGGTGGTATACAGAGATAATGAGCAATGTTTCTCAGGACTGCTTCAAGTGGGATTAGGGGTGGCGTGGGAACCTAGAGTGGGAGAGATTAAACTGAAGAAAGATTTTGGGGTAAGGGGTGATATTGTGGGGTTGTTAGAAGGAGTATTTGTTGTATATAATTATTGGTGATGGCCTGGATGTGGTTTTGTATGGATTGAGAAACTAGATGAAAGACACAAGGTCCGAATAAAAGAAGGAGAAAAATAGATATTAAAGGACTAAGAACTGGGAGTACTCAGGACTTCCAATTAGAGAGGAGTGCCCAAGGGCGTTCAGCACAATTATTTGCCTGGTTGGTGAGTTTTTGGGCTCTATCCTTGAGCTTTTTTATGTTGTCATATACCAGGCCAGATTGATTTAGGTAAAAACAACACTCTTCATTTAAAAATACACAAAGTCCTACTTTTTCAGCAGTGAGTAAATTGAGGCCTCGGCGGTTCTGGAGGACAACTGCAGCTAAAGAGTCAACCTGGGCTTGGAGGACAGATAAAGTTTGTGATATGTCTGTCATACTAGCAAAGAAGTTGTTAGAGGGGCTGTGGAATGTTGTGGCAGCAGTTAAGATGCCTGCTATTCCAGTTCCGAGTGCAATAGTGGAGGCAGAAAGTCCTAGACCCACAAGTAAAGGGATTAGTGGGATGACTCTTTTTTGTCATGTTGATGTCACGAGGGGGACAGGCAGTTGTTCGTTCCCATCTGCAAACTGGATTTTGGGGTAAGGAAGACTAGAGTACATGTGCCTGTCCAGTTGGCAGGTAGGCACATGTAGGTGGAAGAAGAGACCTTGTATCAGGCAGAACTGGAAATGTAAAGTGAAATGGTGAGAGGGTGTACTGACAGAGGAATCCTGCACTCAAAATCCTAGAGATCCAGCAAGGGTATCAGCTGTTAGAGGTTGTAATGGGGACTGATGGTGCAACTGCGTAGAGGGAGAGGTTAGGTTCTCATGGTGTATAAGAAAGCACATAGTGTCTACAAGTAACCTTTCACTGCCATTCATGGGCCTGGGTATAAGCAAGCAAGAGGAGGGGCTAGGAGGAGATTCAGAGGAGCAGGGGGAAGGTAGCCAAGGATGGAGTGAGATGCAGGGTAGGTGTCTTCTTAAACAATAGTGACTGCCAGTGTTTTTGAGTTTGTCAGTAATGATAGAGGGCTTATCTGTAATGTGAAGTTGGAATGCTCCCATCTGTTTGGTAATGTGTGTGGCTGGGTTCTGGAGATAAAGTAAAGGAACATTTGGACAGTGGAAGGTTGCCTAAAGGGGTTCCAGTAGGCTGTCATCGGGAGATGCATAAAGGAGCAGCAACAGGGATAGTTGTTTTTGTGGTTGGGGTCCAAATATGATGGGGGTGGAATTGACATAAGGAGAAAGGTGCCATAAGTAGATGCGGAGAAGTGTGGCAGCTTGTTGGTATGAAATGTCTGGGAAGTTCTCATCAAATCTGTCTATAAAATAAATAAGTTTCTTAGGCGGGTGAAGGTGAGGGCTATTAAAGGAGGTTTGGAGGTGCAGGGAGACGGGAGAGGTAGCCCAGTCGGCCTGGAGAGTGGGGATGGCTGTGTAAAAGCAGGAAGAAAGGGAAACACAGAGCCAACAGGTCTTTGCTAGAGAAGGATTGGAGGCAGTGAGGAGAGAGTGGGTGAGATTGATAGTATGCTGGAGGTAACTAGGGTGAGGTAGAGAGTGGCATAAGAATGGGAATGAGAATAAGAGTGTGTATAAAAGTAAAGAATAGAACTACCTCAGGGTGGAAGTATTGGAGGGTGCTCTGCCACCAAAGATCGTCTATCCACTCCAAGAGGGAGTCAAGAGTGGCGGTTTGGGGATAGCACCAGGAGATATTAGCTGTGATGTCTTGGAGAAACAATGTAAACCAGCAGTGTAAACAAGAGCGGGTCATTTATGAGTAGTCGAGAATGGTGAATAAGAGTATGACTAGACAGAATATAGTAGAGATGTTAAGTTTTTGGGGCAGAGTCCAAGTAGTGGGGGTGACTGCATAAAGCCCTGTTGCAAAGAGTGGGGTAAGGATGGATAGCTCTAATAGAATGAAGGGATATATTAGGCTCATAAGGGTTATATTGTTCTTCAGAAATGTGAGTGAGTTTAAGGGAAGTAGGAGAGAATATTTGCAACTTCCAGGAGGAAGAGGAGATATCAGGCAGACTGTCTGACAGACACAGCTTTATCCTGGAATGGTGAACCCAATGGGGAGGGTCCTGCAGATGGATGGCAGTTGGAGTCCCATAGATGACTAAGTAGGGTCTGGTCCATCAAGGTTGTAGAGTTTGAGGGGTCAGATTCTTAACAAGAACTGATCGTCCAGCTAGGGTGTCTTCATATGGCTGGGAATCTGGAGTAGGCAAGAGAAGATTAGCAGTCTGGCGAATTTCCTGTCTAGCCTGCTGGAGGACTGGAAGATAGTCACCTAGAGGGCTGGTGTCTGGGATGAGGTTGGGGACAAGTAAGAAAGTGCATCCATATAAAAGTTCAAATGGACAGTACCCTGTAGCATCTCAAGGACAGGCTCTATTTCTGAGAAGGGCAAGAGGTAAAAGTACTGTCCAGTCCTTTTTAAGTTGGAGGCTGAGCTTGGTGAGGTGTGTCTTTAAAAGGCCACTAGTCCATTCTACCTTTCCTGAAGACTGAGGACGGCAAGGGGTATGACGGTTCCACTGAATACCAAGAGCCTGAGAAACTGCTTGGGTGATTTGACTAATAAAGGCCGGTTTGTTATTGGACCATATAGAGGTGGGAAGGCCAAACTGAGGAATTATGTCCCACAGAAGGGAAGAAATGACTGCGGTGGCCTTCTTAGACCCTGTGGGAAAGGCTTCTACCCATCCAGTGAAAGTGTCTACCCAGACCAAGAGGTATTTTAGCTTCCTGACTCAGGGCATGTGAGTAAAGTCAATTTGCCAGTCTTGGGAGGGGGCAAATCCCCGAGCTTGATGTGTAGGGAAGGGAGGGGGCCTGAACAATCCCTGAGAGGTAACAGAATAGCAGATGGAACACTGAGAAGTGACTTCCTTGAGGATAGATTTCCACGATGGAAAGGAAATGAGAGGTTCTAAGATGGGCTAGCAGCTTGTAACCTACATGGAAGAGGTTATGAAATTACGACAGAATAGAATGGGCCTGTGAGGCTGGAAGGAGATATTTTCCTTGGTCTAAGAACCATTTGCCTTGTGTGGGAAGAGACTGATAGATGGAAGTTTCAGCTGGGGAGTAGTTGGGACTGGCCAGATGAGGAGAAAAACTGCCATGAGGGATAGAAATTGGAATGCTAGCTCCTTTTTTAGCTATCTTATTAGCATAAGCATTGTCCTGAGAGATGGGATCTGAAGCCTTTTGACGGCCTTTGCGGTGAATAACTCCAGCTTTCTTTGGAAGTAAAGAGAAGAGTTTTGGAGAAGAGTTTTTATTAAAGAGGCATTAATGATGGAGGACTTTTGCATAGTGAGGAAACCTCTTTTTGCCTATATAACAGCACGGTGGTGCAGGATATGGGAGGCATATTTAGAGTCAGTATAAATATTGGCATGTAATTCCTTTGCAAGATTGAGGGCTCAAGTTAAGGCAATGAGTCTGACTTGCTGAGAGGTAGTGGAGTGGGGCAGAGCAGTAGTCTCAATGACAGATGTGGAAGATACTATAGCATAGACTGCCTTTGCTAGTGAGTGGCGATTAGGCCTGGTGGAACTGCCATCAATAAACCAAGTGTGATCAGGGTGAGGAACAGGAAAGAAGGAAATATGGGAAAATGGAGTGAATGTCAGGTGGATCAGAGAGATACAGTCGTAGGGGTAAGGTGTGGTATCAGGAATAATGTGGGAGGCCAGATTGAAGTCCGGGCCAGGAACAAGGGTAACCGTGGGAGACTCAACAGAGTGAGTACAGCTGAAGGAGCCGGGGAACAGGAAGTATATGCATCAGGTATGAGGAAGAAAATAGATTTTGGAAGTTATGAGAACTGTAGAGAGTGAGTTGAGCATAGTTTGTGATTTTGAGGGCCTCTAAAAGTATTAGGGCGGCAGCAGCCACCACATGCAGACATGAGGGCTAGGCTAAAACAGTAAGGTCAAGTTGTTTGGACAGAAAGGCTACAGGGCGTGGTCCTGGCTCTTATATAAGAACTCTGACCACACAGCCCTGCACTTTGGCTGTGTGTAAGGAAAAGGGTTGGGATGAGCTAGGGAGAGCTAGTGTGCGGGCAGCTTCTAGGGCTGTTTTAAGGAAAAGAAAGAGGAGTGGTGAAAGGATTTAGGATCTGTGGGGTCAGCTAGGTTTGGTTTTATGAGTTTATATAATGGTTTTGTTAGGATGGCAAAACCAGGTATCTAAAGGCGAAAGTATCCTACCGTGCCCAGGAAGGAAAGGAGTTGTTGTTTTGTAGAAGGGGTTGCGGTTTGGGAGATTTGCCAGACACAATCAACAGGGAGAGCACGTGTGTTTTCATGAAGAATTATGTTGAGATAGGTAATGGATGAGGAAGAAATTTGGGCTTGACTGAAGTAATGGGGGCTGTCCATGAAGCCCTGCAGCAGTACAGCCCAGGTAATTTGCTGAGCCTGATGGGTGTCAGGGTCAGTCCAAGTGAAAGCAAAGAGAAGCTAGGATGAAGGGTGCAAAGGAAAAGTAAATAAATCATGAGATCCAGAACAGAATAATGGGTTGTGGAGGGAGGTATTGAGGATAGGAGAGTATACAGCTTTGGCACCACGGGGTGGACAGGCAAGACAATTTGGTTGATAAGGCGCAGATCCTGAACTAACCTGTGAGACTTGTCTGGTTTTTGGACAGGTAAAATGAGGGAATTGTAAGGAGAGTTCATAGGCTTTAAAAGGCCATGCTATAACAGGCGAGTGATAACAGGCTTTAATCCTTTTAAAGCCTGCTGTGGGATGGGATATTGGTGTTGAGCGGGGTAACGGTGATTAGGGTTTAATGGGATAGTAAGGGGTGTATGATCCGTCGCCAAGGAGGGAGTAGAGGCATCCTATACTTGTGGTTTAAGGTGGGGAGATACAAGAAGAGGATGTGAAGGAGGCTTCGAACTGGGGGAAAAGGCCGCAATGAGGTGTGGCTGTAGCCCAGGAATAGTCAGGGAAGCAGATAATTTAGTTAAAATGTCTCGATCTAATAAGGGAGCTGGGCAGGGGGGGATAACTAAAAAGGAGTGCATAAAAGAATGTTGTCCAAGTTGGCACCAGAGTTGGGGAGTTTTATGAGGTTTAGCAGCTTCAATACCCACAACAGTTATGGAGGCAAGGGAAACAGGCCCTTGAAAAGAAGGTAATGTGGAGTAGGTAGCCTCTGTATTCATTAAGAAGGGGGCGGACTTACCCTCCACTGATAAGAGTTAACCAAAGCGTCCGTGATGGTCCAAGGGGCTTCCGAGGCGATCAGGCAGTGTCAGTCTTCAGCCGCTAAGCTGAGAAGATCTGGGAGGGAGTCAGTCAGAGCCTTGGGCCAGTTGGACAGTCCAGTTTCTAGTGGGGTTCCGCACAGATGGGACACAGCTTGGGAGGAATCCCGGACTGCAGGCATTCCTTGGCCCAGTGACCAGATTTCTGGCACTTGAAGTGAGATCCTGGGGAAGGAAGTCCTGAAGGAACATCTGACCATGTGGCTTAGGCGTTTTGAAGTTCTTGTGTGCTGGAGATGTGGCTGGGGTTTCTCTCACAGTGGAGACAAGTAACTGCAACTCAGAAATACATTGCCTCTACTCTATTATTGTACACCTTGAAGGCGAGGTTAATTGAGTCCTTTTGTGGGGTTTGAGGGCTGGAATCTAATTTTTGGAGCTTTTTCTAATGCTGGGAGGGGATTGGGTAATAAAACACATAGAGAATAAGACAGCCTTCTGGCTTCTCTGGGTCTAGGGTGGTAAAGCGTCTGAGGGTTGTTGCAAAACGGGCCATGAACCCAGCTGGGTTTTTATACTTGATGAAAAACAGACTAAATGCTAGCTGATTTGGGAGAAGTCAGATAAAGAAAAAGGAGCATTAACCTTGACTATGCCTTTAGCTCCAGCCACCTTTTTAAGAGGAAATTGCTAGGCAGGTATGGGAGGGCTAGTTGCGGAACGAAACTGTAAGCTGGACCAGGTGTGAGGAGAGGAAGTCATAGAAAGATTATAGGGTTGGGGAGCAGAGGCTGAGGAAGAATTGGGACCTGGCTTGGCCTGGCGAGGAGCAGCCTGGGGAGAAGGGGAGAGGTCAGATGAGTCCGTAGAAAAGAAGGATTCAAAGGACTCAGGGCTTGGGGTGGAGACTGAAGGAACAGACAGGAGAGAAAGAAGAAAGATTTGGGACAGGTCTCACTGGGAGCAGAGACTGGGGAGGGACCAGTGTGTAAAAGAATGCCTGGACGTCAGGCACCTCAGACCATTTGCCCATTTTTTGACAAAAATTATCCAGGTCTTGTAGGATGGAGAAATCAAAAGTTCCATTTTCTGGCCATTTAGAACCATTGTCAAGTTTGTACTGAGGCCAAGTGGTGTTGCAGAAGAAAATAAGACACTTCGATTTTAGGTTAGGCGAGAGTTGAAGAGGTTTTAAGTTCTTGAGAACACAGGCTAAGGGAGAAGAGGAATGGAAGGTGAAAGATTACCCATAGTGAAGGAGGCAAGTTTAAAGAGAAGGGTAGAGACATGGAGAAGGGGGTGGGTGAGCAGCCAGAGCAGGCATCCCTGCAATTGACTTGCCACCAAGGGAATGTAGGTGAATGACCAAGGCAGGCGTCCCTGCAGAGATCAGACACCAATGGGTGAATAATCAGAGAGGCATCCCCGCAATGATTAAACTCTAAGGGAAGGCTGCCTTCCGGAGTCCGTGACCGGCGCAGGAGTTTTGGGTCCACAGATAAAATGTGTCTCCTTTGTCTCTACCAGAAAACGAAAGGAATTGAAATTAAGTGAAGGGAGAGATTGAAGGGGGGTGCCAAGAATGAAAGGAGAAAGAAGTTGAGGGATAGTGAGAGAGGTAGGAGAAGACAGTAAAAAGAGGCTGCTTACCTGATTTAAAATTGGTGGGATGTTCCTTGGGTTGGTTGGTCTGAGGACCCAAGGTCGTAAGTGGATCTCTTCACGGAGTGAGGGTGAGGATAGGGGACTGGTCTCCCAAAGGAGTCCCACTGACCCGGGTTTTGGCACCAAATGTCTCACGTGTCCATGTGAAGAGACCCCCAAACAGACTTTGTGTGAGCAACAAGGCTGTTTATTTCACCTGGGTGCAAGTGGGCTGAGTCCGAAAAGAGAGTCAGCAAAGGGTGGTGGGATTATCATTAGTTCTTATAGGTTTTGGGATAGGCGGTAGGGCTAAGAGCAATGTTTTGGGNCTGCACTTTGGCTGTGTGTAAGGAAAAGGGTTGGGATGAGCTAGGGAGAGCTAGTGTGCGGGCAGCTTCTAGGGCTGTTTTAAGGAAAAGAAAGAGGAGTGGGGAAAGGATTTAGGATCTGTGGGGTCAGCTAGGTTTGGTTTTATGAGTTTATATAATGGTTTTGTTAGGATGGCAAAACCAGGTATCTAAAGGCGAAAGTATCCTACCGTGCCCAGGAAGGAAAGGAGTTGTTGTTTTGTAGAAGGGGTTGCGGTTTGGGAGATTTGCCAGACACAATCAACAGGGAGAGCACGTGTGTTTTCATGAAGAATTATGTTGAGATAGGTAATGGATGAGGAAGAAATTTGGGCTTGACTGAAGTAATGGGGCTGTCCATGAAGCCCTGCAGCAGTACAGCCCAGGTAATTTGCTGAGCCTGATGGGTGTCAGGGTCAGTCCAAGTGAAAGCAAAGAGAAGCTAGGATGAAGGGTGCAAAGGAAAAGTAAATAAATCATGAGATCCAGAACAGAATAATGGGTTGTGGAGGGAGGTATTGAGGATAGGAGAGTATACAGCTTTGGCACCACGGGGTGGACAGGCAAGACAATTTGGTTGATAAGGCGCAGATCCTGAACTAACCTGTGAGACTTGTCTGGTTTTGGACAGGTAAAATGAGGGAATTGTAAGGAGAGTTCATAGGCTTTAAAAGGCCATGCTATAACAGGCGAGTGATAACAGGCTTTAATCCTTTTAAAGCCTGCTGTGGGATGGGATATTGGTGTTGAGCGGGGTAACGGTGATTAGGGTTTAATGGGATAGTAAGGGGTGTATGATCCGTCGCCAAGGAGGGAGTAGAGGCATCCTATACTTGTGGTTTAAGGTGGGGAGATACAAGAAGAGGATGTGAAGGAGGCTTCGAACTGGGGAAAAGGCCGCAATGAGGTGTGGCTGTAGCCCAGGAATAGTCAGGGAAGCAGATAATTTAGTTAAAATGTCTCGATCTAATAAGGGAGCTGGGCAGGGGGGGATAACTAAAAGGAGTGCATAAAAGAATGTTGTCCAAGTTGGCACCAGAGTTGGGGAGTTTTATGAGGTTTAGCAGCTTCAATACCCACAACAGTTATGGAGGCAAGGGAAACAGGCCCTTGAAAAGAAGGTAATGTGGAGTAGGTAGCCTCTGTATTCATTAAGAAGGGGCGGACTTACCCTCCACTGATAAGAGTTAACCAAAGCGTCCGTGATGGTCCAAGGGGCTTCCGAGGCGATCAGGCAGTGTCAGTCTTCAGCCGCTAAGCTGAGAAGATCTGGGAGGGAGTCAGTCAGAGCCTTGGGCCAGTTGGACAGTCCAGTTTCTAGTGGGGTTCCGCACAGATGGGACACAGCTTGGGAGGAATCCCGGACTGCAGGCATTCCTTGGCCCAGTGACCAGATTTCTGGCACTTGAAGTGAGATCCTGGGGAAGGAAGTCCTGAAGGAACATCTGACCATGTGGCTTAGGCGTTTTGAAGTTCTTGTGTGCTGGAGATGTGGCTGGGGTTTCTCTCACAGTGGAGACAAGTAACTGCAACTCAGAAATACATTGCCTCTACTCTATTATTGTACACCTTGAAGGCGAGGTTAATTGAGTCCTTTTGTGGGGTTTGAGGGCTGGAATCTAATTTTGGAGCTTTTCTAATGCTGGGAGGGGATTGGGTAATAAAACACATAGAGAATAAGACAGCCTTCTGGCTTCTCTGGGTCTAGGGTGGTAAAGCGTCTGAGGGTTGTTGCAAAACGGGCCATGAACCCAGCTGGGTTTTATACTTGATGAAAACAGACTAAATGCTAGCTGATTTGGGAGAAGTCAGATAAAGAAAAGGAGCATTAACCTTGACTATGCCTTTAGCTCCAGCCACCTTTTAAGAGGAAATTGCTAGGCAGGTATGGGAGGGCTAGTTGCGGAACGAAACTGTAAGCTGGACCAGGTGTGAGGAGAGGAAGTCATAGAAAGATTATAGGGTTGGGGAGCAGAGGCTGAGGAAGAATTGGGACTTGGCTTGGCCTGGCGAGGAGCAGCCTGGGGAGAAGGGGAGAGGTCAGATGAGTCCGTAGAAAAGAAGGATTCAAAGGACTCAGGGCTTGGGGTGGAGACTGAAGGAACAGACAGGAGAGAAAGAAGAAAGATTTGGGACAGGTCTCACTGGGAGCAGAGACTGGGGAGGGACCAGTGTGTAAAAGAATGCCTGGACGTCAGGCACCTCAGACCATTTGCCCATTTTTTGACAAAATTATCCAGGTCTTGTAGGATGGAGAAATCAAAAGTTCCATTTTCTGGCCATTTAGAACCATTGTCAAGTTTGTACTGAGGCCAAGTGGTGTTGCAGAAGAAAATAAGACACTTCGATTTTAGGTTAGGCGAGAGTTGAAGAGGTTTTAAGTTCTTGAGAACACAGGCTAAGGGAGAAGAGGAATGGAAGGTGAAAGATTACCCATAGTGAAGGAGGCAAGTTTAAAGAGAAGGGTAGAGACATGGAGAAGGGGTGGGTGAGCAGCCAGAGCAGGCATCCCTGCAATTGACTTGCCACCAAGGGAATGTAGGTGAATGACCAAGGCAGGCGTCCCTGCAGAGATCAGACACCAATGGGTGAATAATCAGAGAGGCATCCCCGCAATGATTAAACTCTAAGGGAAGGCTGCCTTCCGGAGTCCGTGACCGGCGCAGGAGTTTTGGGTCCACAGATAAAATGTGTCTCCTTTGTCTCTACCAGAAAACGAAAGGAATTGAAATTAAGTGAAGGGAGAGATTGAAGGGGGGTGCCAAGAATGAAAGGAGAAAGAAGTTGAGGGATAGTGAGAGAGGTAGGAGAAGACAGTAAAAGAGGCTGCTTACCTGATTTAAAATTGGTGGGATGTTCCTTGGGTTGGTTGGTCTGAGGACCCAAGGTCGTAAGTGGATCTCTTCACGGAGTGAGGGTGAGGATAGGGGACTGGTCTCCCAAAGGAGTCCCACTGACCCGGGTTTTGGCACCAAATGTCTCACGTGTCCATGTGAAGAGACCCCAAACAGACTTTGTGTGAGCAACAAGGCTGTTTATTTCACCTGGGTGCAAGTGGGCTGAGTCCGAAAAGAGAGTCAGCAAAGGGTGGTGGGATTATCATTAGTTCTTATAGGTTTTGGGATAGGCGGTAGGGCTAAGAGCAATGTTTTGGGGGCAGGGGGTTGATCTCACAAAGCACATTCTCAAGGGTGGGGAGAATTACAAAGAACCTTCTTAAGGGTGGGGGAGATTGCAAAGTACATTGATCAGTTAGGGTGAGGCAGAAACAAATCACAATGGTGGAATGTCATCGGTTAAGGCTGTTTTCACTTCTTTTGTGGATCTTCAGTTGCTTCAGGCCATCTGGATGTTTACCTGCAGGTCACAGGGGATATGATGGCTTAGCTTGGGCTCAGAGGCCTGACACTTATCAGACTCTAGGGGGAATGGATACAGAAGAGTCAAAACACGCGCTTGCTCCATTTGGGTTGGAGAAGAGGAGGTTAACGTGTGAGGAAAAGGACGTTATAGCTTTCTGAAAATATGCAAAGGCCACATTGGCTCTGAGGATGTCACAGCTGAACAGTCCCTCAGAGGTCACTAAGCCTCTGCTTGTTCAGGGCAGAAAGTTGTGGCCCAAAGAGACTAGCATTTTGACTGAGATCACCAGCAAGTGAGCAGCTGAGCAATCATGTGGAGAAGAACGAGAACTTTCTGGATGAACACAGAAATAGCACTAGAGCCAAGAACTGTTGCAGGAAGACACTGTGACAGAGAGTGAGAAAGGCTGTCCACAGCAACAACAACCAGTTCTGTCATACTGTGACCACTAACGTCATACCAGGAGCTGTGCTGCATGCTCTCCGGCATGGCTCACTCACCCTTCAACACAGAGCAGGAGCTTCATCACTGTGCCCATTTTACATGCAGGAAATGGGGAAACTGAGCTCAGAGGGGCTGAAATATCTTACCCAGGAGAACCAGTTAGGAGATAGCCAAGTGCAGAAACCCAGCTTTGAGAGACTTTAAAATCCATGCAACAACTAAAGCAAATGTTAAGCTACTTTGTTTTTTTCTTCTCTATTTTGTTTTCCATGAAATTCAAGGCTGGGTGGGTAAAGAAAGGAATTTGATAAACTTGCTCAGGCCTGGAACTTTTCCCAGAGCCCTGGGGGCAGAGAACCAAGTTGTGTAGACACACCCTCTTGGCCAGAAAGTTCTTTTAAACAGCCATTCCAGCCTGCTCAGTTCCTGTTTGTACCACTAGGAAAGGACCGCCTTGAGTTTGAAGTGGAGTAGAGGAAACTGGCTCGCATGGAAGATTTATGTTGCTCCTGACTCCAGGCAGGGTGGGGATTCTCTTCTCTAAGCCACAGAAGTTCTCTTCTATGTATCCCTGAGCTGAGAGTGCCAGAGACTGCAGAGAGGTTAAGCAACCCACCTGAGGTCACACAGCAGGGAAAAGGAGATCCCAGGACACAAAGTTGATTCTTCTAGACCTCAGAGCCCATATAGCCTTCTTCCTGAAATGACTCTCAGAACAGAAGTGGCCTTGGGAACAAGGAGCATGAACCAAGGACTGGAACTGGGGGGCTGGAGGAAGAAACCCTCATTCCACTCCAGACCCAGAAAACATCTCTCTTCTTTGGCTTGCAATGGCCTGAAGTTTAATGACTCAGAGGGGCCCAGCAAGAACTCTGCCCCAAGAGATCTCAGCTTGTGAGCAAAACAAGAGTCTACACAACACATTGTTTTTATTGTTTTGTTCCCAAACCAACAAAGCAATGTTCAGCCGGCAGCCCCAGCTTGCTTGTTTGTAGAATGAGAGCTGTTGGATTGGGAGAACTGTGTGCGGGGGCTGCTGGCTAGAAACAGTGCAGGATACCTATAGGAGTCTTGTGGCTTGGGTCTTGACTCTGCTACTAACTCACTGTGCGACTTTGGCAAGTCATGTCCCTTCTCTGAATCCAGCATCCTTACGCATTGGAGACAGAGGATGGGAGAGGGTTCAGGAGATTCCTGCAGGTGGAGTCTCCTCAGAGTCCACTTCCTGAAGAAGGCTGCGCCTCTGAAGAGGTCAACTCCGATTGTCCCCATGACCCTTTGTGCCTTAGCGTGAAGGGGTTCATTGTGTTTCCATCAAAAGCATGTTTTGATCTGGGAAGATAGGTAGGGTCTGTCCCTCTATGGGACAGGTCACCAGACAGAAGCCAATCCTGGATCAGGGGGTCCTGCTGTTCCAGTGGGTATAGCAAGGTATCCTTGTCGGGGCCTTCCCCAGCCCACCTGTCAGTCTCACCCAGGGTCCATGTCACCTCTGCCACAATAACTTCTTTCAGTTTCTCAAACTACTTTCTCACCTCTGGGTCCTACTCCAGGTGATACAAAAATCCAGAGTTCCAGTCCCTGGCCAGGCCCTCAGCTGGGTCAGAGACTCCTCATGTGACCTAGGCCTCAGTTTCCTCACCGTTCGTGGGGTACTTGGGCCAGCTGCAACTACGACATCATTCTCATATTAGAGGACCCCATTACCTAAGGGGAGGAGGCAAGAGAGAACGCAGCAAGCTCCTGCAATCCCTGACCAGCCAGTCCCTTCTGCATGGTGGCTGGCGGGGCCCAGTGCAGGAGGTACCATTCTGCTCTCATTACTGCTGTGACCTGTGGTGTGTTTGTGCAGAGTTGCCAGAGAAAAGTCATAGGGCTCAAGTTCCAAGACTGCCTTTAGGAGTCTAGTGAAACCCACTGACCCTGTGGGTTGAACGGAGCTACCCTTCAAAAATATAGCTGTCTGGAACCTCATATGGAAAGATATAGCTGCCTGGAACCTCATTTGGAAAACCTTTATTTGGAAAAGTATCTTTGTAGATGTAATGAAGGATCTTATGATGAGATGGTCCTGGATTTAAGGGTGGGCTCTAAATCCAAAGTCAGGTCTCCTTATAGATGAAGGGAGAGGGAGATTTGAGGCACAAAGAGGGGAATGGCACATGGAGGTGGAGGCAGAGATTAGAGTGGGTGGGTGGTGTGTGCACAGTGTGGTATGTGTGTGTGGGTATATGTGCATGCTGTGTGCAGTGTGTAGGGGGTTATTTATGTGGGGGTGTGTGTGGTGTGTGGTGTGTGTGGGAGGGTATGTATGTGGTGTGTGCATGGTGTGTGGGTGTATGTGTGTAATATGTGCATGGTGTATGTGGATATATGTGTGTGGTGTGTGTGGGGGTGTGTGTACTGTGTGGGTATATGTGTTGGGTGTGTGTGGTGTGTGTGGTATGGCATGTGGGTATTTATGTGTGGTGTGTGATATGTGTGTGTGTGTTTGTATGTGTGTGTGGTGTGGTATCTGTTGTGTGTGGTGTATTGTGTGACTATTTGTGTGTGGCATGTGTGTGGTGTGTGGGTATATGTGTGTGGTGTGTGATGTGTGTGTGTGGTGTGTGATGTGTGTGTGTGGTGTAGTGTGTGTGTGGTGTGTATGGTGTGATGTGTGTGGTGTATGTGTGGTGTGTATGGTGTGATGTGTGTGGTGTGTGTGTGGTGTGTATGGTGTGATGTATGTGGTGTGTGTGTGGTGTGATATGTGATGTGTGTGTGGTGTGGTGTGGTTTGTGTGGTGTGATGTGTGGTGGGGTGTGTGTGTGTGTGGTGCAGGTGTGTAGACTGAGAAGAGTAGAACACAAACCCCAGCCGAAATCCCGTCTGTGCTTCCCTCACCTCTCCCTGCCCCCATCCACCCACTGTCAAGCAAAATACTCACCCACAAGCCTGGACATTGTCATGCATCAGGAGCTGTCACAGGGGACAGAAACACAGCCTGAGAAAATGGAGAAGAGTGTGTTTGCACAACCCCATCCCAGGCCCTGAGCCTCGCTGGTCTGTGGTCTTCATGGGCACCATATAACACACTATTTTTCTTGCAGGTGTGGGGGAGGAAAGACTGAAACTCCAGCTGGGACACCACTGAGGATTCCAGAGTCTGGCCTGGCCTGGGTGTCTTATGAGGACATCTGAGTCATTCCAGCCAGCCCTGGGCCTATGTCTCTTGCCCTGCTGGAGCCTGGCAGGGGTGAGCAACTGCAGGCAGCTTTCTGGTCACCAGCTGCCCCTACTCTGGTCTCTGCAGGATCCAGAGTGGGGCTAGAGCACAGAGAGGTGCCTATGGCCAGCATCCACCTGACCAGGGCCTCAGCCAAGCAGGAAGAGAGGAGTGTTTATTGTGCTGTATCAAAATTACTGTGGGGAAGTCACACTTCCCTTTCTGTGAGGCAGCGGTGAGGCCTGGCATGAGCCTTGATATCTCCGGAGCTTATGCCCAAGGACAAGGGATGTGACCAGCTTGCTGCACCCCCCCACCCCCAGCCCCGCAGGAAATGGGAAGCTTCCCAAAGGACTCCATTTCACATCTCTGAGCACTGGGGGGCCCAGGTGCCTCAAATAAGCCCAAGCTCCTCTTCACAGGCTCTGAGGTCCTGTGGCATGGCCCCATCCTCACTCCTTCCTCATCCTGGGGAACTGTGCCTTTTCACTTCTCCCTGCTGCTTGGCCTCCTTTCACTTCTGCAGTGAGACAACCCTTCCTTCTCTGGTCCTCTCACACTCTGTTCTGCCCTCTCACACACTGTTCTACTTTCTCACATTCTATTCCACCCTCTCACACACTGTTCCACTTTCTCACACACTTTTCCGCCTTCTCACACACTGTTCCACCCTCTCACACACTGTTCCACCTTCTCACACACTGTTCCACCTTCTCACACACTGTTCCACCTTCTCACACTCTGTTCTGCCTTCTCACATACAGTTTTGCCTTTCCACACAGTTCCTCCCTCTCACACACTGTTCCACCTTCTCACACACAGTTCCGCCTTCTCACACACTGTTCCATCTTCTCACATTCTGTTCTGCCTTCTCACACACCGCTTCAGCCTTCTCACACACTGTTCCACCCTCTCACACTCTGTTCTGCCTTCTTACACACTGTTTTGCCTTCCCACACACTGTTCCTCCCTCTCACACACTGTTCTTCCCTCTCACACACTGTTCCGCCTTCTCACACGCTGTTCTGCCTTCTCACATGCTGTTCCGCCTTCTCACACACTGTTCCATCTTCTCAAACTGTTCTGCCTTCTCACACACTGTTCCACCCTCTCACACTCTGTTCCGCCTTCTCACACACTGTTTTGCCTTCTCACACACTGTTCCTCCCTCTCACACACCTGTTCTGCCTTCTCACACACTGTTCCACCTTCTCACACATTGTTCCGCCTTCTCATACACTGTTCGACCCTCTCACACTCTGTTCTGCCTTCTCACACACTGTTTTGCCTTCTCACACACTGTTCCTCCCTCTCACACACTGTTCTGCCTTCTCACACACTGTTCCGCCTTCTCACACATTGTTCCACCTTCTCACACACTGTTCCACCTTCTCACATACTGTTCCATCTTCTCACAAATTGTTCTGCCTTCTCACACACTGTTCCAGCCTTCCTACACACTGTTTTGCCTTCTCACACACTGTTTTGACTTCTCACACACTTCTCCGCCTTCTCACACACTGTTCCACCTTTGCACACTCTATTCCACCTTCCAACACACTGTTCTGCTTTCTCACACTCTGTTCTGCCTTCTCACCCACTATTCGGCCCCAGGATGCTTTACTTTTGCTACCAGGCTGCCTCTCCTCTCTTCCTTCCACCCTCCATGTCTTGGCTTCCAGGCTTCCTTTCCAGAGAGGCTTGCCTTTAACCATATGATCGGCATTGATTCCCCTCTTTCCCAGTCCCTCTCATTCCTGATTTCTTTTTCAGTCCAATTATTTTCTTTCACAGTACGGCTCACAATTTACATGCATATAAGTATACATTTATTTGTTCATTTGTTTTGTATTTTGTTCTCAAAAGACTGTGAGTTGACCAAGGGCAAGGATTGTGCCTTTCCTATTCACTTTTTTATGCCCAGTGGAGAGTGTTTGGCATATAGTAGGGGTTTGTATCTGTCAGGATATAACAAGTTATGATGCCATAACAAATATTCCCAGATCTCAGGGACTTCAAGCAACAAAGGTTGTAGCTCTCACTCATGCTACATGTGTAATGTGGGTGACCGAGGGCTTAAGCGAAGGAATTTGATTATCCCAGTCATTTACGGACTTGGGGTCATGGAGGCCCCCATTGTGATCCTCTGCTATTCACAGTAGAAGGAAGGGAAAGTAGAGAATCACACACTGGATTTTTAAGTTTCCACCTAGAAGTGACATATTTCATTCACTCTAATTTATTGACCAACACAGCTCATACAGCCCTGAAGAGCCAGACAGAAATAGAAGCAAAATTTTTGAACAGTCACATGGTAAACTAAAAAAGTGATCCCAATTGTCCAGCCCTCCTGCATCCATGCCTTTTGGCACTGGGATTTTGTTGTTGTGTCCATCAAGCAGTAGAATCTATTTCCCCACTCCTAGAATTGTGGTCAGCGTTGGAACTTGCTGTGGCAAAAGAATGTGGTAGAAGTGATGTGGAGCTTGAAACCTAGGGCTCAGAAGCTTTGAATCATTTCATCTTCTCTTAGAAACTTTCCTCTACCATGTAAACAAGCTTGGACTTGCCAACTAGAGGGTGAGAGATATATGACCCAGTCACCTTTGTCACCGCAGCCTACAGCAAGCCAACTGCAGGACATATGAGTGAGGTCCTTTCATGCCAGCCACTGCCAGCTGATCTAGCACAAAACCCAGCCAAGATGAGCCAAGCCTGACTAGATGACCACAACCACCCACTGAAGGACTTGTGAGCAATAATAAATACTTATGGTTTCAAGCCACTGAATTTTGGGCTGGTTTGTTACACAGCAATGGCAAACATTACAAACTCTAATGACAATATGGTTTTTAGCAAATAATTTTTTAATGAATGAAGAGCAAAACAACCACTTTCCCTACCTTGGCCTTCCTACCAAACCCAGGCTCAGCTCCTGGGAACTAGGAGTCATAATTTAAAATGTAAGGACTCCTGGGAGTTGGTGGAGAAAAACTTAAAATGGAATGCCTAGGTTTCATTCTAATCCTGTTACAGTCTCACTCAAATAGATCCTTAGCTAAGTCCCTTTTCCTTTGTGCTTTAGTTTCCTTGGATGAAACATGGGCCACATATGATGCTTTTCAATGATCCTGTCAATGCTGCAGGCTGGAATCTTTGAAGCTATTCCCTGCAGGCTGAGATCTCCTGGAGGACCACTGAAGTATGAAACTTTCCAATGGTGCCTTGGGCAAGCTGAATTAAATTGGAAGCCATAGCTTCATCCAGGGAGGTGGGTCTATGTTGCCCTTGGGTTAACCCAGGAGAAGGAGATTCAACTTCTCTAGAGGCTTCATCTACCCGTTAGTGGCCTCATAGCCAAAATCAAACTCCACTAACACTTAAGCAAGCCTCTCCACTGAGCCACTCCTGGGGTTAGCCCCTCAGAGTACAGAGATGGTTATTCCCAGTTCCCAGATTTTCAGGAGCCATTGGTATACTGCAGGAGATGAGGGAGACAAATCCTGAAGTTAGGATTATATTCCAATTAGGCTGTTGAGCCCATTTGTGGACGGGGTTTTGTTTCAGTTTTATAGTTTTTCATTCCAAAGTCTCCATCTGATTCTTCTTTATATCTTTTACTTCTGTTAATCCAACAGCCAGGCCTTCTCTTCAGTCAGGACACTCCTGCAGAGGGCTTAATATTCTGAATATTGGCCCTGATACTTATCATGTTTACATAGTTGGATAAGAAAAAGCCTTTAAGCTACAGTCGAGTGGAGTAAAATCAATAGGTACATAAATAGCCATTTAGCAGAAAAGTGGTGATGAGGTACGTTGTAGAGGTTCTGAGTGTGACGAAGACCTGGGGAAGAGAGAGAGGGACGGACGGGAGGGCAGGGGGAATTTCGAGGGTGAGTTTTGGAAGTTTTCTGGGCTGGGGGATTAATTCATGCTGAGTGTTTTGGGAGGTAAACTACTTCCTCCTCCTGGTTTGCTGGTTTTTTTCCAGCTGTGTGTCAGAAAAAGTCACAGAAGGTCTTGGAGCAGGGGGTGGGAGTGCTCCAAGCTGCCATTAGCCAGGCCCTGCAAAGGACAGGTCAGCAGCAGGAGAGGCCATCGCCAGCCACGCCAGCCAAGGGAGGGAGAAGAAAAGTGACAGGAGATGAGGCACAGACAGGTGGGCCAGAAGCATGGGGAGAAGGCAGGATGGGGGAGATGGCTGGTCCAGCGGCAGGCCAAGGAAAAAACATGGCAGGAAGCCAGTTGGCAGGTTGAGGAGGAAACCCATTTGGATGTGCTGGGTCTGCAGAGCCTGTAGACATGCCAAAGAAGATGGCAGGAAAGGGCCAGGTCCTGGAAATCTACAGCTTAAGAAAGCCTGGACAGCTGCTTCCAGAAGAGAGGTTCAGGGCTGCTAGTGGTCCCTGACTTCTTGGCTACATCAAGACCTGGACACCCAGCTGTGTGTCTGGCCACAGCAGCTGGAAGATGAGTGGTCCCCAGCCCAAGGCAAGCCTGGCCACCATTTCCGGTTGTCTCCCATGGGCTCTGTCGGCTCCTGCTCTGGACGCTGGCCTGGCTTAGACCCTTGACCTTTGGGAGCCTTGACTTCTCATGGATACCAGTTTTTGAGTCCTTATTTGAAGGATTCCTCTATTTTGTCTACTTCCCACTTTTTCCCCTTACCCTTGACTTCCCCCCACCTCAGGCCTCCTGGACTTTGTCCCCACTGAGCCCTTGAGGAAAGACTTTCTGTGATTACCACCAGTAAAGACACACGCATGGGTATGTTTGTTGCAGCACTATCCATAATAGCAAAGACATGGAGTCAACATAAATGCCCATCAGTGATAAACCGGATAAACAAAATGTGGTACATATCCACTATGCAGCCATAAAAAAGAATGAGTTCATGTCCTTTGCAGGGACATCAATGGACCTGGAGGCCATTATCCTAATAAACTATCATAGGAACAGAAAGCCAAGTACCACATATTCTCACTTACAAGTGGGAGGTAAATGATGAGAACACATGGACATGTAGAGAACAACACACACTGGGGCCTTTTGGAGGGTGGAGGATGGGAGGAGGGAGGGGATCAGGAAAAATAACTAATGGGTACTGGGCTTAATACCTGAGTGATGAAATAATCTGTACAACAAACCCCCATGATACAACTTTACATGTAACAAACCACACTTGTACTCCTGAAATTAAAAGTTAAAAAGAAATAGTAGTTGCCACTTAATGAGTGCTCAGTTGGAACGTATTTCTGCCAAGCACTTTATTGCATTAGATCATTTAATCATCACAGCAGCTGTGTGAGTGAGTGAGCTCATCCCCATTAACAGATGAAGAAAACTGAGGATTCAAAGATGAACTGGGTTATTGAGGTCCTGGTCTCTGTCCTCAAAGACTTCATGTAGGAGCAGAAATAGATACATGAATACCTACAATATCATCACATTCCGAGTGAATCCAAATCCTGTGATTTTGATGTCATGCAATGTAAAATGACAAAACATTCTCAGTTTGCAAAATCTGAAGTATTTCATATTTCCCACTCCAGCCCCACCATACACGAATCATATAATTTCTTCTTTTTCATTATGATTACACTATAAGTTCTAGGGTACATGTGCACAATGTGCAGGTTTGTTACATATGTATACATGTGCCGTGTTGGTGTGCTGTACCCGTTAATTTGTCATTTACATTAGGTATATCTCCTAATGCTGTCCCTCCCTCCTCCCCCCACCTCACAACAGGCCCCAGTGTGTGATATTCCCCACCCTATGTCCAAGTGTTCTCATTGTTCAATTCCCACTTATCAGTGAGAACATGCAGAGTTTTGTTTTCTGTCCTTGCGATAGTTTGCTCAGAATGATGGTTTCCAGCTTCATCCATGTCACTACAAACGACATGAACTCATCCTTTTTTATGGCTACATACTATTCCGTGATATATACGAATCACATAATTTCAAAGTTGGCACATGGAGTGAGCTATGAGCTGTGTTTATGCTGCCCCACATGACTGTGCTGCCATAGCTGGGAACAGATATGCTCATCCCCACTCTTTGCAGCACTGATCTTGAATTAATTTCCTATGTTTACAATTATGAGTGATCTTTACAAATGCATCTCTCCAATGATATCTTGGCAATGAGTGCTGCAGATGTGCTCTGTGCCTGCACAGGCCATTGTGGGTGGTGGGAGAGCGAGGCCATGCCTATCTGGGAAAATTGGGGAACAATGTTAGCTAGCACTTACTGAATAATTAGTATGTATCTGCTCCTTTGCATGCATTTTCTCTTATAAACCCTTCCCTAGCCCTATGACTCAGGCATTACTGGTATTTTATAGATGGAGAAATTGCACTTCAGCTAGCGAAAATGACTAACTTGCTGTGTTGGTTTCAAAATATGTCCACAAATTCTTTGATCCTCCTTTTTTCAAAAGGTGGCGCCTTTTGAAAATTCTCCTCCATTTGAGTGTGGGTTGCCCATGGTGACTGTAATGGATAGAATATTGCAGAAGAGATGGTGTTAAAGACTGAGTCATAGGATGTGCTGGGCTTCCCCTTTGCTCTCTCTGCTGGGTCTCTTATTGTGGGGATGCCAGCAGCCATGTCATGAGGACACCCACACAGCCCTATGGAGACATCCACATGGTAAGGAACTAAGGCCTTTTGCTAACAACCATGTGGATGAGCCTTCCTGGAATCCATGGTCAAGCCTCTTGGTGACTATAGCCCCAGCCAATGTCATGATTACAATCCATTCCATGAGAGATCCTGAGCCAGAATCACCCAGCTATGCTGCCCCCAAAATTCCTGACAGGTAGGAACAGTGAGATAATAAGCACTTGTTGTTTTTAGCTGGTAAGTTTCGGGATTATTTGTGACACAGCAATAGATAACTGATATACTCTTGCTAGGTCACACAGCTAGGAAGCTATGGCACTGGGGTTTCAGTTCATGTTTATAGGCCTCCAAGTTCATATCTTGACTTCTATGGCAAACAAGAGTTGCCCTTCAATATCCATTCTCCCCTTCTTTTAGAATTGCAGAATTTTTACCTAAGGACAACACTCAGCTAAAATATACATTTCCCAGAATCCTTTGCAATCAGATCGTGGGACTAAGTTCTCATTCGTGGGATGTGAGAGGAAATATTATGTGCAACTTCCTCTTTCTCTATGTGCATTATATGGAATGATGATATGATAGATGGAACTGAAGCAGCCATCTCAGATCATGAGATATAAGTTACATATTCAGAATTCTAGAACAATGAGACAAAAGAAGCTTGAATGCTGATTACTGTAGAGTCACTGTATGAGTCCTGGGTCACTTCCCCAAACTTTTATTTCTTTTTTTTGAGACAGGTCTCACTCTGTTGCCCAGGCTGGAGTGCAGTGGCATGATCACAAATCACGACAGCTTTGACTTCCCAGGCTCAGGTGATTCTCCCACCTCAGCTCCCCAAGTAACTAGGACTACAGGCATGTGCCACCATGTCCGGCTAATTTTTTTTTTTTTTTTTTTGTAGAGATGGGGTTTTACCCAGTCTGGTCTTGAACTCCTGACATCAAATGATCCTCCCGGCCTCCCAAAGTGCTGGGATTACAAGTGTGAACCACCACACCTTGCCCACCTACCCAACCATTATGGGAAAGATAATTAAATTTAAATTTCTGCATTATTTAAGCCATTATTATTTTAGGACTATATGTTACAGCAGCCAAACTGATATGCTAACCAACACAATCAGTATGTTCTACTGACCTGTGGCAAAGTTTGCCAAAGCATTAGAGAGTAATGGAAGGGGTTCCTAAAGCCATATTGCACTCGGCATGGCATGTACTCTAAATGAACCTTTTCTCACACAAAATGTACTACCAGTTTTCAAATATACATAGGTATGACTAGTCAAGCACTAATTTATTTAGAAGTGCCACTGAATTCAAAAGTCTGCAAGAGGAGCAGATGAGAAAAATAATGTAAGAAAAGCACTTGGCATAGAACAAGCCTTCAATAAAGAGTATCACTATGAGGATATAAACAACAATGCTTCCCAATCAGCATTTGATTCCATATGAGGGTTAACAAAGTGTATTGGTAACAAAGATAATGGAGCCACCTTACTCCAAGGCCTAGGGCCACTGTACCTAGGCCTAGTTGTTATAGACATCATGTGCAAGAGGCTCTGTTGTTGCAGACGTCAGCTGTTTATCTGAGATCTTCAGTAACCCACACTCACCTCAGCAAGCAGAGATCTTACAACCTGGAATCCTCCTGCTCTGTCAAAGCAGAGGTCAGACTGCTAACTGATCACTGGCGTGGAATAGTCCAAGCCCATGGGGGGCCTATGGAGCAAGACCTTAGAGCAAGACCTTAGAAGACAAAGTTACAGCCTGATGGGGCTGAGGTAGAACAAGGGCAGTCCAGTATTCTCTCCACAAAGCAAAGGCAAAAATCTCAACTCCCCGGTGGTCCCTTAGATGGGGTATTCTTACCACCTATGCAGTTTGTCCCTATGAAACCTTTGCGTTGTTAACACTAAATACTTTCTGAACTGTTTCATTGTTGTATTCTATAAGAATTTGTGAAGAATTTTTCAGGGAGGCAAGAATAGGGTTAGTACTCCCGTTTGACACAGCAGGGACCTGACACTCAGGTTAACTGACTTGCTCCAGGTCACACAGGTCACCAGAAGGCAGAACCAGGACAAGACTTCAGGTCCCTCCCCGTTTTTCCCCTAAATCCGTTGCATTTGTCCTATCATCTATTGGCTTATATAAAGTGCAGTCAGCCAAATACAGGATAGAAGAACCCAACCTGTGGCCCAACACCCCTGGCTTGGTAACCTTATGGGCCATCTATGCATCCCTGGACTTGGGCAAAGGCCCAAAAGAAGCTGTCCCAGTCAATTCAGGCTGCTATAACAATGTACCTATGATTAGGTAACTTGTAAACAACCAAAATGTATCATTCATAGCCCCGGAGGCTGTGAAGTCTAAATTCAAGGCATGAGACTGGGTGCAGCGGCTCACGCCTGTAATGCCAGCACTTTGGGAGGCCGAGGTGGGCAGATCACCTGAAGTCGGGAGTCTGAGATCAGCCTGGTCAACATGATGAACTGGTGATACTCCATATCTACTAAAAATACAAAAATTAGCCTGGCATGGTGGTATGCACCTATAGTCCCAGCTACTCAGGAGGCTGAGGCAGGATAATGACTTGAACTCAGGAGGTGGAGGCTGCAGTGAGCCGAGATCACACTACTGCACTCCAGAGCAACAGAGCAAGACTGTCTCCAAAAAAAATAAAAAATACAAATAAATTAAAAAATTCAAGGCACCAGCAAATTCAGTGTCTGGTGTGGGCCCATTCCTCATCAATGGAAACTTCTTGCTGTGTCCTCACAGAGTGGAAGGGGCAAAGGGTCTCACTTGAGCCTCATTTATAAGGGAACTAATCTCATTCAAGAGGTTGAAAGCATCATGATTTGATCACTTCCCAAAGGCCTTAACTTTTTTTTTTTTTGAGATGGAGTCTCGCACTGTCGCCTGGGCTGGAGTGCAATGGCATGATTTTGGCTTACTGCAACCTCTACCTCCCAGGTTCAAGAGATTCTCCTGCCTCAGCCTCCTGAGTAGCTAGAATTACAGGCGCCCATCACCATACCCAGCTAATTTTTGGTATATTTAGTAGAGATGGGGTTTCACCATGTTGGCCAGGCTGGTCTCGAACTCCAGACTTTGTGATTCATCCACCTCGGCTTCCCAAAGTGATGGGATTACAGGCGTGAGCCACCACACCCGGCCAGGCCTTAACTTTTAAAACTACCACATTGGGTATTAGATTCCACCATATACATTTTGTGGGGACACCAACATTTAGACCATAGCAGACACTTTGGACCCCTGAGAACTGTATAGAGTTTTGTGCCTTTTCTGATCCATATTCTTCATGTATTATTTTCTGAAAATTAAAGCAGGACCTCAGTCACCCAGGAAAAACAGAGAGAATGTTCTGTGTATGTGCCCAAACCATGACAGGTGGAAATACAAGCAAGGGGAAAGTCCATAGGCACTTGCCACCTCCAGTGGGCTAAGCATTTTATGGAAGTTATTTTATTTTATTTACTGTCTTGCAGACACCTTTTGTGTAGGTACCATTCTCTCCTCTTTCTACAACAAGAAAATGAAACTGCAAGGAGAAGTGACACAGTCAGATTCCCCAGCCACAGGTGACAGAGTTAGGATTCCAACTCAATGCCCCCTGCTTTATACCTCATGCTCTTTCTACACCAAAGTGCTGCCTGCCTACCTTTTGCTGTTTAAGGTTTAATTTCTACAGATTTTGACCATTCATTTTTAACTTTTATTTTGCCACCAAATAACCTAATGTTTTAATAAGAGGAAAATTTAATTGTGTGTGCTGTGATCTCTCTCAGTAATGACCAAGTCAAGCAGACTTTCTTAGAATGTTGGGAGGGAAAAGCAGCTAGAGCTTGTGCTCCTTCCAGTTCTTTTCTAAATTATCTCAGACAGAGAGCGAGAGAGAGGGACTCATGAGAATGTGACTGACTGTGCTTTTGAGTAAGGAATATTTCCAGAAAAAGCAAATCAACATTTAGAGCAGAATTGATTTCTTCCTTTGGGTGAGAACAAGCTGCCCTCTTCCTCATCCAACTTTATTTCCAGTTATGTCTCTCAAATGACATTTTAGCCCCACCAGCATGCTTTCTTCTCCCTCCAAACATCCCTCTCCTCCCTCTGAACATTCCTCAAGTGATGCCCTGTGGCCATCACGCTGGGTTCCCAGATCACCCCAAAGCTGAGTTTGTCAGAGGATAAGCCACACCTCTGCGAGATGTCCCCCAAACCCTGGATAGTAACTACGTTGAGGTCAAAGACCATGTCTTATTCGTCTTTGCATCCTCAAAGCTATGCTCCTTACCTAACCAGTAGCATACACTCCACATGTGAGAAGTGTGGAGAGCCCCAAAGAGACAATCCTCAATGCCTTTATCTCCAAGTGCCTGCCTTCGTGAGTCCTACCTGTCCTTTGGGAAAGTAGGCCAGTTCTCCAGTACCCAGAAGTCAGAACAGAGAGTAGCAAGTGAAGTTTCAAGAAATCAGATTGGAACACAACGTAGGAAGAACATTCTAGCAGTTGATACTCTCTTTTTCATCAGATATGTTCAAGCAGAGATTAGTGGAACAGTTTTTAATAAAGATTACTAGCATATTCTTTCAACAAATATTTACTGCTACAAAATACAGGAAAATAGGGGTGTGGACCTCAGATTCTAATCAGAAGGATTCTGGAGCCATTGTTGGCTTTGTCTTTCTCTGTTGTCTTTGGCACATCATCTTTCAGGACCTCTCTTGCCTCATCTATAAAAGGAAGGGGTAGAGGAGACGTAAAAGGGAAAGGAGCTAGTCACCCCACTGTGGACGTCTGTGCTAAAAAATAAAAGCATTATTGGCAAGGCTATTTGTACCAAATGTCTATTGTAGCAAGGTTTACGTTAGTTGAAAAACAACTAGAAACCTTCTCAGTATAGCAATAGGACAATTATTAAATGAATTACGACGTATAATTGGCTTACCTGTATTTTCAGAGGAGACTGGACCTAAATTTTCAGGTCAGCTCTTTCACTATCATTTGTTGGAGTTCGGGTTTTCAGGGTCTTTCTGGGCTAGAGAGTTCTTTCCAGGTTATCGTGTGGCAATTTGAAAATCTGGTATCAGTTTCTGCTGGGTTCCAAAGACCCAAGAGGAGCTTAGTGCTGTGTCTAGATTGCCAATGGACCCATCACAGAAGTTTAACCCAACCTTGATCCCAAAGCCTTCAAAAATGCTCACTGAAGAGAATTCCCAGGGCAATTCAGGGCCTCTCATAACTTCTGCTCCGAGACATTGATAAAGAACCTTAAACTTGTTTCTCAACTCTGGTATCAAATTCCCTTCCTCTCTACCAGAAGGTTCACTCCAACAACAGGAGAAAAGAAAAATGATCTTCCAGGACATCAAAGATGGCTTACCTTACAGGTGGAGGGAGTAAGAACATTGCTATCTGTATGGAAAGAAATGATGCTAAAATGTAGATACATGTCACTCACTCAGCAGGTTTCCTAGGCTTGAAAGAAAACAAACACTGGGTCTAAGGGAGTTCAGAATGATCAAGAAGTGAACCATTCAAATGTGGCTGTGGTTTCTGTGTGTATCACAGATGGGATTCTTCTGAGAATGCTAGAATAGGGAATTATGGCACCGAACCAATTCAGCCAGAAAGCTTATTCTCACCCTTTTCTTTCTTGCTGACAATTTTATGTAGCAGGTTGAGAAAACTACTCTATGGTAGGATGGGCTGTATACAAATAATTTTGAAAATGAGTTCTATGATATATTTTTCTTCTTGTTTTTTTTTCCTTCCTACCATGAAATCAGTGATGTATAAGAGACCTGTGTATGTAGTTTGAATGTATTTGAATAACCTCAGTATACTTTACATTTACTCACTGTTTTGACCCAAAGAAATACCAAAAGGACATAAGTACTCCCATGTATTTTAGAAGTCTAAAGTCAGTGAGACAAAACCCAATATCAAGAATCTGATTCAAGGTCACTTGTGGGGAAAGAATGTAATGAAAACATTGGGTAGCTGGGCTAGAGCATAATAATTAGATTTTCTGGTTTTCAAAAATTTGGATACCAATAAAAGGAAACTTTGATGTGCTATTATTTTTGCAATATTCAGTATCAAATAAATGTGTGTATAGAGAAACAATAGAGTTGACATATTTAAGTAACTTTTAAAAAAATAAAATAAATTATAATGTATCCATACTATAATTTTATAGCCTAATGTTAAAAGGATTAGGTTAGAAAACTGAATACCCTGATCTGGGAATTTTATCTTGATATGTATATGAGTAAGCGATGAAAAAGTATGGTATAGAGCATGATACCATTTTATACAAGTGTGTACATAAATATATCTTTGCTATGAGCATAAAGAAACGTGTAGAAAAACACAATTGTTAATGCCAGTTATGTCAAGAGGTGGGACTAGAAGGAAAAGACATGTCATCACTTATAATTAGATTCAGGTTCCTACAACAGAAATCCCCAAAATAAGTGGTTGAAGTAAAGAGGAAGTTTGGTTTTCTCTTGTAAAGGAAGTTCAGAAATAGATGGTCCTGCACTAATACAGCTGCAGCTCTAGGTCATCACTCAGGCTCTGTCTGTCTTTCTGTTCCACTGCCCTTAACAACAGCCTTCCATCTTCAAGCCGCCTGTGGTCTAAGATGACAGCCAGTGCTTACAATATCATGCCCAGGCAGGAGCAAGGAAGAAACAGTTTATGCCTCTTTTAGGGAGCTATCCCAGAAGTCCCACCAACCATGCCTAGCTGCAAAGGAAGCTGGGAAATGTAGTTTTATTTTAGCTGGCCACAGTAACTGTGTTATATTGTATTGTATCATGTTGTATGGTATGGTATTTGGGCAGCCCAGATAGTATAATAGTTTTATTACTAACACAGAAATGAATAATGGATGTTGGATGGCCAAATAGCATTCCCTGCCACAAAAAGGTTATCAACATTTTTTTGAAATAGACTTTGTACTGTTTAACTAAATACAATGAAATTGTTTCACAATTTAAAAAATCCAATTAGGAAAGTTTCTTAAAAGAGAGGAAAGGAAATAACTTTGTTTAAAAGCACTTATCATGAGCCAAGCTCATTTCCTGAGCATTTCACATGCAATCTCATTTCACCCTCACATGATCTCATGGAGAGGTGTGACCACTCCTTCCCTTTCACAAGAGGAGGAGCCAAGATGCAGAGGGATGACACGGCTTTCCCAAAGTCTTGTTGTCACCAAGAAGCGCAGCCAGTATTGAAATTCAGGTATGTGTGTGATTCTAAATCCTGTGGGGGCAATCTCTAAGGTCATTTTCAGGAGGGAGGAAATAAACAACAATTCATGTATGATTCTAGAATCCCAGATTTGATGGAGGCTGTATTCCCTAACCAGATCATTAAGCTGAGAACAGGAAAGTGAATACTGGTTCTTCCCCAGCTGCCCGATCTCTGATGGACATTATCCAGTGGGTAGGCTTACCATGCCAGCCTATTTTTCTCCTTAAAATGTATTCATTTCCCAGCAACATGAATCAATCTTTCTTTCCTTTTCTTCTTCCTTCCTTCTTTGATTCCTTTTTGTTATTTTTCATGCAAACATACTTTTGCAGAGAAAAGGAGATGAAATTTTTTTTAATTCTTTTTTTCTTCATTTCTTAACTAATTTAATCAAACTTCATAAGAGGAAGAAGAATAAGATCAGGGTCTTACATAAACACTGGACTCCTCTTGGATTTTCATGAGGGTGAATTTAGGAGGAAATCATGGAAGGAACCTACAGAATAATATTATCCCAATCAAGATGCTGTCTGCTGCCTGCTGTGTGGGGAAACATGAGTGCCTTGGGTATTTTCCTTAGAGCACTTTCAATTCCAGACAGGACAGAAACAGACGCAAGAAGATATTGCATTCCTTCGTCCTGAGCTAACCTGGGGCTGGATTCTTAGTCTCTCTATATCACCAGAGATACACTGTAGTCCCTGAAACGCAAGCATTCCTCAGAAATACATGAGCTCCCCTCCATGAAAAGTCTTCTCTGTATTAGATCTCTGTTTGTTCCCTCTAAATCCCAACCAAAGATGTAGTCCTCCCCTCTGGAATCCCAGAGAAGAAGGCAGAACTTCTTCCCCTCAAGGGCCCGTCAAATATTAGCACACAGCTGTCATGTCTGCCAAAGTACATTTTCTAGTGGCTTGGGAGCATGGAAAGGAGGCAGCCTGACCTGGGTTAGAATTCCAACTTTACCCCTCCCTGCCTGCGGGACCTTGGGTCAATTTCATGCCTCTCCTGATATTTCATCATCTGGCAAAAGGAGAAAGTGAAATTATGGCCTCATTTTTCCTTCTCCAGTAGAGTATAAGTCCTTCAAGGGCCAGTGAAGGTATCTTACTCATCTCTGGACCCATAAAAAATTGCTTTGAAAATTCAGAAAAAAGAATAACATTGAACAAGGAATGTTCGTCTATTAGTACCATGCAAAATGATTCCCTTAACCACAGAAGAATTGGCTACAGGCTGGCTTGCGGAAGGCAGCAAGGTAGGAGGGTTACTAGAGAACACTATGAAACCAGAAAGCCCAGGTTCAAACCCCACCCAGCTCCACTGCCTGCTAGCTGTGTGACCTTCAGCAAATTATCAGACCTCTCTGTACCAGTTTCCTCATCTACAAATGGGAATAAGAATAGTGATTATCAGGTGTGGTGGTTCATACCTATAATCACAGCACTTTGGGAGGCCGAGCGGATCACTTGAGGTCAGGAGTTCAAAACCAGTCTGGCCAACATGGTGAAACTCCGCCTTTACCAAAATATACAAAAATTAGCTGGGTGACAGAGTGAGACCCTGTCTCAAAAAAAAAAAAAAAAAAAAAAAAAAAGAATAGTGTTTATCTCACCCAGGAGTGGACTCATGCAAAGTGCTTAGAACAGTCTTAATAATAGATTCCATCATCATGGGCTGTTGTGTGTTATTATTCCTGAAACTGCTGAGGGAAGGGTGAGGTCTCGCCCTCACCACATTCTCTCCCTCACCACATTCTCTCCAGGCAATAGCCACTCCCAGAAAACATGGTGCTTCTGTGGCCAGAGCTCAGAGTTTCAAACCAGTGAGAAGTGTTGCCAGGACTCGGCCTTTACCTCCCAACTGTGCCTATGGTGGTACTTCAGGCTCAGACAAAACATCAGTTGAGTAAGGCAAACAGCCTGTCCAACCATTTTTCTCAGTGGGAAAGATGTTCTTGGACTGGATTTTCAGCTCCTCTGGGGCTAAGTCAGGACACTTGAACTTGATGCATTTATTGAGCATTCTGGGGTGTTGGATTATGCATGGCTTTATCTCAAGAAAATCTGCCAACAGCCCTAAAGGGCAGCTCCTTTGAGGAGCTACACACTATTTATTAAACTCCTACTGAATACCACATGTTGCCTTAGGTTCTTTATATACATTACCTTCTCTCAACTGCCTCAGTTGAACATTGAATTCCATCAGTTCGATAAGTAATTATTGAACACATGTAGTACCAGTGTAGTGGGGAGGCTAAGCTGGCAGGTTCTGAAGGCATCAGCCCGGCTGTGATTTGATGGCCACCATGTCCTAACTCCATCTGGGGCATGCTGACTTCCCCTCTCCAAGCATCTGCCTTTTCGTGGGTAAAATGGAGATACTAACTGGGCCAGTGAGAGTAACATGAGAAGGTCCTTGTGGGGTGCCTGGCATGCACTGGGCACTCAACAGTGCCAGTAAATGGGGTACCTGGAATAGCCCAGGCCCTGGGGAAAGGGAGGTGATGGAGTTGCCATCTGCAGTACTTAGATGCTCAGAGTTTAGGGGGAAAGGCGGTGAAGTGAGCCCGGAATCCCAGTGCTCTCCTTTCACCAAAGAGGACCCTGAGGCTCAAAAGCCTCGGCAGCTTGCCCCAGACTACCCGCACCACCAAGTAGAGTACTAAGACCTACCCTTGGAGAGCTGTATGCTGACCCCATCTTCCCTCATGAGCCAAGCCTGAGTCCCCAGTTACACACCTTCTCCACCTATTCCTGCCCTCCTTCCCCACCCCAGAGCGGGAGCATCGCATGTGCAGAATCTGCTTGGGAGACCCTGCCTGGTTGAAGAACATACGCTTTTCTGAACATGCTTCTCTCTGAGCCTGGGCGAGCCCCCAGGGTGTGTTCAAGGAACTGGAGAGGCCTTGGCACGTTTGCCTTTGATAGAGGAGATGGAAAGAAATCATTTAGGCAGACAGTAAGGGCAAAAGAGTCCTCAGCAAAGTTTCCTTTTTAACAAAAAACAGCCCCCAAATCATTTCTTTTCTAACAAAGAGGAGCCTGAGAAATTGAGCTGCAAACGTAGGTAAGCAAGCTGCAAACTTGCACAGGTGAATGCCGGCAGCTGGACCAATAAAAAAAGGGCTACCTGGAAGCCAGGTATGTTCAACATGGAGGCTCCATCTTCCCTTTTCTTTGTCATCACATGCACAGCAAAGGAACAGACAACGTGACACAGACCAGGCAGAAAACCCATCTGCACAATAAAATATTAGGCTGGGGTGGCCAGCTTCTTCGTGCACAATGCGAATGGCACACCTAGTCCTAACCAGTTTTTGGTGCACTATGCAAATGGCACACCTGGTCTGACCAATCTTTCCTGCCCTATGTAAATCAGACACCGCCTCCTCAAGCTCACCTATAAAACCTTCTGCATTTCACTGCCAAAGCAGCAACCCTTTTCTCCAGACCCCTCTCTCTGCAGCAGAGAGAGCTCTTACCTTTCTTTCACCTATTAAACATCCACTCTGAACCTCACTTTTTGTGTGTTTGCATCTTAGTTTTCTGTGGCCTTGAGACAAAAGATCTCGGGTATTTATCCCAGACAACGACGCCATTTCACCTTAATCAGGAGGCCTTGTGTTTTGCATACCACAGTGCTGGCAGCCCATAGCCCCACTGCTTTGCCCCATTGCTTTGGAAGAGGGAGGGGTGGGGGATGGGAAGTCTCCATCAGAAGAAAGCAGCCAGTGAGCCTGGCCTTGTGTGGGAAGCATGAGAAGGAAACTCAAGAGAAATGGATTGGGAGGCCAAGGCGGGTGGATCACGAGGTCAGGAGATCGAGACCATCCTGGCTAACACTGTGAAACCCCATCTCTACCAAAAAGAACACAAAAAATTAGCCAGGTGTGGTGGCTGGCGCCTGTAGTCCCAGCTACTCGGACAGAAGGCTGAGGAAGGAGAATGGTGTGAACCCAGGAGGTGGAGCTTGCAATGAGCCGAGATGGCGCCACTGCACTCCAGCCTGGGCGATAGAGTGAGACTCCATCTCAAAAAAAAAAAAAAAAAAAAAGAGAGAAATGAAGAGGGATAGTTTCTAGTGTTCACTGATACTTGGGCCACATCAGTCCAAGGCTTCAGAGTGACTCAAGGATACTTACTGTGTTGGTTTTGGCAGGGAAACAGAAAAGAAGGCACAGGGGTCCTGACATCAGGACTTCCTCTAACTCCCTCAAAGTTTGCAAGCCAACTAAGTACATCAGTTTCTCCTTTGAGATATCTTGGCACCCAGCTTTCCTCTGCCTCTGGTCCTCACAAATCTGAACGTGTGGAATGACCTGAAAGTTCTCCAGCTTTCTGATTTCCTCTGGTCATTATCCAGGCTCATGACTTCCCGGTTCTACCTCCATCCCGTCTGGACTTCAGTATGGGACCTTGGCAAGAAAGAGCCAACCCCCATGCCACCTCTAATTCCTAGCAGTATGATGCCGATGCCCTTGGGCAAGTTACCTAATTTCCCTGCATTTTAGTGGCCCCACCTGTAAAATGGGAATAACAACAGCATCTCCCTGAGCTGTTCTTTCAAAAATGAGAAAATGTGAACAGCTGGACTCTCTTGACTAAGCCATGGTCTCGGTGCTTCCTAAGAATTAAAACATTTCATCCTGAAGACAGACCCTGAGGTAGGTAGGATTGTTGCTGTCTGCATTTTACAGAGGAGGGTAATGAGGCTCAGAGAGCATAGTAGCACTTAGGTGCCAGTGGTGTGGTAGTAAAGAAAAGGATGATGGAGCTGGAAGCTTATAACTGGGAGGTGCAGGTACTGATTCTTGATCTTCACCCAAGGAAGGAGGGTACGGAGCCTGGATCCTCATCCAAAGCAGGAAGGTACTGAGCCTGGATCCTCACCCAAGGCAGAAGGGTAGAGAGTCCAGGGGTCAGATTCAACCACTGTAACTGGAAAGGCATTGAGCTCTCTATGCCTCAAGCTCCTCATCTGGTGAGAAAAGTGGAGCCTTGAAGAGCTTGAAGCTAGCGGGGGACACAATCTGAATGAAGTGTGGCTAACTAGCCCGGCCCTGAGGGACTGCTGTGAGGATTATCTGCCTAAACCCAGTATGGTGCCTGGGCTTTGTTAAGGGCTCCCTAAGGTCAGTTCAGCAGACAGGTTGTTTTTCCAAGTAGATTTGGATCCATTGAAGACCCCCCCTTCTCTTTTGATCCCCAGATGCTCTCTGCACTTGGCTGGAGGAGAGATGAGCAATGCTCTGGAAGTGCTGAAGCCCTGGGCTCTTGGAGCTGCCTGCCTGAGGCTGAGCTGTGTAGGAGGAGAAGGAGAACAGAAACAGCCTGGGGAGACAAACACACAAACAAACCTAGGAACAAGGGATGTGTTTGTTACTGAAAGAGAAAGGGCCCATTCAGCTCTAGGCCCTAGATGCTCAATGCTTCCTCCAGGCCTGGAGCCCAGGCAGCTGTCACATTTATCTATCCCCAAAGCCACCTGTGACCCCTGGCTGCTGCATGGGAGGTCCCTGAGCCTGCAAGGGTGGGGGTGGTGACCCTTTCCCTTAAGGCTCAGGGGTTGGCTCCTCAGGCCCTGTCCCATGGCCTGGGTGGGGTCTCCTTCTTCTTCCTCTTCCTCCACTCAGCTCTGTTCTTTTCCTTCACCTCTGAAGTCCCAGGAACAAACAATGGGGCCCTCTGGATGAAGAGAGGGCTTGAAATACTGATGGCTGGAATGGAGAGAATTATTCCAACCATCCTGGGGCGAGAAAGAGGAGAAGGCTAAGTAACATCTTTTGAGCACCTACTATGTGCATGACACACTGCTGAGTCATTTTATCTAGCACTTCCAGCCAAAAGGAGCGGAGGCTCAGAGAGCTGGAGCGGCTGGCTCTGACGGACAGTGCGTTTTCTTTCCAGGAAAAGATCCACCCTATAGGGCTGTGATGACAGGAAACAGGACGGGGAAGCATAAAGGCTACAGTGAGTGAGGGAGCAGCTGACACACAGTAGTGTTCAATAGATACTGTGCCCCCATCCTGAGTCTCTACGCATTTTGCAGAAGACTTGTTTAATGAACAGGAAAAAACAATGCTATAACTGATCCATTTACTTCATTCAACAAATATTTGCTGAGCACCTGTTACGTGCCAGAAACTGTGTAGAGGCTGAAACACATCAGTGGCCGAGATGGAAACTGGGATAGTGCCCCTGCCCTCGTGCAATCTGCATTCCGGTGGAATGGCCAGGAGAGGGACCCTTGGCGGGCACCTGTCCAGCACAGCTGTGTTGAGCGCTGACTGTGTGCCCGGCTCTGTTCTCCACATGGCATTCTTCAACCTGAGTGTCAGGCTAGGAAGCAGCACTGCCCTGGGCTGTACTGAGCCTCTGTGGGGATTTCAGAAAAGGTGCGCTTTCTTCTGACATCTGCCAGAAAAATGTCTCTCATCCGTGTGCAAATTGATAATGATAATAACAACACGAACACTAGCCTCTGGGGTTGCGCAGTGAACAAACTGCACAACTGTCCCCAACGGGGCTGCTCAGAACCACCCGGGAGCCCCTCAAACCCTGCGTGTATGTCCCTCCAGTGTTCTTCCACACACTGCAATAGCTCCCTCATGATGCATACGAATTGTGATAAATGAAAATAAGAGCTTCCACTGGCTGAAGACTCACTAAGATTCCGTAAAGCACTAATTTTCCAAATTCCCGATTCCATTCAGTCCCCGCATCCCCCTATGAGGTAGCATTTATGGGTTCAGTCATATGCCCCTGATATGCATATGTTGAAGTCCTAAGCCCAGATCTCGGGATGTGACTGCATTTAGAGATGGGGTCTTTGAAGGTGTAATTAAGGTAAAATGAACTCATTAGGGTGGACCCTAATCCAATGTGGCTGATTTCTCATAAGAAAAGATTTGAACACAAAAGGGTACAGACCAAGTGAGGGCACAGGAAGAAGATGGCCAGCTACAAGCTAAGGAAAGTGGCCTCAGAAGAAACCAGATATGTAGGGACCACCCCTTGATCTCAAACTTCTAGCCTACAGAATTGTGAGAGAATTCATTTCTTTTGTTTAAGCCACCATGTCTGTGGTACTTTATTGTGGCAGCCCTTGCAAACTAATACAGACAGATTCTATTATTTCCCCCATTTTTACCAATAAACACACTGAGTCACTGAGACGTTATGTACCATGACGAAGATCACAAACTAAGAAGTAGGTAGATGGGGTTGGAACTCGGCTCTGATTCCACACTCATGCACTTAGCCCCACTGCACTGCACAGATTTTTCTTCTTTAATCCCTTTTTGGCCCCTTCACAGGGGCATGTCTTAACTGGATCTCTGCAGGGTGAGCAGGTCAAAAGAGGGGGTTGGCACTGAGACTCTACACATCCACAAACCCTTGCCCTGGGCCAACCCTGCAGAGCCCTGGGCCGCGGGCTGTCTGCCCAGGCATCTGGGACAAGCTAA
The DNA here is from genome assembly GCF_001698545.2 of Rhinopithecus bieti. Lineage (NCBI taxonomy): Eukaryota > Metazoa > Chordata > Mammalia > Primates > Cercopithecidae > Rhinopithecus > Rhinopithecus bieti. The sequence goes on from NW_016806198.1 coordinate 4,862,771, forward strand.
AGAAGTTCTCTACTCATTCTGTTTTATTTTCTAAACATTATCGGTCTTTGGAAGTAGTGACCTTTGAAGAAAGAAAGAAAAATTCCAGATATTCCAAAGATGGTGAGTAATCTCTGCAGTCGACCCTAGACCAGGGAAGAGCCAGACAGCAAACCTCCCAGGCTCTGCTGGCCAGAAGCACGTGGCAGCCACTGTACTCCGCCACCTCAGCTCAAGGCCGCCATAGTCAGTGTGCAAATGAGTGAATGTGGCTTGCTTCCAATATAACTTTATTTATAGATGCTAGTATCTGGATGTTGCATCATCTTCCCGTGTCACAAAATATTCTTCTTTTGATTTTTTTCAGCTATTTAAAAATGTAAAAACCATTCTTAGCTTTCGATCCTTACCAAAAAGGGCTTTGGGCTGAATTTGGGTTGGGGTAGATTGTTGTATTTATCATTTCTCAGAAGCAATCTCCCAACTCTCAGAGCTGGGAAGGCCTAATGACTCAGTGAGCCTTAGTTTGGTTTACAGATGGAGACGCAGATGCTCAGAGCTCTGGTGACTCCAGGATCATGAAGTCTTGAGGACCATGGTTCCACCTCCAGTCTCATGCTCCAATCCCTTCTTCACACCCTGAGAACACAGGCCCCACTGGGAGAGTGAGGATGTTTCTTTCCAAAATAAACTCTAAACCCAGGGGCCCACTGGCTCAGCTCCTATCCGACAAATTTCCTGAAGCAGTCCACTACTAAGGCTGCAAGGCAGTACGTTACAGGAGGCAGAAGCTCAGAGTGGTGCAAGGTGCACAGCATGTCCTATGTACAGGTTTGTGGTGATGTCAACACAGTAACTCGGGCTGAACTCAGCCCATGCTGAGCTCTGCACAAACACCTCCTGTAGCATTAATGTATCATCACCATTAATCCCCCTGACAACCCTACAAGGTGAGTGATGTCTGTTTTACAAATAAGAAGATCAACACTCAGAGGTTAAGTCACTTCGCCAAAGACACACCCTAACAAGTGGCAGCCCAGGCCTCAAATCCAGGCCTGACTGGTTTTCTTGCTGGGTGCTCAGGGGTGACAGAACCAGGACCCCCTCTGCCCTGCTGGCCCCAGGAGCATGTTCCTTCCTGTCAGACCACCAGGCCTTCTGTTGGGGTTGGTCACGTGGTCACCCTCACTGTGGGACTGATGCAGGTGGCGTGTTCCTGGTGTGTTCACAGGGAAGTTTCTCAGAGAAGATGAGTCACGCAGCACTCCATCACTGAGACGCCCCTACAGGCAGGAGACCCAGAAGCCAAGATGACATCACCTCCATCTTCCCTCTCTCCTGCCCAGACTGTTTAAAACTGATCCTGACAGATAAACAGTCACATAGAAAATGGCACGCACATGGGGATGCCTGTTGTGTTGTGTCTGAAAACAACATGAAATCAACCCAGATGCCAAAAGAAGGGCTGAGTTTGATGAATGATGGTCTATCCACGTGGCAGAATGACTCACAGCCATTAAAGTGGTCCTAAGGAATATCTGTATTTATCGCCCTGGAGCAACAGTTACAGTATATCAAGAGATGAAACTGATTATAAAAAATCATGTGTCCTGTAGAATCTCATTTAAATGAACAAAGTACGTATGTGCATAGAAAGTAACTGGAGTTTGGCCGGGCATGGTGGCTCATACCTGTAATCCCAGCACTTTGGGAGGTAGAGGCAGGCAGATTACCTGAGGTCATGAGTTCAAGACCAGCCTGGTCAACATGGCAAAACCACGTTTCTACTAAAAAAAAAAAAAAAAAAAAAAAAAAAAAATTAGCTGGGTATAGTGTCAGGCGCTTGTAATCCCAGCTACTCCAGAGGCTGAGGCAGGAGAATTCCTTGAACCTGAGAGGCAGAGGTGGCAGCGTGCTGAGATTGTGCCACCGCACTCCAGCCTGACAAAGCGAGACTCTGTTCCCCACCCCGCAAAAAACATCCTGGAATTGTACACACCAAAATGTTAATACATTATTTTGGGTTTATTTGTTTATTCCTTCATTTACCCAACTAACATTTATTGAGTTAACGGCCCATTTATGTGCCAGGAAGCACACTAAGTGCTAGGAACAGAGCAGTAAATACAACCAGGGGATGGGATGATCAGTGATTTTTTTATCAGACTATTTTTTCAAGCAGTTTTAAGTCCACAGCAAAACTGAGAGGAAGGCACAGAGATTTCCCATATACTACCTGCCCCTACACATGCATAGCCTCCCCCATGATCAACATCCCTCATCAGAGGATACATTGTGACAGCTGGTGATCTTACAGAGACACATCATCATCATCAAAGATGACCATTTACATTAGGATTCACTCTTGGTGCTGCCCATTGCATGGGTTTTGACAAATGTATAATGATATGGATCCAGCGTTAGAGTGTCATGCAGAGTTTCACCATCCTAAGCATCCTCTGCTGTCTGCTTATTCCTCCCTCCTCCGCTCTCACCCCTGGAAACCACTGATCTTTTTACTGTCACTAGTTTTGCCTTTTTCAAAATGCCATATAGTTGGAGACATACGGTATGTAGCCTTTTCAGATTAATTGCTTTCACTTAGTAATATGCATTTCAGTTTCCTCCATATATTTTCATGGCTTGATAGCTCATTTCTTTTTAGTGCTGAATAATATCCCACTGTCTAGATGAGCCACATTCTATTTATTCATTCACCCCCTAAAGGACATCTTAGCTGCTTCCAAGTTTTGGCAATTACGTGCAAAGCTGCTACAAACATCTGCACACAGGTTTTCATGAGGACATTTGCTTTCAATCCTTTGGGTAAACACCAAGGAGCACAATTTCTGGGTAGTGTGGTATATTAGTTCATTTTCGCACTGCTATCAATACCTAAGATTGGGTAATCTGTTAATAAAAAGAAAAAAGGTTTAATTGGCTCACAGTTCTGCAGGCTGTTCAGGAATCATAGCGGCTTCTGTTGGGGAGATCTCAGGAAACTTTTACTCACCTTTGCTGGCAAAGGGAGAGCCAGCATTTCACATGGCCAGAGCAAGAGGAAGGGAGGTGCCAAACTGTTTTAAACAACAGATCTCATGAGAACTCACTATCGCGACAACAGCACCAAAGGGGGATGGTGTTAAACCACAAGAAATTGCCTCCATGATCCAGTCACCTCTCACCTGGCCCCAGCATTGGGGTTACATTTCAACATGAGATTTGGGTAGGGACACAGATCCAAACCATATCATATGGTAAAACCATGTCCAGTTTTGTAAGAAACTGCCACACTGTCTTCCAACATAGCTGTACTATTTTGCATTCTTACCAACTGATATGGTTTGGCTCTGTGTCCCCACCCAAGTCTCCTCTCCAGTTGTAATCCCCACATGTCAGGGGAGGGACCAGGTGGGAGGTGATTGGATCATCGTGGCAGTTTACCCCAAGCTGTTCTCGTAATGATAAGTGAATTCTCACGAGATCTGACGGTTTTAAAGTGTGGCACTTCCTCATTCTCCCGCATACTCCCTCCTGCTGCCTTGTGAAAAACGTGCTTGCTTTCCCTTCGCCTTCCACCACGATAGTAAGTTTTCTGAGGCCTCCTAGCCACACTTCCTGGTAAGCCTGCAGAACTGTGAGTCAATTAAACCTCTTTCCTTTATAATTACCCAGTCTCAGGTGGTATTCTATTTATTTATTTATTTATCTGAGACAGAGTTTCACTCTGTTGCCCAGGTTAGAGTGCAGTGGCATGATCCCTGCTCACTGCAACCTCCGCCTCCCAGGTTCCAGCAATTCTGCCTCAGCCTCCCAATTAGCTGGGCTTACAGGCACCTGCCATCATGCTCAGCTAATTTTTTGTATTTTTAGTAGAGATGGGGTTTCACTATGTTGGCCAGGCTGGTTTAGAACTCCTGACCTCAAGTGATCCACCTGCCTTGGCCTCCCAGTGTGGTGGGATTACAGGTGTGAGCCACTGTGCCCAGCCTCAGGTGGTGTTCTTTATACCAGCAACAAATGAGAGTTCCTTTTGCTCCACACATCCTCTCCAGAATTTGGTGTTGCCAGTGTTTTGGATTTTGGCCATTCTAACAGTGACATCTCATTAGACTTTAGTTTGCAAGTCTCTAATGACTTACGATGTTGAGCACTTCTTATATGCTTATTTGCCAACTGTGTGTCTCCTTTGGTGAGGTATCTGTTCAGGTCTTTTGCCCATTAAAAAAAATTGTGTTGTTTCTTTATTAAATTTAAAGAGTTCTTTGTATATTTTGGATAACAGTCCTTTATCAGACATGTCTTTTGTAAATATTTTCTCCCAGCCTGTGGCTTTCTTCTCATTCTTATAATGATAGGTGATTTTAAATTTCTTCTTCTTGATTATCTCATTTTAATAATTGTTTTGCAATACGTGTGCATCACTTGATTATTGATTATTAATCTTTTTAAAAAGCATTTAAAAGTTGAGCTCAAAGCATGGAAAGGGAAGCTTTATATGTATGCCATTTAATAATATTTACATTAACCCTGTGAGGCAAACATATACTACTCTCGTGTGTGTGTGTGTGTGTGCACGCGCGCGTATGTATGTGTGGGTACATGTGCATGCATGCACAGGTGCAGAAAACCAGAGTCTAGAGAGGAAAAGTACCTGGCTCAAGGTCACACAGCTCGGAAGGACCACTGGTAAATTTGAATGTGGCCCTGTCTGACTCTAGAACTTGCAGCACTCATTTTACACAGGCGCTCACTCACAGAGGAGACAGGGCTCTGCTGGCCCCTCTGTGGCACAAGCTGCCCCTTCTAGGGCTCTGCGTCCACCACGACCAGCTTGGCATTGTCTTGCCTCTTGCATCTCATCACTTTCTTCTCAGCTCTAACTCCTAGAAATGCTTCCAGATTCTTTGCAGTGACAAGCCCAGCTTCAAATCACTGACGGCTGTCTGCAGGATGAAAGGCGAAGCTAGGTGGGGTGGAGGAGAAGCAGACAGGAATGGCCAGCACAAAAAAATAGGCCAGGAAGCCCCTCCCCTCCCTGCTTAGGGCAGTTCTCCCTGCTATTTCTGCCAACAGCTGGGCTAGACCGGCCTGCAGCAGGCAAACCTGCTCATCACCTTGCTCATGGCCTTGAGCTGAGCTTAATGTGCCTCACCTGAGACCTCAGCTGCACTAGCCAGATATTGTGACTTAGCAGACAATGTTCTCCTCGCTTGACACCTCTGTAAAGCCCTAGCCCAGGGCCTGGTCCCTAGCAGCCCCTGAATGCATGTCAGATGCAGGACACCCGGTGATTGACTGGCCTCACAGATGCTTCCTCACCTCCTTCCATGGGTGCCACGTTATTACATTGCATCGTTGCTTTCTTGCTGCCACCCTTTCATTCATTCATTGAACAGAAACGTATGGAGCACCTGCTATATGCCAGGCACAGTTCTAGGCTCCGAAGGTTCAGTGGTGAACAAGAAAGTCCAAAACATTCCTTCTCTCGTGGAACTTAGTTTCCAATGGAAGAAGATAGCCTTTAAGCAGAATTAAATTTGTATCTTACATAAAGCCGCATATGAAACCCTGATCAGTACCACAAAGGAAGAGAAATGGGAGAGAAGAACAGGGCATGAGGTGTGTGGGAGGTTTGCAATTTTAAATAAGTAATTTCTTTAAATAAGTATTTTTTTTATACTGTTACCCAATAAAGCTGCTTTCAAGCCTTCTTCAAAGTTAATCGTATGTCAGTTTTTTACAAGCAGAATCACCTGACACTTTTTATTTGTTTTCCCTTTAGGGTTTTGTCCCTCTCTTAAAGCAAGTGTTCACAGAGTCATGAGCAGATGGAAGATGCAGGCGGAAGCATCTTCCCTGTCACCGTTGGTATGTCTGGTTGAAACCTGCGACAAGGTATGTTTGGTGGCCTTGGTTGGCTGGGAGGCTGCAGCTGTGGCTTGGAGTTAAACAGGGGGCCTCAGGCCACCAAGGGCAGAGCCATGTGGAAACCCTGTGCCCTGGAGCCTCCTGTCTGCAGTCTCTGTGTCCTCCTGTTGGGTCACCAGCCCTGGGCAGCAGCCTGTGGCACCACAGGGGACTCCTCCCACAGACCCCACCTGCTCCTCATCGTGCACCTTTGCCTCCACAACATTCTGCATGGGCCTTCTTGTTCCTCCACCTGGCAGTGCGGCTGCCGCCTGAGAATTCCGGGCTGTATCCCTTCCCCTACTTGTGCCAGGGCAGCATCTTTGCACAGCCTGGCTTTGCAACCAAGTCCTCTAACTAGTCATTCTGTTTTTCCCTCTCTGTGACTAGTGCCTGGCTATTAAGCAGCCTCCTACTGCATGCCCCCGTCCTGAGCTCACCCCAGCTGTCCCTCCCCAGGCCTCAGCAGAGCCCTCTCCTAAAGCTCCCACGGTCCCAGCTCAACACCTCCCAGTGGCTTCCCAGTGCTCAGAGACTCAGGCATCACCCAAGGCGCTCAGTGACAGGAGCGTTGCTGACTCTGCACGCCCCACACACCACTCAAAGGCCACTCACGTAGTAACAAAGGTCAGAGTCCAGTCCCAGACCCTCAAATGCAAACCCCAGCTCTGCTGATTTCTAACCAGGCAGCAGTGGGCAAGGAATTCAGCTTGTCTGTGTCCCCTCATCTTAGAACTTTAACACTGGTGTCCTTTTCCCTTAGGGAAGTAGATGGAATCATTGAGGTAATCTAGGCACAGCACTGGGGGGTGGACCTGCCATGTAAGCACTTGCAACTGTGACTGAAGCACAAAGTGGAAAGGGATTTGGCAGACAGTCAGGGTGGCCAGGTTCCCTGGCGTTGCCACTTCCTGGCTGTGTGTTCTTGGGCAAGTCTCTTGACCTCTCTGAAGTTCAGGTTCTTCTGGAAAGTGGAGATGTGGATCTTGGTGAGTTTTGAGAATCAAAAGAGCAGATGGAGGCTATAAACTGCTCTGCAAGTGCTAAAGCATGGTGCAAATGATGCTGTGTGTCTTGAAATATATCAGCTGTAGACAGTATTGATATGTTACATTTAAATTAAAATTAAATCAAATGAGATACTCAGTTTCTTTGTCACATGTCAAGTGCCCCATAGCCACATGTGGCCTGTGACCATCACATTGAAAGAGCACACTCAGCACTACTCATTCATTCACCACACATTCCTAGGGCAGGGGGTCCATCCCAGTGTCAGCCACAGTGCCCTGGGGGCACAGAGAGCCACCATGCTGTCCTAGGACAACATTATGCCGGTCTGTCTCCCCCACCAGTCACCTCCCTTCCCTGTGCCTCAGTCTTCCCTCCCCTTCTGTAAAATGGGAAAAAAGGGATAGAGTTTGTCAATGATCTCATTCAGCATGGCTCATGAGAGAGAAATCGCACAGTCTTTGGAGTTAGGCTGAGCTAGGTTTGAATCTCGGTTCCTTGCATAAGTCACAAACCGTCTCTGAGTCTCGGTTTCCCCACTTGGCCTGGCAGGATTGCAGAGAGGATTGCAGGAGGTAGCTTTTGTGGCACCATCAGCACAGCAAACCACCAGTCCTGCATTTAATGCCTGTGGAGCGAGGTGAGGGTTGAATGGAGGCAGGAGGAACATGTGAGGTCCCCACAAAGAAGAGGAGAGAGATTGGGAAGGAGAAGCAGGGGCGGCTCTGCTGCTGCTGGCTGAGCTGCTGCAGGGGTGCACGTGGCAGGTGGCACGTTCCCTCCACCCACTGGGCTCTGCATCTGGCAAGAGGCGGGGCACAGCTGGGACAGCTTAGCTCACATGTTGCTGAGTCACCTCTGGGCCTTGAGGGGTTCCTGGGAGGGCATGAGGCGCTGCACGTCTCCATGTGGGAGGGAGATGGGAAGTGGCTTCCAGCCTCAGCCCTCCCTTGCCTTCAGCCTTCCCACTGCCCTCCTCTTCTCCAGCCTGGAGCAGCGGCCTTGGGATTGTGCCAGGCACTGACAAGCACCCATGGCCTGAGTAAGCCCCAGCAGGGAAAAGACCTTGGTTTCCCAGGCCCCAGCAAAAGGCCCACTTGGGGTTTAGGAGTTGAACCCAGACCCTGCCCCAGCCCTCCTGGAGCCCAGGTCAGTGGAGGAGATAAGCCTATAATTCTACCCCAAGGTGCATGGATGTTAGGTGCCAGGCCCTGCCACCAGCAACAGTAACCCTGGGTGGGACTCTTTGCTCTCTGAGCCACAGCTTGCAGGTCTGAAAACTGGATATGAACACCTGCTCTGCCCCGTCTCTTCTGGACCTGAGGACATGTGCTGTACAGATGGCAGGGCCTCTGTGAAGTCAGAAGCTGAGGTTCAGAGGAGGCTGATGACTGCAGTGGGCCAGCCTGGAGCAGGGAGGGCACAGATTCTCGCTGGGGAGAAGCCTGGCTTTGCCATTCAGAGGATTTGGACGCTGGAGGACTTGGGACCTCATTTAATACCCCCGGCTTAGTTTGCTTCTCCCTCTTAAGCCAAAGTGTGTGCTGAAGGTGAGAAGAGAGGATGGCTGGGAGCAGCACGGGCTTCCTGGGGGCCCAGGTGATCTGGCTTCCCCCTTACATGGCAGGTGCCTGGGTAATCTATGGAGTCATATGGTTTCGTACCTGGCTACTGTGTGTCTCCCATCTGGACCATCAGCTGCCTGAGGGCAGGGGCCTTGAGGCCCCATTTGCAGCTGTATCCCCAATTCCTGAGCCCTCAGGAAATGTTTGTTGAATGAATAAAAGGGAGTGAATGGCAAAAGGCATGCTGAGAGTAGGTACGACCGCACCTCGCTGCCCCAGGAGGTCTTGCGTTTCCATAGGGGCAGTAACAAGGGTTGCTGTGAGACCCCAGCTGGGCACCAGATCCCAAGGAGGTGGGTGAGAGCAGAAGGTGAGTGACAGCAGGCGAGTGACAGCAGAGATGAGTGAGGGAGTGGAAGTTTCCAGCAGCCCAAAAGCACTGAAAAAGAGAAGAGACTCATGTTTTCTCCCCAGGAGGCCCCAAAAAGTAACTGTGACGTCAGGTGGGGCAGTGCTGGTGAGGGACCCCCACCCCTGACTGCAGAGCAGGACACTGGGCCAGCTCAAAGCAGTCAGAGCTGAGGAAGGGCACCGTAGACAGGCTTGGGTCTGGCTACATGACTCCGCCTGTGCTCTGCACCTCACCACATGGGCCTTGGTTTCCTCCTCTGTCAAATGAGTGAAGACTGAGATGAATGAATATTATTAGAGCACAGAGAAGACAGCTAATTGGGTTCAAATGGCAGTTTTGGTGCCATGAATTATCCCTGTTATTGCTGTTTAATTGAGGAATGACTCACCCAGAGAGAAAAATGCAGTGTGTACATCTTAAGTGGACATGTGAGAATTTTTTAGATATGTATACATCATGAAGCCACCACTGAAGTCAAGACAGAGAACGTTCCCCAGCTTCGCAGACTCCTGATGCCCCTTCCTGGTCAATATACAGCCCTTCTCTGAGAAGCAGCCCCAACCTGTCTTTCCATGAGCTTGTTTTGCCTGATCTTGAACTTCCTACGAAAGGAATCCCACAATGCCTGTGTGTCTCTTGTGTCTTCTGCCTTCTTTTCCACCAGCCCATCTCTCACACCCTCTTTCTTTGGTAAAGGGGCTTTGTTTGCCTTTGGGTCCTGCCCCTCCTTCACACTCAGTCCATCTAGTTTGGGGGACTCTCTATGTCCCCCAGCCCCATCTCCAGAGATGCACATGTGAACCAGCCTGGTGCATGAGCTTCCCATAGCTACAGTAAAAAATTGCCACAAAATTAACGGCTTACTATACCACCAGTGTATTTTCTTTTCTTTTCTTTTCTTTTCTTTCTTTTTTTTTTTTTTCAAGATGAGTCTTGCTCTGTCACCCAGGCTGGAGTGCAGTGGCATGATCTCAGCTCACTGCAACCTCCGCCTCCTGGGCTCAAGTGATTCTCCTGTCTCAGCCTCCCGAGTAGCTGGGACTACAGGTGTGCCAACAGTGTATTTTCTTACAGCTCCAGACCTCAGAAGTTTGAAATGGATTTTGCTAGATCAAGAGGTGTCAGCAAGGCCAAACTCCCTCTTGGAAGTTCTAGGAGAGAATCATTTATTCGCCCTTCCTAGCTTCTAGACGCTGCTCACATTCCTTGCTAGAGCCATTTCCTCCATCTTCAAACCATGGCTCCAATTATGCTTCCAAAGCCACCTCTTCTCTCTCAACTTCCCCTGATAAGGACTATTGTGATTATACCAGGGCCACCCAGACAGCTGGGGAGAACGTCCCCATCTCAGGATCTTCAGTTTAAATCTATCTGTAAAGACTCTTTTGCCATAGAAGGTAACGCATTCCCAGGTTTCAGGGATTAGGATGTGGACATGGGGGAAGGGGATGGCGTGTAGACATTATTCAGCCAATGAGTGCATCTGGCCATTGGGAACATTCCATCCCCCGGTCATCGTGACTGACTCTAATTGGACCATGACCCAAACCAGTCCAGTGAGAGCTGTCCCAAGGGCTTTTGCTGAAACTCTATAGTAAGTGGTAAATGGGTAGGGTACAAGCCTGAAGCTGCTGTAGGACCAAACCTTAATTATTGCTTGGGAAGTTTGCCTGACATTGAAGACAACATAAAAAAGAGTAGAGCCATGGCCTGTAGACATGGCTACATGCATGAGCACATGTGTGCACACACAGGCACACACATGCACGGGTGCACACACACACATGCACGTGCGCACGTGCACCACACACACATGCTATTCTAATGACAATGTCTAAATATCTGAATCCAGCCCTGCCTGAAACTCGCAGCCCTTCAGAATTTTGGGCCACATGAGCCAGAGTATTTTCCTTGTGTCTTAAGTCCATTTGAGTCGAGTTTCTGACATTTGCAATAGAAAGAGACCTTAGAAACACGTACCTATGATTCTTTCCCCCAAAGACTCTGGAATCCAAAATGAGAACTTCTCAGACTGTGGCACTAGCCACATCATCTCTGATGCTCAGAACTTTCTGCCATGCAGTTTTAGGCTCCCTGGTTTGTGGATTTCTCCTCCACACTCCCCACTGCCAGAGCTCCTCCCTGCTCCACAGGTCACCGGATCACCCAACAAATCCTATCAGTTGCGCAAGTCCTGGCAAAAGGAGCTGCACGTCCCAGGCTGCATCCACACACCTCTGAGCTGTCAGCATGCTGCTCGCAGGAAGAGAGCTACCATTGTCCTAACACCCTCCCACCTTGTGCCCCAAACTCTGCTTCCATCATTTCATTTAATCCTGATAAGGTCCCTCTGGCTTGGGAATTACTAGTCCTGTTTCAGGGTGGAAGAAATAGGGGCTCAAAGGCCCTACTAGCCTGCTCACAGTCACACAGCCAGCTGGTGCCAAAGCCAGCCTCAGAATCTGATCTGGCCCACAGCTGGGCTGCCCATCACGTGTGGTACCAGATCCTAGGCAGGTGCAGGTTTCCACCAGTAAGGAGCCTGCTGGAAATAGCTTCTCCATGGCTGACCTGCATCAGCCACACAGGAGCCTCTCTGTGGGCCTGGAACAGGGGCATCTAGAAACAAGGCCCTGGGAAGCCAGAGCTGAGCTGGAGAAAGAGCTGCCCAGGAAGGCACATTTGAACCGCAGTCAACCCTGTTTTCACTGTGCATTTTATACACATGAAGCTTCCTCCTTCCTTTCTGCTCTTCTTCCTTCTGCTCTTTCTCCTCTCTCCCTCTTCCTCCTCTTCCTTTCTCTCTTTTCCTCCTTCCTCCTCCTCCTTCTTCCTCTTCTCTTCTCTCCTCCCTCTCCCCAGCTTTCCCAGGCTATGGAAATCCCCTGCCCCTCTCCCTCAGCATGTTCCCCTCCTGCCTATGCCCCCAACCTGTGGTTTGGAAACTGTCAGCCTCAACCTAGTTGTGGCTAGGAAAAGTCTGGCTAATAGAAAAAGAAGTGGTTTTTTAAATGTTTTGAAGTGAGGAGAGCCCGCTAGGGAGATGAGGCAGAAACCTAAATAACTGTGACCCAGGGCAGAGCGCGATAAGGTCCGGGACATAACAGACTTGCCTCTCAAGCCGAGGTCTTGGACTTTGGGCAGCTCCAGGTCAGGAGAATGGAATGGAGACATTCCCATCTGGGTAATTAACGGTAGTTTTCCAAAAGGCCGTAATAGAGCCATGTGCAAGGTCTGCGGGAGCTGAGGGGAAACCTAAAACTCTGCCAGGGCCCACGGGAAGCCCTCTCAGAGAGGGTCCTGTGAACTGGGGCCTGCAGGAAATGCTGGAGCTTGAATAGCCAGGAAGGACACTCCAGGAGCAGCAGCTTGGGATGCACGAATGTGTCTAGAAATGGCCCAGGCACCACGTCTGTGGAATCAAGAGGCTTGGACTTCATACCTTTTGCAGCTCCATACTTTCTGGGTGGCCCTGGACACACTACCTCTGTGTCCATACAATTGGGGAGGATAATAGCCCCCTCAAAGCTACTGTGTAATAAGGGCATGGGGGCTGAGTGTGAGACGTGCGTGCATGCAGGTGAATGTGTGGCCACAAAGGTGTCTACATTTTCAATGGGACCAGCTGTCTCCCTGCAAAGGAGCGAGTTGCTAATACCAGGGCCTCCTGGGCCATGGGATGCCAGCAGAGATACCCTATAATGTCAGAATTTTCCAGAGCTCTCAGACCTCTTCATGTCTGAAGGAATGACGACAGCTAGCATTTATTGAGCGCTTCCAGTATATGAGGAACTTTGTGTGCCTTATCTCTGACCCTCACAGTAACTGAATTCTCACTTTGTAGGTGAGGCACAGAGACAAGCTATGTTTCCCAGGTTGCACAGCTGGCGAGAGACAGAACTGGGAATGGAAGCCAGCCCCGTCTTTGCCTGGCACCCGGGGCACTCAGCGAATGTTTACAGACTGATTGGCAGTGAATAAACAAGGAGGTAGACACAGAATTCAGGCATTAGACCTGATGAGGTTGGAGACTGGAGGTTGACTGCTCTCGATTCTCCCTGACCATCTCTGTCTTTCCACGGTCGATCCTTGATTACCTTTAGCGATAGGAGACTCAGTCTGGAAACCTGACTACCAGGCCTGGTGGGACCTGAGGGACCTTGAGGAAGGCCCCTTTCCTTTCGCATCTGAGGCATTGTGGTGTAGATCACTCCAGTTATCCGGCCCTGCCCTGTTGGAATCCGGGTGTGAGCAAACATGTTATTGTGGGCAGGGTACCTGTGGTCGAGGTTATCAAGTCAGCAGCCTGCTTTGGCCGTGGAAAGTGGGTCATGGGAGGAAGGAGAAAGTGCCTTTTGTTATCTTGCAGGTAGGGTGCAGCAGGGAGGGGAGGGTGCAAAGTGCTGAGAGGCGGGTGCAGGGCACTCATGTGCAGTCTGAGGGGCACTCAGAGGGGCCTCCGCTGGGTGCTCAGGTGGCCAAAGGCTTGGGGTTGGGCGATGGTTCGGGGAAAGCTGCCTCTGTCTCTGCCTGGCATGGAAACTTCTATAAGCTCCCTGCTATAGACAGGATGCCAACTTCCTCGCCTCTCTTCCTCCCCTTCTGCCCCTTCCCTTCTTACTTTCTCACTCTGGCAAAACCGAAATTCTGTGCCTCTTTACCCCCCACACCACAGGCACGGGGCTTCCTGTTCCCACTCCAGCTGTTGGGCTGCCTGGGACACGTCCTGTCCCCTTCTGCCCTGGTTAGTCCTCCTCTGCCTGCCACTTCCTCCAGGAAGGAACCCGGGCCTCCTCTGAGCCTCCCCATCCCCTTGGGCCTCTGTCTGTCAGAAATGTGGCTCCCTGCAACTGAACTGATGTGTGTGTGATGTCTCCCTCCCTGTGGGCTGCATCTCTCTTACTAGGGGTGGGGCTGGGCTGCCACAGTTCTCTCTGAATGACCAGTCCCTAGGCCAGTGCTCGGGAACCACTGCCAAAGTAACCCATGGACACAGAGAGCAGGGGGCCTCCACGGCTCCCACTGGGGAAGTGGTCCCTTCACCACAGGGACCAAGACATGCGTGTCCAAGAACCATGGAGTCTCCTTGCAGACTGTGGATCTGGCCTCAGCTGGCACATATGGCATGAGAAGAAAACCAGCAGGGGAATCACAAGTTCAGGGAGCCTGTGCCAGTTTCCTGGGCTTTCCTGGCAGTGCTGTGTTTCTTGTTTAAGGTTAGAGTTTAAGGCCCAACAGCTGTGAAGTGGGAGGAAGTTGAAACCAGCTTGGCAGAGGAGATTCTACATTGCCATGGGGCAGGGGGAAGCCTCATGATGGGGACCCCTTGGACTCAACCCCTGCCCATTTGCCTGTGGCTGCTGGGCAGAATGGGACCCAGGAGACATTGCTGAACATATGGCATCAAGGAAGTTGTGCTTTATGCTGCAGTTAAATTATAACTGGTTATATCGAAGTCTTGTATAATCAAAATTACCCTTGGGAAGCTTGTAAGTTGCCCATGCCACACAGTTGGGGGAAACCACACCGTGCAGGGATTGCCCATGTCTGTTCTTATTGCCTCATGACTACCTCTCTGGTCCAAGTTGTCATCTTCCCAAGCCTGGGGTACTGCAGTCACCTCATATTTTGAGTCTTCCTGCCTCTTCCCTTTTGTCTGTTTCCTGGTTGTAGCATGGAAATTCCCATATACCAGGAATCCTTTTCATCCTGCACAAACTGGGTCAGCTGGTCACTCTACACCACATCTTCTCAGGTTTAAAACCAAGTCCTTTCATAGCCCCTATGACCCCATGTGCACCGATGCCATCAATGCCCCATGGCCAACCTAGACTCTCTCCAACCTCATCTCCACACCTTTGGCCTCACATCTTCTGCTCCAGCCCCACTGGACTCCATGCTGGTCCTCAGTTATGCCAAGTATGTTTCTGACTCAGGGCCTTTTACACCTGCTATTCCCTTTGCCAAGAATTTTGTTATTTTTTGAGATGGAGTCTCGCTCTGTTGCCCAGGCTGGAGTGCAGTGGTGCAATCTTGGCTCACTGCAACCTCTGCCTGCTGGGTTCAAGCGATTCTCCTGCCTCAGCCTGCCACATAGTTGGGACTACAGGTGCATACCACCACACCCAGCTAATTTTTTTGTTGTTGTTGTATTTGTTTAGTAGAGATGGGGTTTCACCATGTTGGCCAGGCTGGTCTTGAAATCCTGACCTCAAGTGATCTGCCCGCTTTAGCTTCCCAAAATGCTGGGATTACAGGCCTGAGCCACCATGCCCAGCCTGCCTAGAATTATTTACTCCCACATATCCATATTGCTGTCTCCCTTATTTTTTTCTGGCCTTGCCTTATGTGCACCTTTATCAGTGAGGCCTCTCCTATATAAAAGAGTCCCCCTCCCTGTGAAGGGTAGTTTCCAACAGTGGCTGCCTCAAGCACCTTCCCTCCTTGTATGTGCATGCCACTCCTTATAGCAAAAGACAGCAAGGTTTTTCCCACCCTTTGACTCTGGGCTGGATTTTGACTTCATCCACCAGTACACATGGTGGAAATAACACTGTACCTGCCCATGTCTCATATTGAGAGCTTTCCCTTCCTCCCTCTTGAAATCCAGCTTCCATGTAAGAAATCTGCCACTCCTGAGACCACCGTGCTATGAGGAAGCCCCAGCAAGCCTGGTGGAGAAGCCACTTGAAAAGAGATGCCCAAGAACCCCTAACTGTTCTAGCCATCTCAGGTTAGGTGCCAGACAAGTGAGAGGACATGCCCACTCAGTTAGTGCAGCACCAGCAGGCTCCACATGGAGCAGAAGAACCACTCAGCTGAGCCCAGCCCAGATGACAGAATTGCAGAACATAATAAATTATTGTTGTTTTAAATTATTACATTTGGGGTTTGTTATGTGGCAATTGATCACTGAAACCTCCCTTCAACCTGAGTCACCAGATCTCCCTTAGTCTGCTTTATTTTTCTTCTAACTAACTTCCAACTAACAAGCTCTTTAGTTCCTTCTTTATTCCTTGTGTTACTTGGCTCCCCCTGTTAGAATGTGTGCTCCCTAAGGACAGGGTCTTTGCCACTTTGTTCCGCCTATACCAGAGCCTGGCTCATGCTTGATGTTCAACACATATTTACTGAAGAAGTGTTCAATGGCTCTGCACAGTTATACACAATACATAGCAAAAATGGTTTATGCCACATTTTATCAAAATATGCTTGGCTAAATCCTGGAGTGGCACTGGTGTTGTGAAAGGTCCCACACCATGTGAGCACTTGGGAACTGAGGGAACAGGCTCTCGTCTCTGTTTCACACCCACTGGGGGTACACTCTCATGGAGGGAAGGAAGAGCAAGCAAAACCACCCACATAATTCAAGTGGCAAGTGTGGATTATTTTCTCTTATTTTCTTCTATAGAGCAGGTACTGTTTAGGTTATTTTAATGTATGTACAATGTGTCTTCATTCTACATATGCAGATGAAAATATAGATAAGAACTTTATATGCCCAGATATTGTACCCATCCAGCCTTCTTCCTTGGAGATTTCCTTTACTCCCAGCTTCCCTGGGTTCTTCAGTGGTACTTGTCTTCCAGGCCTGCTGGGAGGGCCAAGCTTGATGTTGATGAAAGAACTGGAGCTCTCCAATCACAGCATCACCCGGCAGCTTGTTAAAAACGCAGCTGCCCAGGTCCCACACCCTAAACATTCTGGTTTTGTATTTCTGGGGTGGAGCCTGGGAATCTGAATTTTGGACATATTCTAGGTGGTATTTCAGAGCAGTAGACTTTCGGGGGATGGGTATTCTCTCATGAATTCTAACTGTGCTTGGCGATGCTTTCATTCATTTTCTAGAGCTGCTGTAACAAACTACTACAAACTGTGTGGCTTAAAACTGCAGAAATGTATTCTCTCACAGTTCTGGAGGCTAGAAGTTTAGAAATCAATTTCACTGTGCCAAAATCAAGGTGGCTTCAGGGCTGTGCTCCCTGCAGAGGGTCGAGGGCAGAATCTGTTCCTGGCCTCTTGTAGCTTCTTGTGGCTGCTGGCACTCTATGGTATGTGGCCGCAGCACTCTGATCCCTGTATCTGTGGCCACATCATCTTTTCTTCTCTGCCAAATTCCCTTTGCATTATAAGGACACTTGTGATGACAATTAGGGCACACTTGAATAATCCAGAATGATCTGTCCATCACAAAGTTCTTAGCTTGGCCACATCTGCAAAATCTCTTTTGCCATATAAAGCATCATTCACATGTTTAAGGGCTTAAGACCCAGATTATCTTTTGGGGCCATTACTTGGCTTAATACAACTCTTTTCCCCATTCCTCAGGAAGAACGATGGCTCAGAGAAGCTAAGTGACTTTCCCAAGGCCACACAGCTATACAGAGACCCAGTTTGAATTAACCTTCATCTACACCACAATCAATTCAAATGTGACTGAATTTATAACCCCAAGGTATTTTTGTGCAAGATTTCAAAGATCATGCAAGCTGTATATAGTGATGGGATAATTCACAGTAAAGGCTGATCGAGATCATGCATTATCAGGAAATAAAAGATATTTTCATTTTCAATAAAAGAATATGGACACCAAAAGTAATTACCCACCCACCCTCAAAAACAAAAATCATCATCATTACAAAGGGACTAATGCTTCCTACACTTGGACGAAGTGAAGGATCATATTCAGACCAGTGTGCATGTAGCTGACTCTTGAGAAAGAGGTGCCTATCTCCAGGGTTCACATTTCACCCAATTCTTGCAGGGCCATGTGAAGTTAGAGCTAATTTCGGTAATCACCCCATCTTAATAACATGTTCTACAATCTTGGGCAGTGACTCAGAGAAGCAGCCAAAAATAAATAAATAAATAAATAAATGATAAAAAGAGAAAAAGAAAAAAGCAGAAGGCTTATATACTAGCACCACTGCCCACCCCAATCAGCTCTACCTTCAAGAAAGTTAAAAAAGGTGAGATAGCCCCCTCCATAATACTGAAGGAGGCTAAGGATTTCTGTGCCCACTTAAGACCATCTATGGTTTTCATTTTAACTTGATTTTGTCTACATAAAAATGCTGAGGGACAGATGTGTTGGTGGCATGCATGGTTTTCTGAGCCTGGCAGTCTCCAGGGCACTTGGTAGCTCACTTGAGCATGTATCTTCTATGTTCCAGAACCTACTATAATATCTCACAAAAGCTACAATGTTTTTAGCTACAAGAAACAGCATATAAATACAACAACCAGGCTAAATGATGAAGGGAATTTGTTGATGTAAGATCTGAAAATTTTGGCAGTTAGAAAGGGCTTCAGGAAAGGCTTGATTCAGCATCTCCATGGCTATCATCAAGGCCCAGTTTCTTCCATGTCTCCATCGTTCCCTCCACTGTGTTGGCTTCATCCACAGGCTCATTCCCTTCTGATCACAAAGTGGCTGCCAGCAGCAGTCTGGGCTGCATTCTTCATCTTTCACATCCAGTGCGGATGAAGCATCATCGTCATTTGAGGTAATAGCCAAGGTTCGTTCCCTCATGCCAAGGAAATCAAGGATGTGGACACACAAGGAGTGAGGTTAAGAGCAGATGTTTAATAGGTGAAAGAAAGAGAAAAGCTCTCTCTACTGCAGAGAGTGGGGCTCCCGAGTGGGTCTTCCAGTCTGTGGCAAACTGCAGGAGGTTTGACGGATGACCTTGAGGAGGTGTTGTCTGATTTACATAGGACACAAAGGATTGGTTGTACCAGGCAGGCCATTTGCATAGCAAGGGAAAAACTGGTTTGGACTAGGTGTGCCATTTGCATAGCTTGTGAAGAAGCTGGCCACCCCACCCTAATCTTTTATTATGCAGATGGTTTCTCTACCTGGCTAATGCCATGTTGCCTGCTTCTTCACTGTGCACGTGGAGCCTGAGGAGAATGTTTCAAGGAAGAGGAAACAAGCAAGTCAGCATCTGGAGGAACAGGGATGTGAATAGGGATGCAGGAAATCGAAGAATGTTTCTGTCTTATCCCAATAAAGGGTCATTTGGGGTATTAACCTATAAACACAGACAATTAAATGGATGCATATACATACATAAATAAATACAGAAAACCCACCTATATAATTAAGGGCAGACCCCCTTTGTAGAAGGAAGTTAAGTTATAGCCCCAGATAACCACCTGGAATATCTTTTTTCCTCCCCCCTTCTTTTTGACATTGCTGTTTAAACCTGTCTTCCTTCCCCTCCCCCTACAGAGAAACTTGTTGTGGAGTGAATCTTCACAGGACAGTTGGTGATCAATTATCAAAGAGTTGACACCGAGGGCCAGTAGGACGGAGGCTCCATTTCAGAAGCAGTGTGGCAAGCACTTGTGGGTGATAAGTGTTTATACCAGGCTCAGTTTTTGCGCACCCAGTACTCAATGTTTCAGTGCATACCTTTGCACACCTCCTGTTCACTATGGCACGTCTTTCAGCTCACTGACCAATAGCCGAAACCTAATACTTTAAGGGAGAAGAAGAACTAAACCTGGACAATGAGTGGGGGCTTTACAAAATTCCTGATGTTTCAACCCTACCACAAACAAATTAAATTGGTTTTTCTGGCAAAAAGGCTGGAACATCAGTATTAAGAGCCTCCCCATCTTCATCCTCACCCCTCCTGTGATTCTGCTGAAAAGTTAGAATTGAGAATAATGGATCTAATTCTAGAAGGTTTGCAGAGAATTTTGATGGGGTAAAAGAATTGTCCACAAGGAAATATCTGTATCTCTTCAATAAACAAAGGAGGGAGGCAAGATGATGGAGTAGGACTCCTTACAGAGAATGGCTACACAAAACTTAATCTAAAAGAACGAAGTAAAAGAGAATAGATTGCATTCATTAAATGGCTGGGGTTTAGCTAAATACAAGACTGCCAAGAATAAAGATCACACATCCCAACCTCCATTGCAGCCATCTAAGGCCATGGGATGGTTTTGGTCTGTGGTTTGTGAGCAGAAGCGAGGTGCACAGTTTCCAGGGTGAACCCTAAAAGGGAAAGGATGTCCTCTTCACACTCCTTTCCTGTTTCTCTCCTCACAGAGGCAGCACTGTGTTGCATGGCTCCAGAGAGCCCCACTCTCCTTGTGTTCCATGCAACATGCCCACGAGTTACGCATTGGGGCACCTGGCTGTAAATCATCGCCAACCCCATGAATGAAGCAACACCATAGGGAGGGTGGAGAACTACAGAGGAAGGAGCCAGGGCCCTGATGAAACAAACATTTCTCCCAGAAATTTCCCAAGCCCAGACCGTTGCATGAAAAGAGAAATAAAATACTCTTTTGTTTCCACCACATTGTTTTTGGTCTCAGTTGGAGCAGCCGACCCTATATTGCAACAAATAGACTCAATCACCCTCATTATTAGGAAAGTCAGCTCTGCAGCAATTCTTCCCTTAAACACCACAGGGTGTTTTGGGCGTTAAAGGAAAAGCCTTAGAAAAACCTTACATTTAGAAAAACTAAATGTAACAGAATTTAATTGAGTGAAAAATGGTTCTTGAATTGGGCAATCCCCAAAACAGGATAGGTTCAGAGAAGTTTCCAGGCTACTGTGTGGTCGAGGATGATTTATGGGCAGAAAAAAGAGAGTGACATATGGAAAATGGAGGTAAGGTACCGAAACAGCTGGATGGGTTCTAGCTTGGCGTTTGACTTGTTTGAACATGGTTTGAACAGTTGGCCGTCTTTGATTGGCTGAAACCCAGAGATTGGTACTAGAGTTGGTTATAGCCTGTTAACACATCCAGTTAGGTGATAGTTCACTATGTAGGAAGAAACATTTAAACTAAACTGAATTTAACATGGGTAAGACAAGGCCTTTTGTTAAAGGGCCATGAGGTCGAAGGCAACTTTCACCTCCAGAGCCCCTGCCTCCTGGATGCCCAGAGGGTCATCAGCCTGTGACGTCACATAGGATATCATCCATCCTCCTCTGAGAACCCCAGCAGGGTAAAGATATGGCAAAACCCAGACTGCTGTATTCATCGCTGTGTACCTAGAGTCCATCAATGTACTAGTACACAGTAGGGCTCAGAGGTGCTGCTTGCTCAGTAAAGGACTGAATGAACACATTGATGGCTATAGCCAGTGAGTGATGCACCAGGAGGGTGCTCACATTCCTCCATGCTTTGGTTCCATCCGACCTATCTGCTTCCTCTACAACATCTTCTTCCTGTGTGGACCAACAACAGCAACAGCGCCTGGGGACTTGTTAGAATGCAAACTCATAGGCTGCTCTCCAGACTGCCCAAGTTGGGAGCTCTGGTGCTGGCACACAGGGTGCAGTCGTCTGTGTTTTAATGCACCCACCAGGCGATTCCAATGCTCACTCGAGTTTGAGAGCCACTGCTCGCCATGACTTTTTCACCAATTTCACAGCACAGCCATTCCTTTGTTGTTCCCTCTGCCTGGGATGCCTTTCTCCCTATCTCTGCCGGTAGCAGCCTCACTCATGTTTGGAGGACTCTGAACATACCACCTCCTCTAGAAAGTATCCTCAGATCCCCCCAGTCTGGAGAAATAACTCCCTGGGGATACTCAGAGGCTGTGCTTGTCTCTTCAATCCCTGGTTTATTCAGGCCAGAGCTTCCTGCCTCTCCAACTGGGATGTGAGCTCCTTTCCGCAGTACCAGGTTTTCCTCAACTCCCCAGCTCCTGGCTCCATCGGGCCAAACTTACAATGGTATTCAATAAATGCTGTTGGTTTGAATAATACCACAGAGCATCAATCTAGTCCGCGCCTAGATATAGACTCACAAAGAAGAAAGCCAGGTGGCACACAGCGATTTTTGTCACATTCTCAGGAGCAACCTCTTACAAACGCACATCTCTACTCAAATGCATTTCTGAAAAAGAAACAGATAAAATTACTCCTAACAGTGAGGAAAGGAAAAAAATTAGCATAAATCAAGCATTGCCCATCTGTCAGCACTGTCTTTGCTTTTTTCTGTCTTATTATTCCTCACCACTCAGGTGGATATGTGTAATTATTCCTCTTGAAGACGGTAATACTCAGAGATGATAAGTGACTCGCCTGATGTCACGCAGCCTAAACCCAGGCACCTGTCATTGTAATGCTCTTCCAACATGCCAGTTCATGTAAAAGGAATGGATACAGTAAGATGAGGGGGAAAAAAAGCTTTTGGGAGGCCAGGGCGGGCGGATCACAAGGTCAGGAGATCGAGACCATCCTGGCTAATGTGGTGAAACCCCATCTCTATTAAAAATACAAAAAATTAGCCAGGCATGGTGGCGGGCGCCTGTAGTCCCAGCTACTTGGGAGGCTGAGGCAGGAGAATGGCGTGAACCCGGGAGGTGGAGCTTGCAGTGAGCCAAGATTACGCCACTGCTCTCCAGCCTGGGAGACAGCGAGACTCCGTCTCAGAAAAAAAAAAAAAAAAAAAAAGCTTTGCAGGAATTGACTTTTTCTACCCTTGCTTATGTCATTCCCAAACTACCATCTGTTTTACAAAGGGGCAGTTTCTGTCAATGGGAGGCGTCATGTGTAGCCGTTGCTGAGGCTAGCAGAAATGTTTGTCATTCCATAGGCTGTTTATTGGGTTGGGCCTTATCAGGTTAGACTCCAACCGGTTTAAAAGTGAGAGTCACAAAACAAGTGCTGGTGAACAGTCTGTTACTCACTTGGCATTAAGTAAACTCCAGCAACATTATAAACAGCCCAGGGGTAGACAGCCCGGGGGAAAGGACATGGACCCAGGCAATGCTTGCCCCTGAGTCTGTGTTTCTGAATTCTCATGTAAACACTCCAAGCTCCTGGGTTGTGCTGTGTCATAAACTAAATGGTCAAATCTAGCATTTATACATGTCTGCCAACTCACCTGGGTTGAAAATCCACTCACAATGCCATTCTTGCGTTGTTCAGAACTTCAGTTTTCTGATTGGGCAGCTGTGATGACAGTAACAGGGTCTACCTCTGGGTGGCTGTGAGGATTTGGGATATGCATTAATGTACCTGTTCCACTGCCTGCCTTGGGGCAAACTCAGTGAATCTTCGCTGCCGATGTCTATCCAGTGCCCAGTCTGAGCTAGGGTTTTTACACATGCTGCTTCCAAATTCTCATAGCAAAACCAAGGCTGAAATGTGATTCCTGAGGCTCAGGGAGAGAACACAGAGGCAAAGCTGGCAGGTAATCGTGCCTCTTCTGACTTCACGCCACTGCTCCTTCTCTTCCAGACAAGGTCTTCAGGCCTGGTGAGGGTTGGTGTCATTTGTGGGACAAAAGAGCCCAAATCAAGCTGAGTTGAAGCAATAAATACCCTATCCTGCTTCCAGATCAAAGTCCTTATTCAAAATGCATATGCCATGCCTAGTAGGGCAAAGCCCGCCACCTCCAATGACTCCCCTGTTCCCCCAGCAGTGCTGTGAGAGAGGTGGCAGATGCGGCATGGTGGCCCACATACACATTTGCAAGCTTGAGTTCTGATGTCAGCTCTGCTCCTTATCTTCTGTATATCCTTAGGCAAATGTCTGCACCTCTGAGTTTCCACTGTTTCCTCCCCTACAAAATGGGCAGAAGGAGAAGAACCAAGCTTCTTTGTTCTGAAGATCCACAGGTGCAGAGCAGGGCAGAGTAGACACTCAGTAATGGTGGCCACTTATCTCCCAACTCATGCTAAAGAGGGAAAAGAAAAGCAGAGATGTTAAGTGCCTTACCCAAGGGTATTGGCTTAGTGAGAGGTGGGACTAGGAACTAAACCCTGGAACGGTTCCATGATAAAGCCACAACTCCAAGTCCCCATCTCACCATCTGCCAATGCTCCCACTCCCATTACACCAACCTCTACCTTTAGGAAGTTGCCAGTCTCCCAAAGAGAATAGAAGCAGCTCACAGGTGGTTGAAGTACAAGGGGAATCAAAGCACCTGCAAAAAAGGTACAAGCTGAGAGATGTGAGAGGTCTTAGGAGGGAATAATCCTAGTTTGGAGAAAGGTTCTAAGCTTCCAGGAGGAGGTGGTGCAAGTGTTGGCTCTTGAATGAGCAAGGTTGGAAGTGCAGGAATGCTGGCCTGGCATGTGGGAGCCTGCCAGGGACTGGGCATTGGGATGGCCCTGGGGTAGGCCTTCGAGAGGCTGGCAAGGCTGCACTGGGAACCAAATGTGTGCTTCTCTCTCCCACCTCCCACCTCCCTCCTGGGGAATGACCCAAACCCTCACCTTCTATCCTGTGCTGAGTCCTAATGCCCTGAATTGGGAGAGAAACCAGTATCCACTGTGCAGTTCCTTGCCAGGGACACTGCTAGGTCTCCAATATAGAAACAAAATTCTTCACAGTCAAGGTGAGATTGGCAAAGGGAGTTACTTGAAGTCACAAGGATAGAAGGGAAAGAAGCCAGGACTCCAACTCCATTATCTCTGGTTCCCAAACTCAGCATCTTTCCATCAAAACACGCTACCTTGAAAGCCCAAGAAAGTCTTTGTATTTGGAGAAAAATAAAGCCTTGGGGCGGAATGGTAGTGCCTCCTTAAATAATGGTACAGTAGGATTATTAATTGCTTAGTAGCAAACATCTATGGAGTGTTTATTATATGCCAGGTACTCTTCTAAGGGCTTTTGATATTTTAACTTAATTCCTCACTGCTGCTGCTGTGCCCTATAAGGGAGGCACTATTATTATAATCAGCTTCTATTTCACACTAGGAAATTGACACACAGAGTTTAAGTAGCTTGCCTAAGGGCATATGGTTAATAGGATTTAAAGATTGGATTTGAGTCCAGGCAGCTGGGATCCAGCTTACAGCTCTAACTAAAATAATGTGTAAGGTTGGTCAGGCTGTGCACTGCACAAGGGCGCCTGGCCATGGGGGCACAGAAAACCTGAAATCCAGCCGGGATTCTGCTCTCTGGGGCTGCTTGGAGGAAGAGGTACCACTGTGTAACTTACACACAAGAACTGCCAAGCCAAGCCTAGCCTCTTGGAAATGCCAGCTGCTCACTGCACCGTGGCTTTTGCTGACAGCATGATTGATTTCTCTTTTTTTTCTCCTTTTTAGATCATGACCTTCCCAAAGCCATCTAGGAGTACAGATAAAAATGCACAGTGCATGAAAACTGTGAAATGGAGTCCCACCACCAGCTATGGTGGGGAAAAGCCTTTGAACACCACCTGGCTCTGACATTCTTCCTTTAGGTGATGAAAATGAGCCCCGGAAGTCTTTGCAGGGGCCTCTGGGCAGGTATGCCAGGGCGTGCAGGTCCACACCACTGACCCAGCCGGCCCTCTTCCAGGAATCAGTCCTGATGCAACTCTCAGCAACCTCTGCCGAGATCTCTGTAGAAGCATTGTTTGCAAGCACAATCAGAAACCACCCAAAAAAATTATAAAGAAGACATTGGGCAAATCGACAATGGTATGCTGAGATTTGGATTGCCAAATTGACTTTGAAGTGAAGGAGGCAGATTTGCTTGTAATAACAGTGAAAGTGATACAAGATCTACTTGAAGTGCAGAATATCATGTTCACCATTAGACACTGGTAAATAATGTTTTCATGTAAGTATATATACGTAACCATTAGGCTGAAGGCAGCAAAGAGTGTGGTTGAGTCCAAGTGTTATGGAATAAGACTGCTTGGGTGCAAACCTTGGCTCCTACACTAGCCAGGTGAGGATGGGGGAGTTACTGGACTAATTTATTTTTTTGAGACAGGGTCTTGCTCTGTTATCCAGGCTGGAGTGAAGTGGCACAATCATGGCTCACAGCAGCCTCAAACTGCTGGGGTCAAGCAGTCCTCCCACTTTAGCCTCCTGAGCAGCTGGGACTACAGTCGTGCCACCACCATGCCCAGCTAATTTTTAAATTTTTCTGTGGAGATGGTATCTCTCACTATGTCACCCAGGATGGTCTTGAACTCTTGGTCTCAAGTAATCCTCCTGCCTCAGCCTCTTAAAATGCTGGGATTACAAGCCTGAGCCACCATGCCTAGCCACATTTGACTTCTTGACTCTCAGGAGTAAGGGCTCGGAGGGAGCCTGATATCCTGGGTTTGAGTCCTGGTTTGCTATTTCCTTCCTACGTGATCTGGACCAAGTGACTCATTCTGAGTGTGTCTCAATTTCTCTGCATGTAAACTGGAGATGCAGATGGTACTTACCTTAGTGAGCAGTTGCATGCTGCCTTCTCAGGAGGTCTGGGGCACATGAGGCCCCAGGAGTGTTAGTTATGCTGAAGCCTGCAAGAAAATGCTGAAGAAATGCACACAGCCGACATTGGTTATCTCTGAGGAATGTTTACTGTTGGACTCACATATTTCATAGCATTTTTGAAAGTAGGAATAAGTGAGTCTTGCAATTAGGAAAAAAAATTCACGAACTGCAAAAGAATACCTTTGCAAAAGGCCCTCTTGGAGAGGTAACTATGTCCTTCTAATGCATTCCCTAGAATAAAGGGCCGGTGCACTCAAGCAGCCTGAAGGCCACTCGTCTGCGTCACCATCTCTACCCTACGGTGCACTGGGCTTTCCATTGTCACTGTTCTTACCCCTGGGGGCTGTCCCTTGATAGGTCAGCCTCTCCCACAGTCCTGGGAGCTGTCCAAGGACAGGGATTATAGCTAATTGATCCTCTCTGCATCTCTGGGTCCTGGTGCAGTGGTTGGTACACAGTAGTAGGTGCCTAATGAAGGTCTGCTGAGTACTTGAGGGATTACTGAAGGAAGTTACTTCTCTAGCCTGACAATAAACACGCTCCCTTCTGACCCCTCAGGAATGCTCTTGGCACCCGTTCCCAAGTCAGGCCCTAAAAATGAACACTGTGTTAATGACACAACAAAACAAGACATTCCAGACTCAGCCTCGGGCGGATGACTCTTGGGGCTGCCGTGCCTTTGGCCAGCGGCTGCAGAGGCTGTCCTCAGGGAGGGGATCTCCAGCCCTTCCAGTCCAGAGCCACAGCCTCCTGGGACAGGCAGCAGACCATGAAAATGAGGAGTGCGGCCATGGCCACAGATTCACTTTGTATATTAACAGGAAGAGTTTTCCTTTCCATACATGCATCACTGTGCCCTCCCCCAAAACAAACATAAACAAACAAGCAAAGATAAAAGAAAGAAAAGAGGCAGGACAGAGAGTGGAACATGAGAGGGAGGGAGGAATGGAGGGAGGAATGGAGGGAGAGAAAGGAAGAGAAAGAAAGGAATAGGCCGGGCGCGGTGGCTCAAGCCTGTAATCCCAGCACTTTGGGAGGCCGAGACGGGCGGATCACGAGGTCAGGAGATCGAGACCATCCTGGCTAACACGGTGAAACCCTGTCTCTACTAAAAAATACAAAAAACTACCCGAGTGAGGTGGCGGGCGCCTGTAGTCCCAGCTACTCGGGAGGCTGAGGCAGGAAAATGGCATAAACCTGGGAGGTGGAGCTTGCAGTGAGCTGAGATCCGACCACTGCACTCCAGCCTGGGCAACACAGCGAGACTCCGTCTCAAAAAAAAAAAAAAAGAAAGAAAGAAAGGAATAAAGAGAGAGAAAAAAAAGAAAGGAGAAGAAAAGAACAAGGGAGGGAGAGAGGGAGTGAGGAAGGAAGAAAGAAAGGGAGGGAGGGAGGGAGGGAGATGTACTTTTTGTAGACAGACCCTCTATCTGACTCCCCCTGACATTACTTTAGAGAGATTAAATATTGAGCTTTATTCATCTTTTGTAAGAAACACCAAGACAAGCTTATGGACCGTATGATGCCTGCAACTTCAAAATTCCTGAAGCTCTTTTCCATTTTACAGATGAGTAAATGGAGAGGCTACAGTTTGCCCAAGGTCACTGGGAGTGAGTGAGTGTCCAGCAGAGAGATTTCTGATTTCCCAGTCCAGACCCTTCCCTCTGCTCTGGCCCCTTGAGGCCAAGGGTGTGAACACCCCAGAGGCAGGATCTGTCATGGGAGAAGCTGGGCCTATCGGCTGGCTCCTTCAGATCCCCAGTCCCACCTCTTCCCAGGACCCCACTGTCATAGTGGGAGTCCACGTGGCCTTTTTAACAGATGCTGCCAAAAGCAGTGCTTCCAGCCCCAGGAGGGAGATCAGGGATGAGAGACTCAGGTTCCTGCAGAGCTGGTGGGGTCAGGGAAGACTGGGGTTTCTCTGAAATTGTAGGTCAAGGGAAGGGATACTGATGCTGATGTCAGCATTGGAGCTAGACCAATGTGACTGGGAATTTCAGTTCTTTTTCTTCTCAGTGGGGTGAATTTTGACAAGTTATAGAACCAGTCTGGGCCTCAGTATACTAAGGTCTAAAATGGGCTAACACAGAAGGCTGTATGCAAAGTCAGCTTAATATAAATGAGGCCCTAGCCCCAAGTAGGTAGTCCTTGGCACAAGAATTCTGGCTGGGCTGAACTTGGCTTTTGTAGGAGAAAATTGAGTTCTGTGGGTTTAGGAGGTAAGTCAGCATTTGGCTGTGGGTCAGTACAAGGAGAAGTTCTGCCCTTCATGTCAAGACAAAGGCCAGCTCAGGCCTTATATACTCAGCTCCCCAGATGTACAGGGCAGGGAGAGGGTTTTTTTGGGGGAAGGCTTTAGGCTAGGGTTCTTTCTAAGAACACAGGCCCAGGAAACAAGGCCTCTGGTCCTGCCTCTACCTCAATTAGCTGTGTGACTTTGGAAAAGTCACCCAACCTCTCTGAAACCCAGTTTTCAGAACTGGGTTTTGCAGGGAAAATAGCAACTCGCAGGCTGCTTGTATAGAGCAACTGGGTGTGTACAATGCTAGTGCATAGGGAGCCCATAATAAATGTGACTCCCTCCATCGGCCCAGCTCCACCAAATATTAGCCGAGGGGAAGACCCTTCCAGGGTCTCACTTTCTCCCTGCCTGGATTCCTGTTTGTGTCCAAGTAATGTTTCCAAATGGTAGTTTTTCATGTGCCACAGTTATGATTTTGCCATAATCCAAGTACACTTTTAAAACTCATTCCTCTATATTTTGAAAATTTAACGGGTCCCTTTGTATAAATTGAAATATAAAAATTAAAGGAAAACCAGTGTATAGCTGTTCTAAGTGGAGAAGCAATTTGGCTGGCCTGGGTAAAAACAAACACAATCAAAAGCAAGCAAGACTTTAACTTCCAGCTAGGTCCAGGTGCCTGGGGAGGTGCCCAGCCCAGAGGCTATTGTTTCTCGATTAAAAGGAGAGCAGAGGAAGCGTTAGCATCTGCCCTGGTGCGAAACTGAGGCCTGCTCCTCGATGTAACCAGAAGGATCAAAGGAACTGGGAAGAAATTTTGTCTGCTGTGGTTTGATTTTATTTAACACCTTATGCATGTGCCTCAAAAATGATGTTGGTGAACCCTAACTGCATCCCTCTAAGGCTGCTCTCTGGGATACGTAGGCCTTGGTGGTCTTGTTGGTCATTTCCTCTGTAAAAGGTGAGTGGGTCTGCGAGGGCCTCGGATGGGGTGGGGGAAAGGGGAAGGCAGAGTGGAATGGACGACATAACGGGTGTGTGGTTGGTAAGGTGGGGTAGGGACCACCTAGAGTTCAGCCCCTTCCCTAGTACGTCCCAGCTGGCAGAGCGTTTCCTCTCAGCAGAAGCCCATGGGTCAAGCAGAGCCTGATCCCCACCAAGTCTGTTCTGGGCGGCCATGATGCTTGGCTGAGGGCAGCAGGAAGTGAGTGGGCGTCAGGCGGAAGTCTTTCTGAAGGGCTGTAGGGTGATGTCAATGACAGCCATCACTCACAGTAACAAGAGCGGGACAGAAATACTGGATGCTCACATGAAGTGTGTGCTCAGGAAGGAGAAGACGACTGGGACCCTAACAGAGAAAATAACCACAACCAGTGATCCAGACAATGCCTTCACTGGTGGCATAGGCATGGTCTAGGAAATAAAACTGGGAGAGCCACCAAATCTGTTTTTCCCCATCCTAAAGCTTGCAAGAAGCCTCCCACACAAAGTTTAAGTAACTTTTATTTTGTCACAGATGTATTTTGATGTTAAAATTGCTGCCCTTTATTGGGTCCTGACCGTTGTATGAGCTCATCTTGTTTGCCCTTCACGGCAGCCTGTGATTCGATTATGATTATCCTTACCTTATGTCTGAAGAAAGCAAGACCCCAGGATTTGATGTGACCAGCCAGGATCACACAGTCTCTAAGCGCCAGGGCTGGGATTCAAACCTCCAGGCCAAGTGTGGTGGCTCACCCCTATAATCCCAACACTTTGGGAAGCTGAGGTGGGAGGATTGCTTAAGCCCAGGAGCTCGAGACCAGCCTGGGCAGCATGGAGAAACCCCGTCTCTAAATAAAATAGAAAAATTAGCTCGATTCACTGGTGCACACCTGTAGTCCCAGCTACTTGAGAGCCTGAGTTGGGAGGATCGCTTGACTCCCAGAGGTTAGGGCTATAGCCTGGACAACAGAGCAAGACCCTGTCTCAAGAAAAAAAAAAAAAAAAGAAAAGCTAATACAAATCTCCAAATCTCTGACTCCATGGTAACCTGCCACAGGATGGGAATGGAACAGGGGACTCCCATACCTGAAGGGACAAGTGTGACGTGGACTTGCTTTGGTAACTTAGAGAGATAAAACTGAGAAATAAGGGTGGACATTGCTGAAAATCGAACAGAGCATCTGGGTGTTGGAATGGACTCCCTGGGAGGCACGGGAGATACCCCTACAGGGACTGGATCACCCCCACTGTGGATGTCGGGCCTAGTGCCTGGCCTGGGGGACATATATTGGATGCTCAGCATCACTACCCATGAATGTGCCTCCATGGGATGCTTTCCACACGTTACTTCCCCGTCTGCCGGTGAGCTGTGCCTCCTGATTCAGATTGCACAGACTTCTTAGCAAGAGGCCAGAGACATGAAATCACCTCCCCAAAGTCACCTCACCACCGTGAGGCTGAGCAAGACTTGAATCCAGTTTTCCTTTATATCTTCTGTCTCTCAAATCCTCCATCCACCCATTTGTCAGCATGACTGTCATTTCTGTCTCTAAACTTACCCCGCCCCAGCCACTTCTCCCCACCTTCCCCTTCCTGCCCTGGTCCGGCCACCATCATCTGTCCACTGGGCCACTCCAAGGGCCTCTTCTTTGTTTCAACCCTTAACCTTGTGGAAGTTGAGTTACCACACAGCAGCCATGGGGATCTTTTTCAAAAGCAAGAGTGCTTTTTCTTTTGGCTGAAAGGCTTCTGCTGGTCTCACAGCAACTTAGAATAAGGTCCAAACTCCCTCTGAGGCTCTGCAAAGCCTTCCAAGGCCCTGCCTGTTATGGATAAACTGTGTCTCCCAGAAACTCTTATGTTGAAGTCCTAAACCCCAGGACCTCAGAATGTGACTGCGTTTAGAGAGAGGGTCTTTAAAGAAGTAATTAAGATAAAATGAGGCTGCTAGTGTGGGGCCTAATTCAATATGACTGTTGTCCTTATAAGAAGAGACTGGGACACATACAAACAGAGGGAAGACCCCACGAAGGCACAGGGAGAAGATGGCAAACAAGCCAAAGAGGCAGGTCTCAGAAGAAACCAGTCCTGCTGACACCTTGGACTCAGATTTCCAGCCTCCAGGATTGTGAGAAAATAAGTGTCTGTTGCTTAAGCCCCCAGTCTGTGGTACTGTTTTTATAGCAACCTGAGTGGCCTAACACGCTGCCCTGAGACTTTCCCCTTGCTCTCTGCTCCAGCCACACACTGGCCTCCTCCAAGTTCCTAGTACTGACTATGAACACTCCTGCCATGAGGCCTTTGCATGGGCTGAACCCTCTGCCTGCCTTGCCCTCCTGTACACAAACAGAAAGATAACTCTGGAAGCAGGATGTGGAACGCATTAAGAGAGAAAGTTAAATGGATTTAATAAATATTCCCTTAGCACTCGCCCTGGGCCAAGCACTGAGCCAGCTCCAGAATTGCAGAGAGAGATGAAGAGGTTCCTGAGCCCCTGAGGAGGGTGCTCAGGACCCAGGGAGGAGACAGACTGATTTTGACAATAGGGTGGGAGGGGTGGGATGGAGATTTTGCAGTTGGGTGAAGAACCAAAGAGGCACAAGCTATATCCCAGTCTTGGGGAGGGCAATGGACTGAATGTTTTGTGCCTCCTCCAGATTCATAGTTAAAGCCTGAATCTCAATGTGATGGTGTTTGGAGGCGAGGTGTTTGGGAGGCAATTAGGATTAGAGGAGGTCATGAGGCTGGGAGCCTTGTGATGTAACTGCCCTTATAAAAGGAGGAAGAGACACGAAATCTCTGTCTCCTCCATGTGAGGACACAGCAAGGCGGTGGCCACCTGCAAACTGAGAAGGGAGCCCTCATCAGACACCAGATCTGCCAGTGCCTTGATCTTGGACTTCCCAGCCCCCAAACTTGTGAGAAATGAGTATGTTCTTTAAGCCACCTAGTCTGTGGTATTTGTTTATGGCAGCCCGGGCAGACTAAGCTGGGGAGGATAAAGCCCACAACTGGCTGTCAGGACACTGAGTTTACATCCCTATTCTACTGTGGTGACACTAGGTAAGGGTTTCCCTTCTCTGGGCCTCAGTTTCCCCATCTGTAAAGAAGAGACAATAAACCTTCCCTCTAAGCGTTTATGCTCTGATTGTAGAAGATTCGGTCACCTCACCTGTTCAGTGCTGAGGGTCTGGAGAAGTTTTCTTTCCAGCAAAAGATGGATCCTGCACCTTTCAGGCTTGCAGCTGCCTGAAGACACCCCCAGACCACAGTGGTGGGGGATGGGGAGGCAGATGCAGGCAGAAATCTCACACAGCACTTTTTCCAAGTACCTGGGGTCATCGCTGGGGCTGAGTCGTGCAGGTCTGGGGAAGCATGGGACCTACCCGTCTCCTCCCTGGTTAAATATTTGCCAACTTTGGCCCCATCTCCAGAGGAGTTCGACCAACCAGCCTAGCAAATCCATCTGGATATGGCCTTGTGTGCACGAAGGCTTAGGGCTTAGGCAGCACTTCTGTTATTTGAGTTTTTGTTTAACTAGAAGAGTAAAAAAGCAGATAACTGGTTCTCTCCCTCCCATATCCCCCACCTCAATGCCCAGCCGACTTTGGCTCCTCTCAGGCCCAAGGTTGACCAGGGCTGGCCAGGTAGCCCTTGCAGAGGAAAGGGCAGCAGGTTTTTTGTTTCTTTGTTTGTTTGTTTGTTTTTTGAGACAGAGTCTTGCTTTGTCACCCAGGCTGGGGTGCAGCGGCGCGACCTTGGCTCACTGCAACCTCCACCTCCCAGGTTTAAATGATTCTCATGCCTCAGCCTTCCATGTGTCAGGCGTGTGCCACCACACCACATCCAATTAATTTTTTGCATTTTTAGTAGAGACGGGGTTTCACCATGTTGGTCAGGCTGGCCTCGAACTCCTGGCCTTAAGTTATCCACCTGCCTCAGCCTCCTAAAATGCTGGGATTTCAGGCATGAGCCGGCACGCCCAGCCAAGAACAGCAGGTTCTCATGCAGAGAATGCTGGGTCAAAATTCTTGCTCTGCCACTGGGGTCGTGCATCTTTGACAATTCCCTTCACCTATCTGGGCGTTGCCCCACCCTGAGCTAATGGAGGCTCCAGGCAAGAGCCCCTTAGGTCTCCATCCTCCCTCTCCGCCCCACCACATCTCACTGTTTCCCCTGCCCTGCCACACTCACTGCAGCTCTGATGGGCTGCTCTTTCCCTTCTCAGCTTTTGAGTTTCTGTCTTAGTTGCATCTGCCCCTTCCTGATTGCCTGATGGTAGTGGCTGGACTCAGGGTTGGGCATCTGGGTTCAGGGTTGGACATCTGGGTTCAGATCCCATCTGCATCATTTTCTTGTTAGGAAAAATTACCCCACCTCTGTCAACCTTGATACTCTGTAAAATGAGGGCTGAGAATTAGATCTTCTTGGGGTTCTTAGGAGAATAAAGATGATGGTGCATGTGTTGTATTTGCATGAGCAGGAACCTAAAGACCAGCACTTCTATAATTAGACCATCCTGTCCCCCTGCCCCCTTTCTTCCCTTCCTTCACACTAGGTTGGTTAAGATGCTGACTTCTTATTCCCCCAGAGCCATGCCTGGCTCTGCAAAGCACACATCACTGTGGGTATTTAATGTCATGCTTGTTTGTGTTTGGCCAGAAGTGTCTAGAGGGCGGAGACCAGGTCTCATTTATCTTCCAACCCCCGGGTCAGCAAGCACTTGATCAGAGTCAGTTTCTTGAGTGAGTGAATGCATGGGTGAATGAATAAATGAATTGCCAATGACCTTTTCTGCCCTGTGAGGAAACGCTCTTGGTCTTCACCAATCAATAGTGATCTGTGTCCCAGTTTCTAAGTCGTGCCCTAGAAAACGATCTCTGGGCTTCAAATGCATGATACAGTGTTGAGTGGACCAGATGCTGGCAGGGTAGGGAAGGGAGGTCACAGAGGTAGTGTGGGCCAGCCTTGGCACCCTGGATGCTTCCCGCTGTGGGAAAGGAACATCACACACACGTGTCTTTTCACACCCACACATGTCTTGTCTTTCTGCCCACCCCACTAGTGGACTTACAGCACTTCCACTCAGAGTTGGCCCTGTCCCTTGGAGAGGGTCCTTAAATTACATTTGAGGGCCACCCTGCATATGTTTGTATGAATCACAAGACCTAGAGTTCAGATCCCATGAGGAAGAATACTATACCTAGGCCAGGGGGATGCAGCCACCGACCCACTTTGAAGCTCAGCTCTGGAATGGACCAGCACCCTGTAGTACCACAAGGTCGATTGGCATCTTCTTAAGGAGCTTAATAAAATTCTAAATTATTAAAATAATAAGAGGATTCTGGGAGATTATATCTAAAAGCACAAACAGCATCACAGAAGTTTCCAAACAGATTTGTTTTTCTATTTACTGTTTCCACTTTAATTTGTTCAACCCATATTTCCCAAGGGCCTACTAGGAGCCACGCACTGGGCTGTGCTCTGAAGATACACAGCCCAGTGAGACCCAGTCCTTTGGTGGCCAAGAGACCTCTTGGGGGAGAAGCGGATGCCGCTGAGACCGGCCCAGAGAGCAGAACTGCCCTGAGGACTCCTGTCCTGAGGCTTCTGAGTTACTGAGTACCCCTCGGGGCCAAGCTTGGGGCCATGAGCTACAGCTTTTGTCTCCTGAATTCCCACAGTTACCTCACAAGGT
Source organism: Rhinopithecus bieti (assembly GCF_001698545.2). Taxonomy (NCBI): domain Eukaryota; kingdom Metazoa; phylum Chordata; class Mammalia; order Primates; family Cercopithecidae; genus Rhinopithecus; species Rhinopithecus bieti. The sequence goes on from NW_016806198.1 coordinate 4,897,756, forward strand.
TGAGGGCAAATGAGTCTTCTCCATGAGGAAAATGAGGCTCGGAGAGGTTAAATAACACCCATCTTCACACAGCAAACCCACAGCCAAGTCGCCAGGAGCTCAGATCCTGACCAGTTTAACTCCAAATTCCATGTTCTCAACCCCGACATATGTGGCCCAGACAGGACGGAAGTGTTGAGTGAGGGAGGGGTCATTTACTGGTCCTCTCAGGTCCAGAGAAAATTTCACAAGAAAATGGGGCAGAGGGCAGGAATCTTATACCATTCCCAGTCCATATGACATTCTGAGTATGTTGGTATTTCTGTTGACATTTTTTGGAGGAGATTTTGGTGTGGGGTTTGGAATAAGATAGTTTTTGGTCTGAGCTTCTGCTTTGCCATTTGCTAATAGGATGACCTTGGGCAGGTGACTGAATCTATTCTAACCTCAACTTCACCCATAATGTTTAATGATAAGGATTCCTAAATGCTGGGAGTATGTCACAGATTAACTGCTATATTAGTTTGCTTGTGCTGATGTAAGACATAACACAGACTTAAACAACAGAAATTTATTTATTTTCTCACAATTCTGGAGGCTGGAAGTCCAAAATGAAGGCTTTGGCAGGATGACTTTCTTCTGAGGCCTCTCATCATGGCTGGCAGAGGCTGCTGATAAAGACATACCTGAGACTGGGCAATTTACAAAAGAAAGAAGTTTAATGGACTTATAGTTCCACGTGGCTGGGGATGCCTCACAATCATGGCGGAAGGCAAGGAGGAGCAAGTCACATCTTACATGGATGGTGACAGGCAAAGAGAGCTTGTGCAGGCAAACTCCCCTTTTTAAAACCATGAGATCTCATGAGATTTATTCACTGTCATGAGAACAGCACAGGAAAAACTCGCCCCCATGATTCAATTACCTCCCACCAGGTCCCTCCCACAACACATAGGAATTCAAGATGAGGTTTGGGTGGGGACACAGCCAAACCATATCAGATGACTTTGGACAGGTGAGTTAATCTGTTCTAACCTCACCTCTTTCACCTATAATATGTAATAATAAGGAATTCCTGCATGCTGGGGGTATGTTAAGGATTATCTGCTATATTAGTTTGCTTGTGCTGCCGTAAAAACGTACCACAGAACTAAACAACAGAAATTTAATTATTTTCTCACAATTCTGGGGGCTGGACTTTGAAATTAAGGCTTTGGCAGGGTTACTTTCTTCTGAGTCCTCTCATCGTGACTTGCAGATGGGCTGCTGATAAAGACATACCACAGACCAAATCTGGCTCTGAAAATGACCATGTCCAAGCCCAGCTGGAAACCAACTGCAAGTGGATGAGGAGGCAGCAGACAATTCTAGAGGAGACAATCTTTGAGACCTCTGGCTTCTCTCCACCAGTACAAAAATACAAAACAATCAACGTGCAGGCTGGAGACATGTCTCCAGGTTAAAAGAGACTTAAAGAGCATCACACACACAATATACTGTATGAATCGTGGTTAGATCTTACCTTGATATCTAACCATGATAGTTAACTTCTGACAGTTAATACCTTCAATACATAAATCTTCATCTGTAGAATTCTTACACAATGTGAGTGTTTTGGGTTTTTAATGGTAGTTTGGTGTGTAACAAACTACCCCAAACTAGTGGCTTGAAATGACAGTTGTTTTACTTATTTGCTCTTGATTCTACAATGTGGACAGGGGATGGCAGCTCAGGTGGCTAGGGGAGGCTGGGGGAACCTCCTCTGAGATGGCTCACACACATGGCTGGCTGCAAGGAGTTCACGCAAGGCTGTTGACCTGGGCCTCAGCAGTCTTCCTCGTGGTTTCTCCATGTGGCTGCTTCAGACTTCTCACAGTCTGGGGTTGTGAAGATAGCTGGACTTGGTACATGGCTGCTGGCTTCCAACAGAGCAAAGGCAGATGCTGCCAGGCTTTCTGAAGGCTTAGCCCTGTAACTGTCCCAATGTTACATCTGCCACATTCTACCAGTTAGAGTGAGTCACCCAAGCAGCCTGGCCAGATTCAAGGGGGATGGGAACAAGGGCACACACACCAGGGGACATAGTTCATTGGAAACCCCACAGTGACATTCTGCCAGGAAAGAACTAAAGCAAAATCCCAGTGGAAAAACGGACCATGGAAATGAACAAATAATTCACACAAGAAATACAAATGACCAACACGCATGTAAAAGTATGCTCAACAGAATTAATAATTGAAGAAACACATGTTGGCATTTCACATGATTTGTCCCTGCTCAAGGATCGAACAATGTGTGACAAAGATTCAGAGGTCCCTGTTGGAGAGAAAATTTCTGCAAATCTTCTAGAGGAAAAAAATCGATCATATATATACATATATATCAAAAACTTCTAAAAACAGTGAACGTTTTGATTCAGCCATTTGTCATTTAGGACTTTCTAGAGGTATTTCATAGGAAAATACTCGGAAAAGTGCACAACATTGTTTACAATAGTAAAGGATTGGAAGGAGCTTAACCAGCCATTAATAGAAAGTGGATTAAATGAATTGCTTCAGTGATTTGGTGGAATATAATGCAGGAAATATCTCAATCAATTGGGCTTTTAAGCCACTGACCTTGCTTCAGAAAATATTCGCCAACCCTTTCCAACTCATATCATCGAGATTCGAGCACCCATATATTCATTTACTCATTAATTTCAGACATGAATTTAGTGCCACATGAGAGCAGTAATTGTGTATGATATTGTCCCTGCCTCTAAAATGTTTTCACAGTGTTTGGCGAAAGTATTTAAAAACATTAATTATTAAGTAAATACAATGAAAATAGAACAGCTGAATGCACATTGACACCACCATCTCTTTCATCCAGAAGTCACCAGCAAGGTCCAAAATGAATAAAAGAGTACCTAGTTCTAGCGAGGATGAAGGATAACAAGCCCAGGAGTTGAGAATATTAATTGGCATGTCATCCTTGTCTTCCAATAGAAGCTTGGCCAAATAAACTATTATATATATGTAAAAAGGAACTCCATAACTCTGAATAGAAAATGATGTGGAACGATCTCCATGATATTGTTAAAAGAAATGAAAATATTTCTTTTTATTTTATTTCTTTTATTTGAACAGTTTGTGCAGCATGCCTCCTATTGTGTCAACAATGTAAAAGGGAAATGTCTGGAAACAGAAGAAGACACCTGTGGGCAACAGCATCTGGAGAGTGATCCTGGGAGCTGGAAAGAAGACTCACTTTTCACTTTACAAACTCGGGCACTGTAAGGATACTTTGGGCTTGGTATGTGTGTTTTATAAAAATAACTTAATAGGACATTTTTAATGTCTCACAGATAGTGTGTTCATGACAGTTCACCTCACTAGCATCTTTTAAATCCACTCATTTATTCATCCATTTGTCCATTGATTCAGCATTTTGGTGGCAGTCATTTTAGGAAGGAAGATATGAAGGCAGAGAAGACCAGGCCCCCACTTCCAGGACAGGATTCTCAGAGTCTAAGGGGGAAGCCTGTGGGAGCAGGTGCTGAGAGGAGGAGGGTCACCCCAGAGCTGAGGAGGGCTCAAGAGACAGTGACTGACCTCAGCTAGCTGCATGGGTGCAGTGGGGGCATGGCTGGGTAGCAGGGAGGGTCCAAGAAAAGGAGCCATCTAAGCTGGGCTTTGAAAGGCACATGAACTTGGGTCAGATGAGGAAGGCCAGGCAGGAACCTTGGCATCCACCAGAGCAAACAATTAATGTTTCCAACTCAACCAACCAATTTGGCAGGAATGAGGAATTTAGGAGCCAAAGGGAAGAGAGAAGGAAGGAGGCATTCAGACTGGGAGACTATGAGAGAGACTTTTTGGTTTTTCATGGAAGAAATCATACCTCGTTTTATTATTTTTTATTTTATTATGTTTATAAAACAAAATCTCTACCCATCTTCAGTCACATGGCAACCAAAGACCCTGCTGCTCAGAGGAGTGAACTTCGTCTCTCCTCTTCCAGAGTAGCTCATCATGCTACAGGGTCTGGTCCAGGGCTGCCAGGAGGACAATGCAGTCTCTCTTAGATGCTGAAATACATTTCAATGGCACAGCAGCAGACCACTGAGAGCTTCTGGTAGGGCTTCTCAAACTTCTGTCCTTCCAGGTCCCAGTTAATATAGGGCAGTTGTAATCATAGCTGGATTCCTGGAGGTATGAACTTGGGCAAGTCACTTTCTCTCTGAAAATCCAACATCCCAAAGCAACCAACTTTCAGGATTGGCACAAAGACTAAGGTGACAGTGTCCTATATCAGTTGCCCATCATCATCTTATATTTCAGATGCCTTACATTTATCCCCTACATGTCTGGGCAACATTCCCTACCCAAGGACTTGCTGACAGCAGCCACCCAGACTACCCTCTAATCTCCCTTTTCTCTTCTTCCTCCTATAGTATCATTCAGATCAATCTTGCATTGACTCCCATAGCCACAGTCGTGGTTCAATTTTCATTCTCTCTCACATTATCTCCCTGACTTGGTGCTTCTGCACATAATGGAAGACATCAAGGTCTTTCGAAAACACAGATCTGACTATGTCAGCCTCCTGTTTCTAATTCCTCAATGGCTCCCAATTGCCCAAAGGCCAATCATGACTCCTTGTGAGAGTATACAAGGGCCCTCCTGGCCAGCCCCTATCTACTCAATCAGCCTCAATTCTAGATTTTCCAAACCCTGTATTTTATGCGTGACAGATATGATTATTAATCATTCCTAAAACCCACCACATTTTCTCATGCTTCCATGCTTTTTCACAGGCTGTTCCCACTGCCCGGAACTACCATGCTTTCCAAACCTTCTCTTTTTTTTTTTTTTTTTTGAGACGGAGTCTCGCTCTGTCGCCCAGGCTGGAGTGCAGTGGCGGGATCTCAGCTCACTGCAAGCTCCGCCTCCCGGGTTTACGTCATTCTCCCGCCTCAACCTCCCGAGTAGCTGGGACTACAGGCGCCCTTCACCTCGCCCAGCTAGTTTTTTGTATTTTTTAGTAGAGACGGGGTTTTCACCATATTAGCCAGGATGGTCTCGATCGCCTGACCTCGTGATCTGCCCGTCTCGACCTCCCAAAGTGCTGGGATTACAGGCTTGACCCACCGCGCCCGGCCCAAACCTTCTCTTTATCTAGAAGTATTATGCCTCCTTGGCACTTCTCCTGACATCTATGTGCCCTGGCTGGGTGAGGTGACGCTGCTCTATACTCCCTGCCATTGTTGTCTGAGCTACCTCAGTCATCACAGTTAGCACAGAGCCTGGGCTCAGCTTTTCTCTGTATCTGCTTCCTCTGATGACCTAGTGTGGCCTAAGTGGTGCACCCAGCACGGAGCCTGGTTAGAGAGAGAATATGTTAGTCAAATGAGAGAATGCATGTCCCTGGTACTAACCCAGAGTATGAGTGACAGCCCTTTGCCTGTGTCTCAGATACAATGTGCCTTGTCTAGGAGCTTCCATAGTATGTGGAAATGACCCACCATCACCTTCCACTAGGAGATTATTTCTTCCAATGCAATTCCCAGACATGTGGAACAACTGGGGCTTAGCTTCTTTCCATCATTAGAATAGAATGTATTATGGTTTTCCAAAAAAACAGAACCAATAGGAAAGATATATAGATATAGATATAGATATAATTAATGAAAAGATTGTGAGGAATTGACTCACGTGGTTGTGGAGGCTGAGAATTCTCACCATCTTCTATCCACCAGCTAGAGACCCAGGAAAGTGAGTGCTGTAATTCCAGCCTGAGGCTGAAGGCCTGAGAACCAGGGAATTTGATGCTATAAGTCCCAGTCCAAGGGCAAGAGAAGATGAGATGTCCCAGCTCAACCAGGCATGCAGGAAGCAAAAGGGATGAATCTTTCCCTCCTTCCTCTACCTTTTTGTTCTATTCAGGCCCTCGATGGATTAGATGGTTCCCACCCACATTGGGAAGGGCCAGCTGCTTTTACTAAGTCCCCCCAATGAAATGCTAGTCTTATCCAGAAACACCTGCACAGATACACTCAGAAAAAAAATGGTGAATCAGGGCATTAACCCCTTGGCCCAGTCAAGTTGACACAAAATTAAACCATCACACAGAAACTATCTCTTCTGAATAAATATATTTCTCGTTTCCATGGGCAAATCTACCTTTAAATTAATTTTACAGGGCTTCTGTGGGCAAAAGAACCTTAGAGTTCATCTAGTTCTGCCTCTGTGCCTGCTTTGCAGGTGGGGAAACTGAGGCTCAGAGAGCAGACTTGAGTCCCAGGGCCTGCTGTGGGGCAGAGCCAGCCTGAGCTCCTCCCAGCAAGCCTTGCTCTCCAGGAGGCGTGATTTATTCTTTCCAGGGGCTGTGGTCTTGGCCCTCCTGGGGCTGCTGCCTTGTTTTCCTGTGGCCCCTTACAGAGCTCAAAACACTCCCCTCTCAGAAATGAGATGATTGCTCTCACTTTTGCAGATGAAGAAACAGAGGTGCAGACAAATGCAGTGTCCCAAGGTCACAAGCCGAAGACTCAAACTGAGGTCCTCTGTCTCCTCACCCAGTGCTGTTTCTTCTAAAACAAACAAACAAACAAACAAACAAACAAACAAACAAAAAACCCAAACCCAAACCCACTGGGATACGAGGACCAAGAAACGTAATTATTTCTAGATAATTTAAAAGAGAAAGATGCAAGGATACTGCCTGTGTCTTAGAAGCTGGAAGAAAATACAGTTCAGAAGGCTAGGGAAGAATGATAGAGGAGCATAGGTTAACTTCTCTAAACGCTGTTTACATACCTGGAATTCCACCACACCCTCTGCCAGTGCAAGCTTCCTCTTTCTGACCCATTTATTTCCTAGAAAATAAATAAATTTATGACTCCATTCCCCTTTGTAAAGTAGATATTCTTTACTATCCGAAATCCAAATTGTAGATCCTATGATCTCCTTACATATATAATCTTAAGACAATAGATTTGATGCACTTTTTCATATAAAGGAGAAATGGAATAAAAATGATTTGTAGTACATTTCTAAATATGCAGGTGCTTGGGCATGACCATACTGGAAGACATGATGAAACAATCAGGTTCCCAACACGTATAAATAAGAAACCACTGGGAATGCACACTTATAAACACAGACCAACCTGGGCGTGTTTTGCTGGTGATTCAAAGACTATGAGTAGAATTGCTGTGAGTGTTGTAATTTTCCCAAATAGCAAGAAACTCTTGAAAGAACTCCAGACCAAACAAAGCACAAGCTTCTCTCAATTTACACTGTAGATGCTTCCTAGAACATTTAGGAAATATTAAGTGTGCACAAAAGCCCTTCTGAGTGCCTATGTAACATGTAGCTAGGTTCTGAGCTTAGGTCATCATAAACAACTGTTTTTCTTCCATGAATGTCCATTGGCACATTTTTTTTTTCATACCCTTAGCTTGACCTCAGTAGCACATTTTTAAGTGGGGTGGGATATGAAGTAATTTTTGTTGTACAGTAAACAAATGATGGATGCAGGGTAGGGTGGCACACCTATGTAATTCACACTAGCCAGACTGTGGTTCATACACGGTTTGGCAGGAGATGGGTAGATAATAGTAAGTAACGATAATAAAAATAATAGCTGGCAGTTGTATAATGTGTGCCAGGAGCTTTTTTTTTTTTTTTTTTGAGACGAAGTCTCACTCTGTTGCCCAGGCTGGAGTGCAGTGGTCCGATCTTGGCTCACTGCAACCTCCGCCTCCCGGGTTCAAGCAATTCTCTGCCTCATCTGCCTCAGCCTCCTGAGTAGCTGGGATTACAGGTGCCTGCCACCACTCCTGGTTAATTTTTGTATTTTTAGTAGAGGCGAGGTTTCACCACCTTGGCCAGGCTGGTCTTGAACTCCTGACCTCGTGATCCACCTGACTTGGCCTTCCAAAGTGCTGGGATTACAGTGAGCCACTGCGCCTGGCTGTGTCTGAGACTTGTAAATGCTTCCTATATATTAATTTATTGATTCCTCACAACAATCCTATTAGATTGATTGCAGTGTTATTCTCATTTTACAGATATAGGAACAGAGACATAGAGAGGTTATAGGGCTTTCTTGAGGTTACACAGGTAAAAGGCGTTTAGTTTAGCATGACAAATGCCCAAGAATACCTCCTACCTGCTGTCTGTAGGGGCAGTGTGGAAATTGATCATGTTCTGAGTCCACAGGAGAGGACCTAATACATACACACACACACACACACACACACACACACACACACACACACACACACACATATATATATGGAGAGAGAGAGAAGAGAGGTTTATTACGAGGAATGGCTCATGTGATTACGGAGGCTGAGAACTCCCATGATCTGCCATGTGCAAGCTGAAGATCCAGTTTCAGTCCAAAGGCCTGGAACCAGGGGAGCCAATGATGTCAATCCTATTCTAAGGGCAGGAGAAGGTGAGAGGTGATGTTACAGCTCAAGCAGTAATGCTGTAAAAATGGGGGGAAATTCCCCATTCCTCTGCCTTGCTCTATGCAGGCAGTGGATGGACTGGATGGTGACCACCCACACTGGGGAGGGCCATCTACTTCACTGAGTCTGCTGATTCAAATGCTAATCTCATCCTAAAACACCCTCACAGACAAACTCCAAAAGAATGTTTAATCTGGGCATCTCGTGGCCCATTCAAGTTGACACGTAAGACTGACCATCCCAGATCCAGTTTGGGGCCATATGTTTATTTCTGGCCAATGGACTGTGAGCAGAGTGGCTTTTGTCAGTTACAAGTCAATCTGCTGCCTCCCTTTTCTCCTGTTACAGCAGCCTTACAGGCTATGTGTCCTGATGGCAGAGGTACAGTATGCAATAGAGCCGCGTGACTCAAATCTGACTCTGATCTGAGCACCAAATAAATCTATCTTAGATTAGGGAATTTTTGTTGTTGCCTAAACTAGCTAAGCCTGACTAATACAATAAAATGTATCAATCTTTACCCTGAAAAAAGAAATTTCTAGGGGTTAAATTGTAGACTTTGTGAGTAAGGTCATTTGGGGTTGGGTGGTTATCAGTCAGGACACACTCTATTATGCTTCAAGAAAAAACAAAATCTCAGTGACTTTAACCAATAAAAGTTTATTTCTTACTTTCCCTATGTAACTGTCATGGAGCAGGTGAGGGTTCACACGCTTGTCCTACCTTTAGGGCCCAAGCTGGTGGGGGCACCACCATCAGGAGCATTACTGTTCAGTGTTGCAGCAGGAAAGGGGAGCCTGCAGAGTGGACGCTGGAGATGCCAACTGCAGGTGCCACCAGTCACTTCTGCTCTCCGTGCCTAGTCACATGACATGGCTTCAGGGGGCCCGTCTACCTGGGGCCTTGGAGGAGAAGGGAAAATTCTACCTGGGGCCTTGGAGGAGAAGGGAAAACTATGTGGGCAGCATAATGAGAGAGTCTCAAGTCACCTAAAAGGCCACTCTGTGTTTTCTCAGCTTTCTCATTTTGACTTGAGCATTCCAGACAAGCTTCTTTAGACCAACTGCCTCCATTTCTCTAACTCTATAAAGATTTCTGTGGTTGTTAGAAACCCCACAAATGTCTTTCCACCTATTGCCATCACCGTGAAGCTGTCCCCCCTGTTTGCCTCCATTGCCGGACTGTGAACTCCTCAAGGTCATGGACAGCATCTTACTCCTCTGTGTCCACATCCTTCAGACAGGAGGGATGCTCAGGAAATTATTTTTGAATGAATGAGTTCTTGTTGAGAGTTGGGCAGAGGAGAATGCTTCCTGATAGCCAACACTGGAGCGACCTGGGTAGACTCAGAAACAGCTTTGAGCCACCATAGATTGAAGGATGCTGCATTCATGGGGCTGTTTTGAAAGACAATGCTGCAATTTTAGTAACAGGGGTGTGAACGAAAAGGCCAGTAGGAATGACCTTCTAACAATTAAATGTGATTTTAAACCTTCTGCAGTCCTGGTACCTCCCTCTCCTTACCTCTCCTTGTGCCTTGGGCAGGTCTTGCTCCTCTGCAGACGTGGGTATTTTCCTGAGAAGCAAGGAAATGGGCTTACTTATCTGTGGGTGCTCTTTTAGTTTCCACCAAGCAGGAGCCAAGCTCCAAATTCTTCTACACTAAGAAGACCAGGCCAACAGCACCTTCTGAGGTATGTGAAGCTATGTGCATCTTCCCTCCCACAGTTTCTTCTCAGCTCCCTCCAGGGCTCTGAGCTCCAGGAGCTTGGCCTTATATCTAGACCTGCTCTAAGTGTGTGCTACCCCAGCAGGATCTTTGTGGCCAATGGGCCACCTCCCCCGCCTCCAGAGGGCTGTGACTATAGCTTTGCTCTGACAGGTTTTTGTTTGTTTGTTTTGTTTTTAAACTGGGACAGAATTATTTGTGTATTTATTCATTTCATGTGCAAAATATGTATCGAGTGCCCATGATATTCTAGGCAGTGTTTTATGCACAGAGGATTCTAAGACAAACAGGTCCCTTTTCCTCCTGGTCTGACACTTTGTGGGGAAAGCAAGCAACAGGCCAGCTATCAAAGACAGAAACACCATCATGCTGAGTGCCATGGTGAGCATGAGACAGATTCATGCGATTGAGGGAGGATGGGGGGTAGGCGTCTTTGAATAGAGGTGTTGGAGAGCCCTGCCGTACAGCCAAGAGTTGACGTGAGGTCTGAAGGCCACTGCGTCTGCCACCACCTGCCACCTGGGTCCTGGTTGAGGAGGGTTGGAATGCCCAAGTTTCCCATGGAAATTAGATTTCTAAGGCAGGAGATTTGTAAGAGAAAAGAGAAAAAACTAACATTGGCTGAATACTTATTATATACACATTTTAATGTGTAATTAAGTATCCTACAAAATTAATGAGGTAAAGATGAATTATGCCTCTTTAAAAACATGTTTTTGAGACAGAGTTTTGCTCTTGTCACCCAGGCTTGAGTGTAGTGGCACAATCTCAGCTCACTGCAACATCTGCCTCCCAGGTTCAAATGATTCTCCTGCCTCAGCCTCCCGGGTAGCTGGGACTATAGATGCCCTCCACCACACCTGGCTAATTTTTGTATTTTTAGTAGAGACAGAGTTTCACCATTTTGACCAGGCTGGTCTCGAACTCCTGACCTCAAGTGATCCGCCTGCTTCGGCCTCCAAAAGTGCTGGGATTACAGCTGTGAGCCACAACACCTGGCCTGATTTATGCCTGTTTTTAAAGATAAGAAAACTGGAGCCTGGGTGAGCAAGAAATTTCTCAGCTGGTCACCCAGGTGGGAAATGGGATTTGAGATATGATCTCAGTTGTCAAGGTAACACACTGAGTGCTTAATCATTAAGATCTCACTGTTGCTTTATGTGTCAGATCACTTTATTGATAACGTGAACATAGTTCTTTGTTAAGAGGGCTGCCCTATGCATTGTGAAATATTTAGCATCATCTTTGGTCCCTACCCACCAGATGCCAATAGCCCCTCTCATCAATTATGTTAACCAAAATGTCTCCAGATATTGCCAAATATTCCCTAGAGGCAAAATCATCTTGGTTAAGAACCACTGGTCTAGAACTTTTATGACTATATCTTAGGAAATACATTTCTAATCTACGGAAGGTAAAATATGTGCCCTGCTTTCAGATGCCACCTACAATATGCTGATCACTCCAGATCAGATATTTTCCTGCTCCAGAAATATATAACCAATCATCTATTGGACATTTCCAAGGTGTTTCCGTTGCCATGTCCCCAAGGCATCTGAACTCATCTGACACCAGGCCCACATCTCCCCTGGTGTTTCTGGTCTCTGTGAATGGCTTCTCCAGGCTCATACTTGCTCAAGCCAGAAACCCAGGGAGTCATCTTAACTTCTTCCTCTTCCTCATCTATCTCAGTCAAACAACTGAGTCATGTCATCCTTTGTCTTAGAGCTGTTCACTCTCCATTCCACTGGGACCAAGGGTTCAGTTAGGTACAAGGTAGCCAGCAAAGGGCACTTAGCCTAGGGGCAGAGGGCCTGGCAGGAGTTCTAACCCACATAGATGCTGATATGGTTTAGATCTGTGTCCCTGCCCAAATTACAAGTTGAATTGTAATCCCCAGTGTTGGAGGTGGGGCCTGGTGGGAGGTAATTGGATCATGGAGGTGGATATCCGGCTTGGTACTGTCCTTGTGATGGTGAGTTCTCATGAGTTCTGGTTGTTTAAAAGTATGTGGCATGACCAGGAGCAGGAGCTCACATCTGCAATCCCAGCACTTTGGGAGGCCAAGGTGGGTGGATCACCTGAGGTTGAGAGTTCAAGACCAGCCTGACTAACATGAAGAAACCCCATCTCTAATACAAATACAAAATTAGCCAGGTGTGGTGGCACGTACCTGTAATACCAGCTACTTGGGAGGCTGTGACAGAAGAATCACTTCAACCTGGGAGGCAGAGGTTGCAGTGAGCTGAGATCACACCATTGCACTCCAACCTGGGGAACAAGAGTGAAGCTCTGTCTCAAAAACAAAAGCAAACAAACAAACAAAAAAGTATGTGGCACCTCCCCCACTCTCTCTTGCTATGGCTCTGGCCATGTAAGATGCACCTCCTTCCCTTTAACCTCCTACAACCATGATTGTAAGTTGTCTGAAGCCCCGCAAGAAGCAGAAGCCACTATGCTTCCTATGCAGTCTGCAAAACCATGAGCCAATTAAACCTTTTCTTTATAAATTACCTAGTCTCGGGTATTTTTTTTATAGCAGTGCAAGAACTAATAGAGAAAATTGGTACCAATGAGTAAGGCATTACTAAAAAGATACCTGAATATGTTGAAGTGGCTTGAAACTCAGTAATGGACAGAGGTTGGAAGAGTTTGGAAGGCTCAGAAGAAGATAGGAAGATGAGGGAACATCCTAGAAACTTGTTGAATGGTTGCAATCTGAATGCTGATAGTAATATGAACAGAGATGGCCAGACTGATAAGGTCTCAGATGGAGATGAGGAACTTATTGGGAATTAAAGTACAGGGCACTTTTGCTCTACCTTAGCAAAGAGTCTGGCTGCATGGTGCCCCTGCTCTAGGTATCTGTGGAATGTTGAACTTGAGAGTGATGATTTAGGGTATAGGGAAGAAATGTCTAATCAATGAAGTGTTTAGAATGTGGACTGGCTGCTTCTAACAGCTTATGTTCAGATGGATGACCAAAGAAGTGACCTGAAATTGGAACTTATATTTAAAGAAGAAGCAGAGGCCGGGCGTGATGGCTCACTCTTGTAATCCCAGCACTTTGGGAGGCCGAGGCGGGTGGATCACAAGGTCAGGAGATTGAGACCATCCTGGCTAATACGGTGAAACCCTGTCTCTACTAAAAAATACAAAAAATTAGCCGGGCGCAGTGGCGGGTGCCTGTAGTCCCAGCTACTCGGGAGGCTGAGGCAGGAGAATGGCGTGAACCCGGGAGGCGGAGCTTGCAGTGAGCCGAGATTGCGCCACTGCACTCCATCCTGGGGGCAGAGCGAGACTCTGTCTCAAAATAATAATAATAAATAAATTTAAAAAAAATAAAGAAGAAGCAGAGCATAAAAGTTTGAAAAACTTGCAGCCTGGCCATGTGGTACAAAAAAAAAAGCCCATTTACGGGGAGGAATTCAAGCAGGCTGCAGAAATTTACCTGAGTAAAAAGGAGCCCAGTGCTATTAGCCAAGACAATGGGGAGAAGGCTTCGAAGGCATTTCAGAGACCTTCATGGCAGCCCCTTCCATAACAGGCCTGGAGGCCTAGCGGTGAAGAATGGTTTTGTGGGCCACGCCCAGGGCCCTGCTGTCCTCCATAGCCTCTGGACAATGCTCCCTGCATCCTGGGAGGCCTCAGCTCAAAAGGCCCCAGATACAGCTCAGGCCACTGCTTCAGAGAGTACAAGCTGTAGGCCTTACCGACTTCTACATGGTGTTAAGCCTGTGGGTGCACAGAATGCAAGAGTTGAGGCTTGGAAGCCTCTGCCTAGATTTCAGAGGATGTATGGAAAAGCCTGGATGTCTAGGCAGAAGTCTGCTGCAGGGATGGAGCCCTCACAGAGAACCTCTACTAGGTCAGTCAGAGGGGAAATGTGGGGTTGGAGCCCCCACACAGAGTCCCCATTGGGGCACTGCCTAGTGGAGCTGTGAGAAGGGGGCCACCATTCACCAGAATAGCAGAACCACAGGCAGCTTGCACCCTGCAGCTGCAAAAGACACAGGCATTCAACATCAGTCTGTGAGAGCATCCACAGAGGCTAAAACCTGCAAAGCCACTGGAGCAGAGCTACCCAAAGCCTTAAGAGGCCACCCCTCACCAGTGTGTCCTGGATGTGAGACATAGAGTCAAAGGATATCATTTTGGTGCTTTAAGGTTTAATGACCGCCCTTCTGGGTTTCATACTTCCATGGGGCCTGTAGCTCCTTTCTTTTGGCCAATTTTTACCATTTGGAACAGAAGTATTTACCTAATGCCTATACATTCATTGTATCTTGGAAGTAACCTACCTGTTTTTGATTTTCCAGGCTGATAGGTGGAATGGACTTGCCTTGTCTCAGATGAGACTTTGAAGTTAATGCTAGAATGAGTTAAGACTTTGAGGAACTCATTAGGGAGGTATGATTGTATTTTGCAATGTGAGAAGGACATGAGATTTGGAGGGGCGAGGGGTAGAATAATATGGATTAGATCTGCTTCCCTGCCTAAATCTCAAGTCAAATTGTAGCCCTTAATGTTGGAGATGTTACCTAGTGGGAGGCGACTGAATCGTGAGGGCAGATTTCTCCCTTGGTCCTGTCCTCATAATAGTGAATTATTATGAGATATAGTGGTTTAAAAGTATGTGGCACGTCACCCCTCTCTCTTGCTTCTGCTATGGCCATGTAAGCTGTGACTGCTTCCCCTGCCCCTTCCACCATGCTTGTTAAGCTTCCTGAGGCCTCCCCAGAAGCAGAAGTTTTTATGTTTCCTGTACAGGTTCCTGCAGAACTATGAACAAATTAAATTTCTTTTCTTCATAAATTACTCCCTCTCAGGTATTTATAGCAATGTGAGAACTAACTAATACAGATGGAATTGAGGGCCAGAATACCAGCACATCTTACCTAGATGAGTGGAACTGTCCCCTCCCTGTCCTTCCTGGTCTTGCCACTCTCCTCAATCCATTGCCCATCCTGTAGCCAGAGTGACCAATATAAAGCCCCCATGTAACTAGAACATTCTGTTTATAGTCTTGCAGAAGCCCCTCACATCCTGTATCATGGAGCCCAGCTCCTCCCTGGCTCCCAGGACTTTACAAGACATGGCCTTCATCTGCTTCTCCCACTTCTCCACCCATCATTCTTCCTTTCTATAGCCATATGCAGTTTCTCAAACATACCATGCTCTTTCTCACCTCCAAGCCTTTGGGTTCATGCAGTTCTTTTTGCCTGAAATGCCCCTGCCTACAACTTTTCACTTGATTTCATAATCTCACTACCGTATAAAATTTAATAACATTCAACATTCAACTTAATTAAAGTCTCTGCCTCCATGAAAACGTCTTTGATCCTCCTTGGTTCCTGCGTCCTTCCTTGGGGCACTTTGGTATTATGTGTTTACATGATGAAAGCACATACCACATGATGACCACACATGGGTATTTAAGGATAATGTGTGTGACTTACCTATTTTTGGCATTACTTTGTGTTTAACCAAGAGAAGGCATTCATTCAATACTTTTAAAATAGTAATAACAATTACAATGATTTTATTTCTGAAGATGAAATTATACACTGAAACATATGGTTCCCATGCATTAGCTCGGGAATCCTCACAACCACCCTATGTGGTAGAAACTATTAAACATAATTTGTGAATATTGAGACTAACGTACTTATTTTCCTTAAATAAAAGAAGACTTGAATCTACATATTCAAAGGATACTCTGTATCAGAGAAAACTGATCCAAAGTAGTCAACACTGATAATATACGCCTATAAAGTCGTTGAACTTAAGGTAAAGAAATAATTATTTGGCCAGCCAGGCAAAAAGCTCAAGTCACATATAATAAGGGGTTAAAAATCAGGCTGATTTCCTACAGGCCGCAGCAACTCAATATCAGAAGATTCAATATCAGAACGTAAAGTGGAACAACACAACACAACAATGCCTTCAAGAAAAGAATGTGTGAGACAAAGATTTATACCCAGCAAGGCTGGTCTTAAAGACAAACAGGTTTAACTATGCAAGAACTCAGGAAACGTTCTCATGAGTCCTTTTTGAGGGAAAGAAGTACTGAAAGATGAACCTAACTTCAGCTCACCACAATGTCGTGGAGAACTTTGACAAAAGATTGATTGTGAGCATGGATGTATTTAAATATATTTAACTGGTAAATTGAGGCTAAAACAAAGATGGAGTTTGGGTGACAGAGCTGAATACAGATACAGCCAACAAAAAATGGGATGGGAAGTATTGTAATTTTGCTGATATCTTCATCTGCAATAGCTGGAAGTGTAAGAATTGTTTACATTTGACATATCAAATAGTGGAGTTCTAAGCATAGTTAATAATTAAAAGATACTGCTAAGAAAAATAATAGTCTTAACTGAAATCTGATCAGGGAGTGTGAATTTTATTATTACTTATGAGAGTGAACTAAAAGAAACTAAAGAAATAAACCAAGATATAATTATGCAGATAGGTATTATAATAAAAACATTAACATTCCAAATGTCAAGAATCACTCACTCACACACACACACAGATCACCTGTTAAATTTTTAAACTCTTAAAATAGAAAACAGTACACAAAATCATATGACAAAAAAAGACAAAATGTTATTTGTTGTATCAGTCACCGTAAATGAGTTTAGCTTGCCTATTAAAGAAAAAAGTTCCCAGATTGAACTACAGAGAAAAACTCAACTTATAATGTATCACATTTAGACATATCAAATAAAGTTGTTCATACAAATGGAAAATGAAAAGATGTGCAACATTTGCAGGCAAAAACAACCAAAGAGAAAGCAGTGGTCACAATCTTAATATCAGACAAAGTGGAATTCTTGCAAAAAAAAGCATTAAATAAGACAAAATTGGAAACTTATAATACTAAAGGGTATAAGTCATGATAAAAATTAAAGTTATAAATATTGATAACTAAATATAATAGTAGTAATAGCCATAAAGTACAAATTATAGGAGCTAAAAGGAGAAAGAAACAAAAACACACTGGTTATTAGGAGAATTTAATCCATTTTAGTTTAAGTCCCTGATAGATCCAAAATTCAAATAGAGAGTTAAAATATAATGTATAAGCTATATTTGGCATATATTTCAAATGCCGTACCCTGAAAATAGAATATATTCCTTTTTTTACTTTTTAGGTTTTTCTTTTTTTTTTTTTTTGAGACAGAGTTTACTCTTGTTGCCCAGGCTAGAGTGCAGTGGCACAATCTCGGCTCACTTTGACTGCAACCTTCACCTCCCAGGTTCAAGTAATTCTCCTGCCTCATCCTCCCTTTTTAAATGTTTTTGAAACATCTTCAACTGAACATACTAGGCCAAAAAGAAAACCTTAATAAATTCAAAAATGTCAAAACAATACAAACCATTTTCTGACTACAATTCAATAAGACTAGAAATTAATAATAAAACTATAGGCTCTTTTACTTGGAAACTCTGAAAAGTGTTATCTTCTAAATAACTCTTTGGTCAAAAAGGAAATACAAACCCAAACTGCAGAATGTCTAAGGAATAATGCAGCTGAACATACGGATAGAGATAAAAAGTGCTCATAGAAAATTCATAGACTTAAATAATTATGTAAAATTAAATAAAATAAAGTATGCATTAGACACAAAAGTTAGAAAAAGAACATTGAAATATATGACTAGAGAGAAGTAACTTTAAGGATAAAAGCAGAAAGCAAACTAATAAGTGAAACTGACATGTATTGATTTGAAAAACAATAAGATAAAATAGATGAACTATAATCCAACCTGCTTAAGAAAAAAAGGAAAAAAGATTCAATAAATAAGAAATGGTAAGTAGGAAATAATCATGAAAAGAGAGAAAATTAAAAGAATCATGAGACCACATTGCTCAACTTTCAAATAAATTTGACACACTACTACTTATAACGTACTCTTAGCCAAAAAAAGAACCTGAATTTGATCTAGCCTCCAGACAGACGAATGCAGGGGAAATAAGAACGTGCTAAATGATACCTAGAGAGAAAATCAGCACATTTCAGATTATAGAAAGTCTACCAGGAAGGCCAGGTTTGGTGGCTGACGCCTATAATCCCAGCATTTTGGGAGGCTGAGGCACATGAACCACTTGAGGTCAGGAGTTCAAGACCAGCCTGGCACACATGGTGAAACCCCCATTTCTATTAAAAAATACAAAAATTAGTTAGGTGTGGTGGCATGCGCTTGTAGTCCCAGCTACTCAAAAGGCTGAGGCAGAAGAATCGCTTGAACCTGGGAGGTGAAGGCTGCAGTGAGCCGAGATCATGCCACTGCACTCCAGCCTAGGTGACAGAGTGAGACTTCATCTCAAAAAAAAAAAAAAAAAAAAAAAAAAAAAAAAAAAAAAAAAAGTCTACCAGGAAGATGACTTTGTTTACTCAACAAATAAATTCTGAGGAAAGATATCTGGGAGAGGAGGAGGTGAGATTTATAGAAAAACCTATACATGAAGAGATTTAAGACACATATCCAGCAGGTGTAATTGCCTAGAGCTTATTTGGACCCTGATATCAACAAATAACTGAAGGACTTCCTGTTTAAAAAACAATACTTACGTTTTAGTGACACAGCCTGAAAGTTCTGCAAGCAAAAGAATACAATATCCCAGCATTGCTTCAAAATACTCCAGACTCAGGAGGAGGGTGCGGGGAAGTAGCGTGGGATTCCACATGCAATAGGAGTGACTGTTAACTGATAGTTGCTGGGTCCTGGGTAGCTGGAGTTCAGTATACTATTCTTTCCTAACCTTATATATGTCTAAAATTTTTCATAATACAAATAAATTTGAAAAAATGTTTGGAACCCAGGTGAAATAAAAATCTTTCCAGAAAAAAAATTTATGAAATTTGACTCCAGAAAATAACAAAAATTCAAACTTTGTAATTACCAGAGAATAAATATAAAAAGTTGCCAGAAAGTTAACCATCTCTTCTTCCCCACCTCCCAGCAAAAGGAAAAAGATGTTTTCACAGAGGACGTCTGCCAAATCCTTAGAAGGTAAACACTTCCAACATGATTTATATTATTCTAGTACACAGAGAAAAGGGAAATTCTGTAATTCTTTCATGAAGTGAAAAACACATCAGCACCAAATATTGAGAAAGATTTCACACAAAAAAAATGTCTCCCAAATAGATGTTAAAGCAAAAATTTTAAATAATATATTAACAAATAAAATCTAGCATGACACTAACAGAATTAAACATTATGACCCGGTAGAATTTATGCAAGAATTCAAGAATGTGTTCCATATTATAAAATCTGTTCACATAATTTATTATAATTATATAAAACACAAAGGTACACTTGAACAAAGGAAATGATGTAATCTGTTCTTGGTGAGGGAAATTCAATTGTGTAACAATGCCAAATCTCTCTAGGTTGGTTTCTAAATTTAGTGTAATCCTAACAAAAATATCAAGTTTTAGTTTTGGTTTTAGAAGTAGACTAGATAGGCCAGGTGCGGTGGCTCACGCCTTTGGGAGGCTGAGGCTGAGGGATCACCTAAGGTCAGGAGTTTGAGACCAGCCTGACCAACATGGTAAAACCCCATCTCTACTAAAAATACAAAAAGAATTAGTTGGACGTGGTTGTGGGTGCCTGTAATCCCAGCTGCTGGGGAGGCTGAGGCAGGAGAATTGCTTGAACCTAGGAGGTGGAGGTTGCAGTGAGCCGAGATAGCACCATTGTGCTACAGCCTGGGTGACAGAGCAAGACTATCTCAGAAAAACAAACAAACAAAAAAAGTAAACTAGACGATTCTAAAGTTTATATTGAAAACAAGGACAAATCTGAACAAAACGAACAATGACTAGGGGTCTAGTCATATCAGATATTAAAATATGTCATGGAGCTCAATAATTAATGAATTTGATTAACCATTAATTAAATTAGTATTGCACTGTTACATAAATAGTCCAATGTAACAGGAGAGAAAGTTGATTAATACAATAAGATACATTCTGTAATGTAGTATAAAATAAGATAAAAGTGATACCTTAAGTCAGCAGAGAAAAGATATTCAATAAAGAATAGTAGGTCAACTGAATATCAGTCTAAACGTAGCTCACTTCATACACTAGAATAAATTCCAAATAGATAAAATAGTTAAATATAAAATTTCAAACTATAAAAATATTACAGGAAAATATGGAGTAAGAAGGCTTATTTAATTCCAGTTCAGAATCCAATATTCATAAATTATACCATATACAATTTTTAAAAATGTCTACCTAGCATAATAAAACCATTAGCAAAATCAAAAGACAAAATCAAGCTAGGCAAAATATTTGCAAGTCGTGTTACAGATCAAGCTTTTAATCTTCATAATATGTAAAGAGCTCTCAGAAATACTAAAAGAGTAGTAACAAAAGAAAATGGGCCAGAGATATGAATAGAGAGTTCACAGTAAAAAACATACACAGTTTTTAAAATACAGAAAGACACAACATAAGAGATAATCAAATTAAAACAATACTGAGATACCATTTTTCATCTATCAGGTTGGTAAAAAAACTAAATATTGACCATACATTGTGTTTGTGAGGTTAGGTGGAAACTGGTAAATTGCTGGTGAGAGTGTAAATTGGTACAAACTCTATGGAGGGCAATTTTGGAATACTAGCAAAGCCATAAAAGCATATACACCCTTTGAGCCATCACTCTCATTTCTGGGAATTTATCTAACTGATAAGCTTGCTCAGTTACTAAGTGACAAATTATTGCAATATTGCTTTTAGTAAAACATTGGAAACATACATAACGTCCATCAAGAGGAGACTAATTAAATAATCTTACTATATCCATTAAATGGCATATATGCAGATGCCAAAAGAATAAAAATATTTTTATATGTTTTAAGAGATATGGGATATATTGGTACTTGAAATAGGATGCCAGAGGTGTTTATGGTATGCTACTTTGTGTGACGGAAGTACGTGGTGATGAGCATATACCTTTATACATGTTTGTTTTCTGTAGGAATCTCAGGAAGGTAATAAAGGTGGTTATTATGGTGGGGGTGGGGAACTCAATGGATGGCGGGCAAAAATGGAGATAAGAACTTTTCCTGTGTGCCTTTCGAAACTGCTTATTTTGTAAGCTATTGAAATGTATTTCCTATTCAAAGATACTTGATAAGCATTGAAACCTTTGCAAAGGTAGCACAAAGTCACGTGGAGATGGAGGGGTACAAGGCAGAGGTGAGGAATGGCTCCTGTGTTCCAAGGAGGAGCCTGGATAGGCCCCTCAGAGTCTCTGCTCACAGGTAAGGGGCTGGCCGACAGACCGCAGGTTGTAACACTCCCAGTTGTGCAAGAATAAGCAACCTCAGACCATCCAGGCAGCCCTGAGTCAGCATACGGCCCTGCCTCTGCATGCAGAGAAGGGGCTTTCTCAAGGTGAGTCCATGAAGAACATGCTTCAGGCCTGAGTTGACCTGTCTGGGGCAAAACGCAGGCTTTACCAACCTTTCCCAACTGGAGGACACACCCAGCTGTCTGGCGAAAGCCAAGGTTGTGTCCCACAGTCAAAGCCAAATAGAGGCCCGAGGAGGTTGTCCAGACAACCCAGCAACGGCAAAGGAACAAGAAAGCTTCCGTCAGCCATCACCTAGTCAGACTGTCTGCTCCCTTTCCTTCCTGAAAGCACAGTGTAGCCCAAGGAAAGACAGTGTGGGTTTCTGTGTTAGATAGGGAAGCAGCTTCCAGCTCTGATGCTCAACAGTTAAGGGTAACTCTGGGCAAGTCGCTTAAGTTCATGAGAACTCAGTTTCCTAATCTACGGAATGGGTACACTTGTGCCCAACTTACAGAATTCTTGGGAGGATTAGAAATAATGCATGTAAAGTGCTTGGTATTTTGTGCTCAGTTCAGGGTAACCACACGGGACCCATGTGTTAACATATCTTTCACTTCCAGCTCTGCCTAGTGGAGACTTTCACCAGGGAGAGATCTCTGAGCAACTACCTAGCTATTATCTAGCCTCACTAGATAATTGGTTATGTTCACGTAGTCTAGGTTTAGCCAGATGGGGCAAAGGGACTAGGTCAGGAATGGCAAATACCCTGACCATGTGTACATGTCACATTTGTACACTATGTCTAGGGTAGAGATTGCTAGTCTACGTAGACATAGCTAGTCTACCCTATGACATAGAGAATTCTTCTCAATGCCATGTTCCAGACAGCCATTGTCCATTGACTGCCGTGCAGGAGAGGTGAAATCCACTTAGTAATTCTAGATAGATATCTAAAGCCCCATCACAATCTTGCTTCCTCTGATTTCTCAGATTCTATCAAAAATGACAATAGAAAGCACTTTTAATATTTAAAGAACATTAAAATAGATTACCACTTTCACATTATTTAATTAACATCAAAACATTTCTCTTTGATGTGATGTGGACCGGGTCACGGGCAGAGCTTTCCCACAAGGTCCTGCTGTACCTTGAGGGACTGGCATCTGGCATGAAGTCGACCCCTGCCTGGCTCACCTTTCGTCAGGAGATTCTGTAGGACCAACACATGTTCTTCTGCATTCGCACTTTTTATTTTGTTTCTTTATTTTGGAGACAAGATCTTGCTGTGTCACCTAGGCTGGAGGGCAGTGGCACAGTCACAGCTTACTGCAGCCTCAAACTCACAGGTTCAAGCGATCCTCCCTCCTTAGCCTCCTGAGTAGCTGGGACTACAGGCATGCACCACCACATCCTGCTAATTTTTTTGTATTTTTTGTGGAGACGGGTTCTCACAGGCTGGTCTCAAACTCCTGGCCTCAAGTTATCCTCCCACCTTGCCTTCTCAAAGTGCTGGGATCATAGATACGAGCCACTGCACCCAGCCTACATTTACCCACTTGAAATAAACTCTGTGTATCCAGTTCACTCAGCACTAGTTCTCTAGGCTCTGCTGTGGTGGCCCTGTGGGAAAGGGAAGGGACAGAAGATATTTATTAAGTACTGACTGTTTGCTAGACAATCTATTTAATCTCTTCTTTTCAGTCATCTTTTGAGGTAGATGTTACTACCCCCATTGTACAGTGGTAAAATTAAGGCTTAGAGAGTTTAAATGGTTTCTTCCCAAGGTCTCAGAGCTAGTAAGCTGACTGAGTAAATTTCCTGCCTGTTTAAACAACAGTTATGAGGCAGAACAAATCCTCCCAAACGAAACTTGTCTGGATCTGATTTCTGTTTGTTCCTTAACTTGAAGTGTTGGAACATATTTGGGGCCATAGAGTGGTAGAGCTGTTTAATTTGGATGCACAGGGCACATGGTTTCACTATTATAGCTCGTTTTGTTTTGTTCTGATTTCTGCAGCACTGTGGAATGGTCAGCCCACATCCCTGTGGAACCACCCACCTTTCCAAAAACTCCTCCAAGCTGGTAAAGGCTGGATTGTCCAGGAAGTCCCCTACTGTGCCTTATTCTTCCTGGCACCCCTCTGCTCCACTGATGAAGGTTCAGCCAGGAGTCCTGGGCTGCCCCTCAGTCAAGACCAAGCTGGCTCCCGGTCACTTGTGACAGTAAGTAAAGCATCCTCATCCTCATCCTCATCATCATCCTCATCTGACAAAAACTGATCCCACACCCCCATGCTGGTGTCTGGGTGCTAAAGACAAGATCTCTGCTGAGCACATCACTGCCTGGGCCTCACAGTGAGCTATGCGCTTGTATTTTATATGATGTATCACCGTTTATCCACACCATGGATTATGCCAATCTCATGGGATAAATGCTATTTTTTTTGTGGCAGTTTTTACAGTTTTATTTAAACACAAAATGTACACATGAGCTGTCTACTCATTCTCTTTTTTTTGTTGTTGTTGTTTTTTGAGACGGAGTCTCGCTCTGTCGCCCAGGCTGCAGTGCAGTGGCGCGATCTCAGCTCACTGCAAGCTCCGCCTCCCGGGTTCCCGCCATTCTCCCGCCACAGCCTCTGAGTAGCTGGGACTACAGGCGCCGCCGCCACACCCGGCTAGTTTTTTTTTTGTATTTTTAGTAGAGACGGGGTTTCACCGTGTTAGCCAGGAGGGTCTCGATCTCCTGACCTCGTGATCCACCCGCCTCGGCCTCCCAAAGTGCTGGGATTACAGGCTTGAGCCACCGCGCCCGGCCTGTCTACTCATTTTCTTTGCTGCGTTGCCTGACATTAGGGTTGGTGGCTGTGATGGCTAGCTGGGCGGCTCTTTCCAAGATGGCTTTGTGGTTCTTGGAGGAAACATTGTGAGCGATGTCAGCACGGGGAGATTTGTTGCAAATCAGCAGCACTTCCAGCTTCTTGACGTTGTGGATCAGGAACTTCCAGAAGCCACTGGGCAGTATGTGCTTTGTTTTTTGGTTGCTCCCAATGTTGGGCATCAAGATCTGGCGTTTGAACTTTCTGTGAACCCTGTTGTCAATACCTCTGGGTTCCCGTCAGTTACACTTAATTTTGACGTATCAGTCTGACTGGTGATGGATGAACTTCTTGGTTCTCTTTTTGATGATCTTGGGCTTCACAAGGGGTCTAAGGGTGGCCATGATGCTGAGGAGATGGCTGCCACCTCGTAGGCAGCACTGAGGAACAGGATAAATGCTATTATTAAACCCATTGTACAGATGAGGAAACTGAGACTCCAGAGAGTGAAGTAGTTTGTATAAGGTCATGCCCTTAGCAAGTGCATCTGGATTTACATTCTGAGCTCTTGACTAATCTACGTTGCCTCTAATGGGCTCCCTCATTACAGACTTGCAGTAGTTAGATTACGTCTAATTATGAGTAATAGAAAAAAAAACAAATAACAGCCGTTTAAGCAACATAGGCGTTTACTTCTCTGTTGTGTCCAAGGCATCCTGAGGAGCTGTCTGGGCTGGTATGGAGCCCCAGAGTGTCAATTAATCAGGTTCCTTCTCTCCGTTGTTTTGTGCTGCATTGATTTCATGCCTAAGGTCACCTCGTGGTCCACAGTAACTGCTGGAGCTCCAGCCATTGCATTTCACTCTGATTTGTTTTTTCTAAGACCAGCAGAGAGCAGGCACAAAAGAACCAGCGAGTAGGCAAGGGTAGGAGCAATACTGCAAATTTATTTTTGGTCACCTAGCTTCAGGGAAGTAGGTGGGTAGGGAGAGGTCTGTTGGCCTCCGGCAAAGGAGGCCGACAGAGTCCCCCAGTGGGGCACGGGCGTGTCGGGGGGCGTTCCGCAGGTGCGACCAGGTAAATCTTGGTCTCTTCGGATTGATGTCACCTGGTGCATGCCCGGTTGGTCTGCACCTTCCCGGGTGCCAGCTGCATTTTCGCGCGCGCGGGAAAAGTTGGTGAAGAAGAACCCGGAAGTGCACCATCTTGCCTCCGTTCGTCCAAACACACTCTTGCCAGTATAAAGGAAGAAACAAATTAACTTGTGTATGCTTTTTCTTGAAGCGTATTTTCTAGGTTTCAACCACTTCTAATTAGATTGCATGGGCCAAAACACAGTCATATACAAGAGAAACTGGGAAATATTTATTTGGGCTGGTTATCTGTTAAAATTTGGTGTTCTATTATGAAAGATGAAGAGGAGATTGAATACAACCCATTATTTCTTTATTTGAGACCAAAACAAGGGCTTGGGCTGGGAATTAATGTATTCATTGTTGAATAATTTATTAATTTTTAAATATGTAGAAAGGGTTTTCTCTGTGCTCATTTGATTCTCCATCCTGGGGACCCAGGGTATCTAAGACAGACACAGTCTCTGCTGCCGTGGTCTCACAGTTCATAGCCATGCAGTTAGAGTCATGCCTCTGACTTGGATGCGCTTTGTGACTCCAATATACCACATCCTCCTCTGAGCTTTGGTTTTTTTATCTACAGGATTGTTGGATCCTGTAACTGATAGGGACCTTCTAGCTAGAATATTCCCTGATGAGGTGTGTCTGAGATTTAGGAGAAAGGTAGGATGATAAAGAACCTGGCTTCCATTTACTCCCTGGGGATAACAATCACTAACTTGCTGGGTTATTATTTAAATTGGGTGGGTCCCGTGGGGAAGTGCCCAGAAAGGTGCCTGGCAGAGAAGGGGGTCTTTTGTTTATGTCTCCCTGTCTCTTCTAAGGAAGAAGGAAATTCCCTGGCCATGTAAGGAGAATGCATTTGGAGCTCCAGGACATCCAGGGCGTATGGGGTGCCCAGGGCTTGGAAGCTGTCAGGGGAGGTTGGAGGGTACCCACAGTCTCCCACTCATTCCCCACAGTACCCTGACTCTGGAAAATTTTCTCTAACCCTAGGGCAGAGGATCACTGCAGACTTTTTACCCAGGGTGGGAAGCCTCTCTGAGAGGCAGCACATGGATTCGGGAGCCCGTCAGCCTGAATTTAAATCCTGACTCTGTCACCTACTAGCTTATAGTATGGGCTAAATTGTGACCCACAAATTCGTAGGATGATATCCTAACCCCTAGCACCTTAGGATGTGACTGTATTGGAAGATAGGTCTTTACAGAGGTCCTCAAGTTAAAATAAGATTACTAGGGTGGCCTAATTCAATGTGACTGGTGTCCTTAGGAGAGGAGAAAACATGGCCATAGGTACAGAGGGGAAGACCATCTGAAGACACACAAAGGAGACAACCATCTACAACCCAGAGAGGCCTCAGAAGAAACCAACTCTGCCAACATCTTGATCTCAGACTTCCGGGCCCCAGACCTGTGAGGGAATCAATTTCTGTTGTTTGAACCCCACAGCCTGCAGTTGTTTATTTTGGCAGCCCTAGCAAACTGCTACAAGCTCTGTGATGTGACACTTTTTTCACTTAAACTGTCTGTGTTCACTTTCCTCATTTACAAAACTGGTAGCATAGTAACATCTCCCTCATACGAATGTTCTGAGGCTTTCAATATGGAGAGTCCTTAGAACAGGGCCTGGCACAGGATTTGCTGTCAGTCAGTATAAGCTACAATTACGATGGTGAGTACCTGCCCACCTCCTCTCCAGACCTCAAAGGCCGAGGTTCCTGTCTATGCTCCTCCCTCTAGCATTCAGTGGAATGGGACGCTGTGCTCCTAGTAGGGAACACTCCCGGACAAACCAGGTCTGAGCTAACTCAATGCACGATGAATTAATGAATGCAGCCTTGAATGTTTACTGGAAACAGGCGTTTCAATCAATACTGGTGGATATCTCAATTGTAAATGCTTAAAGGCAGAGATAAAACTGTCTGTAGTCGGTATGGTACGTGAGTGCCTAAGGGTGAAAATAGGGGATTTCTTTTAGGGGAGAGGCAGCGATGCTAACAGTCACCTACGCAGCAGGTGAGCCAGGCCAGAGACACCTGGCCCCAGGCCAGAGGCTTACCTGCATCTTGGGAGGCTGACGCAGCTGCCTGGGAAACACGGCCGACGAGGAGGACGTGACTGAGCACACGGGCAAGCGGGTGCAAGGTGGCAAAGCTGTCAGAGAAGCTACGGAGACACCTGTAGGGATGGGCCGCCTGGCAGAACAGCACTCTGCACTGGCATCCTGCAGAGAAGCCCCCAGATGCTGCCAGCAGAGCCGACGGGGGTTGAGCAATGCCCTCGGATAGGGGGTCACCCAGTTGCCTGGCGGGTCGCCCAAAGCAGGGCCTACCCTCCAGGCTTGGGATTGACTCCTGGGCCTGGTTTCTCCTCCTGCCCTGCCCTGGGGAACTTTATAAAAGGCTTCTCCAGCACCTATCTGCAATGAAATTTCTGTTGCTTGGATATAAGACGCATGTGAAATATTCCATTGTATTCTCCCTGCACAAATTTTAAAAGATTCTGAGCAACACACAGAGGTGTCACCTGGTACTTACTTCCCCCTGTTGCTGGGGAAACCCCTGGACAGAAGGGCCTGTCCACCCCCAGTGTACCCCATGAGGCTTTCTTCTTCCGCCTTGTCTACTGAGTTTCTATCTGAGCCCTCCCCTTCCCAACCTTCCCCGTTTTCTGGTTATGGATCCTTCAACTCTTCCACCTATTGTACCACAACCCGTTCTGGGAATCTAGGAAAGCAATCACAGAATCTAGGAATACCATTGTGCCCAGAGTTGGGGGTTGGAGTCCACAAAGATATTCCGGAGAAGATGAAGTTTACACCCAGTTTTGTTGGAGGTCAAAGACAGCCACCCCAATTCAGCCTCCCATCTGCCAACGTGCCCATTCATCTCATCAACACTTATTAAACCTCTACTGTGTGTAGCCAGGCTCTGGATGCTGGGGATACACTGGAGATGTTTCTCGAAGAGCTAACCCCCACAGAGGAGAGACAGGCCTGCAAACAGAAAATGGGGCTCACACGAGACACTGCTTTTCCAAAATACCTTTTTTCAGAGTCATCATCGTGAGGGGCTGGGACACGTGGGCAGTGGAGACTTGGCCAGAGAGGCTAGCCTGGAAGGTCTCCAAAGGAGGGCCCTACAGATGTGTTTCGAGGAACAAAGTGTCCACAAACTTCCTGTGCTTGCCAGGTAGAAGTTATTTGCACACACGTCCTTCCTGCACACAAATTGTATCCACCCCCATGCGTAATTGCAGGCCTCCTCCTCCACATTGACTGCTAGAAATCATTAAAACTGTCCCTGAAAACAGAGGTAGTCTTCACCTGTTGTGCAGAGGAGTAAAGAAAGTTTTCTCCCAGTGCTTTTTGGGGAATTGTTCCATGTTACTACTCTAGATAGAATTGTCTAGACAAATAAACCAGTAGACCAAGAGAACATTCTGCAATGATAGAAGTTTGTGCTGGCCAGTCTCAGCAGCCACTGGTCACAGGGGTTATTGAGCACCTGAAGTGTGGCCAATTTTTAATTTCATTTCCTTTGAATGAATTTAAACACACACCTGTGTGGCTGCCGGCTGTTGTATTAGACGGCGCAGGTCTAGCCATCAGGGGTTGCCCCTTCGCAGAACTGTAGCCACTGTATTATCACGGACATTTCTTCTCAAGACCTGTTTTCTACATGGCAGCTTCATGCACTGCTGCTCTGGCCCTTGCAGTGGTGCAGTGGTCCCAACACGGTGGGGGCGGGGGGTGGGCAGAGATCTGAGGCCACAAGTTCAGGTGTGCAAGAAATATCCATTTTTCTTACTTGTTTTAAGTCCGTGGGGACTTGCAGCCCTCATTCCGCTGGCTCAGTGGGAAATTCGGTCTCTGTCGTGAGTAGGCACCCAGCTCCCCTGCACCAGTGTCAGGCAAAGTTT
This sequence comes from Rhinopithecus bieti, assembly GCF_001698545.2. Classification (NCBI taxonomy): domain Eukaryota; kingdom Metazoa; phylum Chordata; class Mammalia; order Primates; family Cercopithecidae; genus Rhinopithecus; species Rhinopithecus bieti. The sequence continues at coordinate 4,927,127 of NW_016806198.1, forward strand.
CACGTGTTCTTTCACAGAGCGGGCAGGCATTGGGGAACTCAGGGTTTCTTCGGAGCAGGGGTTGCTGCCTGGGCACCAGTCTCTCCAGGCAGGGTGGGTTGAGGACATAGCAGTCCCTCTACCTCCCCAGGGCAGGAGCAAGGGTCCCTGCTGCTATAACAGAACCCCAGACCCCACCCCCAGCTCAGGCAAAGTGTTCTTTCTTCTCCGGCTTTAAGTTTCTCTCCTTCCCTTCTGGGATTCTTGATCAAATCAAATCTTTTCATGCCTTAAGTTCTATCAAAACAAAAGTCAAACTGTGTCTTGCTTTGGGCCCGGTCACCCTAACCTCCAGGTCAAGAGGGCTCAAATGGCCAGGTTTCTTCCCAAGAGCCCTGCTGAAAAAAATAAAAAGAAGAACCCCACTGTCTAATACTGCAACGCATTATTCTTCCTCATAGGACCATCACTCCCCATGTGGAGAAAAGGGGGAAAGACCTGGAAAAGACATTTGCAGCAAAGGAACAGTTTTGTTAGGGTCTGTGGCCAGCAGGTTCCAGCGTGGCAGACTCCGAATGATACTAGTCACAATGGTGGCAGCTTCCTGAGTGCCTGAGGTGCAATCATCTCCGTAAGTCCTCATGGCCAGTTGGATGTCGGCATGCACGTTTCAAAGATGAGGAAACTGAGGTCCCAAGAGGTTAGACAATGTAGCTGAGATCTGCAAGGAATACATCCAGGTCTCTGTGCCTCAGTCCCTGCAGGCAGCCTGGAAACAGATGATGTAAATGAGTGTAAGGAGAGAGGCAAGGCAGCAATTTGCCTTGGGAATGGGGTGTCTCAGAAGTAAGAAGCCAAGCCCTCAGTCAGGAGATGAGTCAAATCATTCAGGTGACTCCGCAAACCAAGAGACCCAGCCAGCCTGGCATCCCAAACTGCTGGCCTGCTGCTAAACACGCACACCTTCTCCAGCTTCCATTAATAATCAGCCAGGAAGCCTCCCACGGTTACTCACATAATAATTAAACACACGATCACTCTTTCAGAGAGAGTCCTGGCCCACCACCACCGAGGGGGCAGGGAGAAGGTGAGATCAGCAGCAACACCCTTTCTCCCTGTGAGTAGAGGCGGTGTGGGCTAGATTGTGGTAAGACTGGATCTGTAGTCACAAGACCTGGGACCTAGAGCCAGGAACACTCTCTCTGGGTGTCAGGTTCCTCAAACTACACAGGGAGAATGTTGACTTCAAGCATTTCCCCCACCAACCTTTGTATTTAGAAGGCACTTGGTTGCTTAGGAAAAAGAAACCACGGAGGTTTGGGGTCATCCAGACATGGTGGTTAGGGACAAACTTGGCCGACTGCCTGGATTTTAATCCCAGCTCTACTTACCAGCTGGGACATCTTTGGCAAATTACTTTTTTTCCTGCCTTGGTATTTCCATTTACACAGTGGGGATGATAAAAACGGTACCCTACCTTTTGGAGATGTGTAGAATACGATTATTACATGCAAGTGGTTTATAACCATCCCTGGTACTTATATGCTGAATAAGTATTAGTTGTTCTCATTAGCCATGAACTCTTGGTTCAGAACTTCACCTGCCAGAAGCTCAGCTTACCCACTGGCAAAATGGGGATATAATAATTCCTAGAGTTGGGGTGCTAATTGCATGAAATGATGTAGGTAAAGTCCCCGTGTAGGTTGACATTTAGTCATGGCAAGCCCTCTCTTCTTGTTCTTTTCTTCTGAAAGTCCTTCAGGTTAACTCTGAGTTTTCATCATGGAGGGCTTCCTGGACAGGTGAGACTCAGAGAAGCCAAGAGAAGGTGGGGAAGGTGGTGGTAACAGGAAGTCGAGACAAAGAACGGAGCCAAAGGAGGGATGAGCCTCCTATCATTTTTGCAGAGCTTAACTAAAGTGGGCTCTGAGTCCTGGGGAGGTCTTCCAGCAAGCAACAGTCCCCACCACATTCTGGAGGGGTGCATGGGACAAACAGCAATGGGACCACCATAGGGGGAAAAAGGGATTCTCCAAGAACATTTCTGATAAGACATGCTGTAGACACCATTTAATGATAGTCATTCCATATGCCTGTCCAGAGATGTTGATGGTGCTGCGTCCTCCCAGAAAGAGCAGATTCTTGGGAATCAGCCAGGCCTGTTAGTCTTCCCAGCGGTGGGACCATGGGCAAGTCACTTCACCTCTCTGAGTCTCAGTTTCCTCATGTGTAAAATATAGATTATAATACTTGCTTCACAGGGTTGTTGCAAAATTCAGAAATGAAGCACGCAAAGTGTCAGGCCTCTGAGCCCAAGCGAAGCCATCATATCCCCTGTGACCTGCACGTATACATCCAGATGGGCCGAGGCAACTGAATATCCACAAAATAAGTGAAAATAGCCTTAACCAATGACATTCCACCCTTGTGATTTGTTTCTGCCCCACCCTAACTGATCAGTGTACTTTGTAATCTTCCCAACCTTTAACAAGGTTCTTTATAATCTCCCCCACCCTTTAGAAGGTTCTTTGTAATTCTCCCCACCCTTGAGAATGTACTTTATGAGATCCACCCCCCGCCCGCAAAACATTGCTCTTAATGCCATTGCCTATCCCCAAACCTATAAGAACTAATGATAATCCCGCCACCCTTTGCTGACTCTCTTTTTGGACTCAGCCCACCTGCACCCAGGTGAAATAAACAGCCTTGTTGCTCACACAAAGCCTGTTTGGTGGTCTCTTCACACGGTCGCGTGAGACACGAAGTATCTAGCACAGTACCTGGCATGTAATAGATGTTCAACATGTATTAGTTTATTAAAGTTAGAGTTCATAATTCTATTCCACTTCCATGTCAGCTGAGGACCATGAGGCTCAGAGAGGGGAGTGACTTAGCCCAGTTCCCAGTAGCTGCTTATTAGCACAACCAAGGACTTTGCAATGAGGTCAGGTTTGGCTTCAAGTCTGGGAGCTGATAAATGGCTCCAGACGTGGAGTGGGGAAGAGAAAGGGTAGGGTGGGATTTTTATTACTTATGGGTGGACATAGAGATAGGACAAGCTCTTGAGATTATATGTTTTAATAATAGGATCTCTCACTGGTAATTCTTGGAGGACAAGTATAATTACATGACATAAATGATGTCATTTCATCAACAGAAAAGACACGCAAATGCATTGAGACAATGAGATACTTTCACCTACCAGATGAGTAAACATCCACCAGGCTGAAGGGCTGGTGAGACCCAACCCTATAAAAAGGCAATTTGCAACAATGTATCAAAAGCCTTAAAAATATGCACACCCTTTGAACCAGATATTTCCCTTCTATGACTTTACCCAAAGAAATCACTGAGAGACACAAGTAAGTATGCAGCAGTACCTGCGAGATATTCACTCCAGCAGAAACCAGAAACACTCAAAATGCCCAACAATTTGACACATTACATTAAATGAACTGTGGTTCATCCATGTGAAGAAGCAAATATTATGTGTTCTTAGAAAAGATCATGTGGCCTTATGGGTGGTGGTGGTGGTCCTGGAGGGAGTCCCTGTGGAGTGGCCATGTTCTCCATCTTATCCCAGGTAGCTGCTGTAACCTTGAGTGTTCATTTTATATTTATTCTGTTATAATGTATACTTCAGTTTTATGCATGTTGTATTTTAAAATAAGAAAGTTTTTAAAAAGTGTGGTCAGATTTTTTAAAATGCAAAGATGTTCATCATGTACGGTTATGGGAAAAAAGAAGGCAGGTTATTAAAAAGTTGATATATTATGAGAGCATTGGGGAAGTCATCCACAGCATGAAGTCATCAACTGCTTGTGTCTGGTTATGACATCAGGTTTGATGAGCTTCTTGTGTGGCTCATATACTAGGCATGAGACTTGTCCCTTGAAATTTATATTAAGTTAACTAGCTTTAACATTTAGGACTTTAAGAATAGAGCAATTTTTGTTCTTAGTTGGAGAACTGTGGCCGAATATTGGAGGCAATCAAGAAAATTCAGGATCTAAGTCCACTCTACAGGTAAATAACGAGAATGTAGAAACCACGTACAGGGCTGCAATCTACCAACAGGGTGTACTGTAGTTTTTTCTCTTTTTTTTTGAAATGAAGTTTCACTCTTGTTGCCCAGGCTGGAGTGCAATGGCGTGATCTCGGCTCACCGCAACCTCCACCTCCAGAGTTCGAGAGATTCTCCTGCCTCAGCCTCCCGAGTAGCTGGGACTACAGGCATACACCACTACGCCTGGCTAATTTCGTATTTTTAGTAGAGACAGGGTTCCTCCATGTTAGTCAGGCCAGTCTCAAATTTCTGACCTCAGATGATCTGCCCGCCTCAGCCTCCCAAAGTGCTGGGATTACAGGCGTGAGCCACCACCCCCGGCTTAGTTTTTTCTTTGGAGTCAAACTTGTTTTCTCTATAGACATCCTGATTTTTTTTCAGTCAGAGTAAGACATTTGTTTTTTAGATAAGCTTAGTTTTAGCAAATCTTGTCTGTGAGAATAGTGATTTGACCACATATTATTCTCAGATTACAACCTTTTGAGGGCTGGGCACGGTGGGTCACACTGGTAATCCCAGCAGTTTGGGAGCCTGAGGAGGTCGGATCACCTGAAGTCAGGAATTTGAGATCAGGCTGGCCAACATGATGAAACCCCTTCTCTACCAAAAAAATACAAGAATTAGCTGGGCGTGATAGCACACACCTGTAGTCCCAGTTACTCAGGAGGCTGAGGCAGGAGAATCACTTGAACCTGGGAGGCGGAGGTTGCAGTGAGCAGAGATCTCGCCACTGCACTCCAGCCTGGGCAGCAGAGCGAGACTCTGTCTCAAAAAAAAAATAAAATAAATAAATAAAATAAAACCAAACAAACCCTTTTGTCTCTAGGAAGCCAAACCAAGGCAGATTTCGACCTACAGTACCTCTAAACAATTTAAATATGATATTTTAGTCAAATATTGGTAATTTAACCAGTATTTTCAACTGTATCCTGTTATAAAAAGAGCTGAATCTTACTGAACTTAAGTAAACAGTTATATTTTCATAAAAAATGAGAAGACTTATGAAGAGTTTTCAAATTTTGGAAGAATCAAGTGTGCAGAGAAAAAGTAAATGTTCTCACTTTTGTTTACAAAGGTATACTTTACTAAATTGCTGCATACTCTTTGTTTGTTTGTTTATTTTGAGACAGAGTCTCTCTCTGTTGCCCAGGCTCACTGAAGCCTCGAACCCCCAGGCTCAAGGGATCCTCTTGTCTCACTTCCAGAGTAGCTAGTACTACAGGCAGTTGTCAGCATGCTCAACTAATTTTTGTATTTTCCATAGAGTTGGGGCTTCCGCATGTTTCCCGGGCTGGTCTCCAACAAACTCCTGGTCTCAAGCAACTGGTCTACCTTGGCCTCCTAAAGTGCCGGGATTACAGGTGTGAGCCACTGTGCCCAGCCTGCTGTAAATTATAGGTAGTTTAAGACAGAAAGTTTTCTTAAATCTGGAAGGCAAAATATTTAAATAAAGAATCAGCATTGTGGTTGGGTGTGGTGGCTCACTCCTGTAATCTCAGCACTTTGGGAGGCCAAGGCAGGTGGATCACTTGAGGCCAGGAGTTCCAGACCAGCCTGCCCAACATGGTGAAATCCCATCTCTACTAAAAATACAAAAATTAGCCAGGCGTGGTGGTGGGTGCCTTTAATCCCAGCTACTCGGGAGACTGAGGAAGGAGAGAATCGCTTGAACCTGGGAGGCAGAGGTTGCAGTGAGATCACACCACTGCAGTCCAGCCTGGTCAACAGAGTTTATAAAAACCATACTTTTTTCATTAGTTCAGTTAGTTTTATATAATTTATTTTATTGTACTTGATCTTGGTTAGTATTTTCATGAATTTACCAGGTTTTTTAAAAGTCAGAATTGAAAAAATTTTATTTAGTCCATTGATCTTGAAGTTTCTAGAAGCTTGTATTTAAATGTACTTGTTAGCGTTTTTTTTTTCATGAATCTGACTGCAGATGCCTTTAGAGAAGTATTTTAAATAATAACTGTAGATAACAAAAACTTAGAATAACCATGGTTAAAAGCCTGATGAAAGTTTATCAGAACCAGAAATTGAAAAGGAAATTTGGTTATTTTGTGGCATACAGCATAATAACCAGAATCAAGTCTGATAAAATATTTTTAAGAGTTTTCTATAATTTTAGAACGTTTATATCAATAACATACCCATATATGCAATTACAAGAAAATCTAGCATCACTTAATCATTTGGCAATGTTTCTTCCCATACAATTTATAAAATAAACCTAATTATTTAAGATCTCTACAAAATGAGAGATATATCCTTTCAGATTCTCCAGGGCCCCAACTGGAATATCTCAAAGTTAATTTTAGGTCAAAATGACTTAATTTAGAACTTGGTCCTGGAAAACCCTGTCAGAGAAGTTGAAAGTTTCAAAACATTTGATCAAACAAGTTAACAGGTCACAGAAATAGTAGTCATTTATTTAACCAGTGTGACAATCAAAGACTTCAAAAGCAATACAGAAAGTTACATGGATATTAAAAAGAAACTGTCATGTGCGTCTGTGTGAAGAGACCACCAAACAGGCTTTGTGTGAGCAACATGGCTGTTTATTTCACCTGGGTGCAGGTGGGCCGAGTCCGAAAAGAGAGTCGGGGAAGGGAGATAAGGGTGGGGCCGTTTTATAGGATTTGGGTAGGTAAAGGAAAATTACAGTCAAAAGGGGGTTGTTCTCTGGTGGGCAGGGTGGGGGTCACAAGGTGCTCAGTGGGGGAGTTTTTGAGCCAGAATGAGCCAGGAAAAGGAATTTCACAAGGTAATGTCATCGCTTAAGGCAAGCACTGGCCATTTTCACTTCTTTTGTGGTGGAATGTCATCGGTTAAGGCGGGGCAGGGCATTTGCACTACTTCTGTGATTCTTCAGTTACTTCAGGCCATCTGGACGTATATGTGCAAGTCACAGGGGATGTGATGGCTTGGCTTGGGCTCAGAGGCCTGACAGAAAACATAACCCTTATAAAGCTTAGTTTTTTAAAGTAATCAGAAAAACTAATAAAAGCAACATGAAGCACAAGAAATTACAAATTCTTTATTTTATAGGCCAGTTACCAAAAGGTAAAGAAAAAACGTACAGTGTGATTGTTTGGCATTACGGAAAGCCTGCTTAGATAATCTGGAAGTCAAACCTGGTGAAAAGGTACTTAATTTTAATCAGGCACAAGAAAAGTATGTGTCTAAGGTTCAAGTTTACACCGTATCTTAGAAGAAGTAAACAAGAAAACTACTACCTTAAGCAGAGGAGTACATGGCTCTTAAACAAAGTAAGTGTGTAAAATTTCCTGCTAAATGGAACAATCAAAACATACCAAGAAAAGTCAAGAGTACAGAATCAAGTTATACTGGAGGAAAATATTGCTTTTTTAGGCCTTTCAGACAAACATTTTCACACTGGGCCACACCAACAGAGTTGGGACCAGAGGAAAAAGTTACTGGGGCAGACAAAAAAAAGTTGAAAGACAGTGTTATCGCCCCAGCCAAGCAAAGAGATGTAACTGTTTAAGGAGAGAAAAAGGAAGAACAAAAGGCAGTAACGTATGACCTGTAAATTCTGTGTTGTGAGATACAGCAAAATTGAATTGAAACCTTTTAAGAAAAAAATTCTACCTCTAGAAATGAAATTGCGTTTTTAAGTGAAGAAGACAGTATTGTTAGCCTGAAACCAGGGACATTAAACGGAGACTATAAAACAAATAAAAGCTGAGGTTCAGATGATGGCTGAAAATGTTCAGAATTAAAAGTCAAAACTTGTAACTTCTTATAAATATTACTAGAGAAGATCAATATTGTAAGAACTCTTTGTAGTTATAACAGAAAACTTGTATGTGTGTGTGTGTATGTCTCAATCTTTAGAAAGACTTAAAAATAATTTTCTTTTACTTTTACTCAACTTGATTAAATGCAAGTTTATTTATTTATTTATTTTTATTTTACTTTAAGTTCTGGGATACATGTGCAGAAGGCGCAGGTTTGTTACACAGGTACATATGTGTCGTGGTGGTCTGCCGCACCTATTAACTTGTCGTCTAGGTTTTAAGCCCCAGATACATTAGGCATTTGTCGTAATGCTCTCCCTCCCCTTACCCTCATCCACCAACAGGCCCCAGTGTGTGATGTTCCCCTCCCTGCGTCCNGCAGGGCATTTGCCCCTTTTGTGATTCTTTAGTTACTTCAGGCCATCTGGACGTATATGTGCAAGTCACAGGGGATGTGATGGCTTGGCTTGGGCTCAGAGGCCTGACAGAAAACATAACCCTTATAAAGCTTAGTTTTTTAAAGTAATCAGAAAACTAATAAAAGCAACATGAAGCACAAGAAATTACAAATTCTTTATTTTATAGGCCAGTTACCAAAAGGTAAAGAAAAAACGTACAGTGTGATTGTTTGGCATTACGGAAAGCCTGCTTAGATAATCTGGAAGTCAAACCTGGTGAAAAGGTACTTAATTTTAATCAGGCACAAGAAAAGTATGTGTCTAAGGTTCAAGTTTACACCGTATCTTAGAAGAAGTAAACAAGAAAACTACTACCTTAAGCAGAGGAGTACATGGCTCTTAAACAAAGTAAGTGTGTAAAATTTCCTGCTAAATGGAACAATCAAAACATACCAAGAAAAGTCAAGAGTACAGAATCAAGTTATACTGGAGGAAAATATTGCTTTTTTAGGCCTTTCAGACAAACATTTTCACACTGGGCCACACCAACAGAGTTGGGACCAGAGGAAAAGTTACTGGGGCAGACAAAAAAAAGTTGAAAGACAGTGTTATCGCCCCAGCCAAGCAAAGAGATGTAACTGTTTAAGGAGAGAAAAGGAAGAACAAAAGGCAGTAACGTATGACCTGTAAATTCTGTGTTGTGAGATACAGCAAAATTGAATTGAAACCTTTTAAGAAAAAAATTCTACCTCTAGAAATGAAATTGCGTTTTAAGTGAAGAAGACAGTATTGTTAGCCTGAAACCAGGGACATTAAACGGAGACTATAAAACAAATAAAAGCTGAGGTTCAGATGATGGCTGAAAATGTTCAGAATTAAAAGTCAAAACTTGTAACTTCTTATAAATATTACTAGAGAAGATCAATATTGTAAGAACTCTTTGTAGTTATAACAGAAAACTTGTATGTGTGTGTGTGTATGTCTCAATCTTTAGAAAGACTTAAAATAATTTTCTTTTACTTTTACTCAACTTGATTAAATGCAAGTTTATTTATTTATTTATTTTATTTTACTTTAAGTTCTGGGATACATGTGCAGAAGGCGCAGGTTTGTTACACAGGTACATATGTGTCGTGGTGGTCTGCCGCACCTATTAACTTGTCGTCTAGGTTTTAAGCCCCAGATACATTAGGCATTTGTCGTAATGCTCTCCCTCCCCTTACCCTCATCCACCAACAGGCCCCAGTGTGTGATGTTCCCCTCCCTGCGTCCATGTGTTCTCATTGTTCAACTCCCACTTATAAGTGAGAACATGCAGATGACACACACATTTTTAAAACTAAATTTATCCTTTAGGAATCTTCATGACCTGTGCGGATCTTTGACAACAGGCTTAAGTCTTTAGTTTTGTTCCACTTTTCTTTTATAAATAGCCACTCATTTTACCATGGAACAAATGTTTTAATTATTTTGAAAATTATTTTTTTCTTTTAATTTTCTTACCAAAATACATTTTGTATCTGTGACAGTGGTTTTCTCTTGTTGTTGTTGTTGTATTTACCTCTCTCTCTGTGTTACTTATTAGCTTCCTTATGTCTTGGTTTGATTTTCTTTTTAAATTCATATTTTGAAATCATCTTTAAACAACTTATGAATTAGAAAAAAAGGTTTTTTTCAATAAAAAACATGTTTTATGTCTTCCTTATTATTTTCTCATTTAAAAGATATTTTGCTTTTTTGGTATACTTTGTATAT